>NW_022989899.1:2501400-2983900 GCF_902827175.1 Gymnodraco acuticeps
CGCCACAGCATTTCAAAAACACCACAGCATTTCACAAACACCACAGCATTTCACAAAAACCCACAGCATTTCAGAAAACACCACAGCATTTCACAAAAACAACAGCATTTCACCAAACACAGCATTTCACAAAACCGCAGCATTTCAGAAAACACAACAGCATTTCACAAAACGCCACCATTTCAGAAACACACAGCATTTCACAAAACCCAGCATTTCACAAGCCACACATTTCACAAAACACACAGCATTTCACAAAACACAACAAACACACTTTCACAAAACACCACAGCATTTCACAAAACACCAACAGCATTTCACAAACACAACAGCATTTCACAACGCCGCAGCATTTCACAAAACACAACAGCATTTCACAAAACGCCACAGCATTTCAGAAACACCACAGCATTTCACAAAACACCACAGCATTTCACAAAACGCCACAGCATTTCACAAAACACAACAGCATTTCACAAAACACAACAGCATTTCACAAAACACCACAGCATTTCACAAAACACAACAGCATTTCACAAAACGCCGCAGCATTTCAGAAAACACAACAGCATTTCACAAAACACAACAGCATTTCACAAAACACAACAGCATTTCACAAAACACAACAGCATTCACAAAAACGCCGCAGCATTTCAGAAAACACAACAGCATTTCAGAAAACACCACATGCATGGCCGATTCAACATGTTGAATCGGCCATGCATCGGGTCAGGCAGTCCAAATAAGGCGTGTCACGGCAGACGGTGCGGGACACACCAACCTGACTACGGCGCCGCGAATGCCCGACAGCCTCTGACGGCCTCTGACTCCCAAAATCGGGTTGGTGTGTCAGGGCCTTAAAATGGCTTTATACATTTTGCAAAAGAGCCAAGCAAGTAAGTGAGGACCATCCAGTTAGGGCTATACAGTTTGCAATGATGAGTCCTATAGGGTGCATTTGATATATAACGCAGTGCAGCATGGTAGAGTGGGTCAAGTTTGGCCAAAAACAGTGGGACAGGCAAATCTATAGATGGTATCACCGTAGTCAAGCTGGGACAGGAATAAGCCAGAGACCAACCTTTTACGGGATGAAGTTGAAAAGCAACATTTAAGTCTGAAAAGGAAGCCAAGAGTGAATTTCAATTTCTTAGTTAGAACTTCAATGTGGTGTTTAAAGTTTAGATTTCTGTCCAACCAAAAGCCCAAATATTTGTAGGCATCGACAAACTCAACAGAGACGCCATCAAGGGTGTCAATGGAGAATCAAGAGGACGCTGACTTGGGAGCAAAAAGCATTGCTTTGGTTTTATTACTGTACAATAGCAGTTTTGAATCAAGAAGTACATGCTCAAGAAGCATGATAAAATCAGATTTTAAATTGGAAACGGCCATATCCAGAGAAGGAGCACATGAATATACAATAGTGTCATCAGCATATACATATGATAGGTAGAAAATTGCATCTGATTACAAATATTGATTACAGATAATAAAAAGAGCAAGGGCCCCAACATAGAGCCCTTCTCCAAGGTGACAGGGTCAGAGACAGTACTACCCAACCTGACGCATTGAGTACGGTCGGTTAGATAACTCTGAAACCAGCAAATGGCATTATGACCGAAACAAGACACCAACATAACATTAGACATAATGTGGTGATCTACAGTGTCAAATGCTTTGGCTAGGTCAATAAACAATGCAACACAAACAGATGTTTTTATGCAAAGCAGCCTTAATATCGTCTAAGACTTTCAGACTGGCAATCACAGTACTGTGCTTTGATCTGAATCCAGATTGCATAGGGATTTAAGGATTTATAAAATGTTCACAATCTAATTAATAACTGAATTACAAACTATTCGTAAACCCTTAGTAAACCCTAGTCTTATTGTAAAGTGGTAAAATATAATATACAAAGTATAAAATATATAAATTATAAAATATGTAAAATGTTAAATATAAAATACACACGGGTAGGGATGGAAAATATTTTCAAGTCAACCAAGTGTCCCTAAAAGTGTTTAAAACCCAGGCCTATGTCTAGAGAGGTGGTGCAAGTGAGACATGGGACACGACCCGGATGATGTTTAAAAGGGTTGGACTTGTTTTCATAACCTGGGGGTTGATTATTTACATTAAACAGACCTAAACTAAACATACATACGTTTATTTTTTGGGAAAGACCTGAAGTAGGAATGTTTTGCAAAGCATGCATGATTATTTATGATTAAAAAACATTTCTTGATTGATCTGAAGCAAAGAATGTTGACATCCCCTTATGTGTTGTGTGTTAGGGCATGATACCTGAATACAATTGTAATGTGAGTTCAAGGACAGGTGCATGTGGCCAACCGCACACATTTTCTTTTTTTAGAAATCTAACATGTTGGGCACTAATAGAAATCCTCCATGTACAGTAGGATTAACAGTATAATAATAGGAATAATTGTCAACAACAAATTAATGTATTCATTCAATTTAAAATAAACCCACCTATCGAGTGAGTAGATGATATGCTGTCTTATTATTACATTATTAATTGATTATCCATTTGATTCTTCCCAGAGATGTCATGTAATCTCGAACAAATAATAAACCTCTATGTGAAAGTTTGCTAACCCATAAGGACATATGCCGACATGAAGTAACTCCAAGTAAAGGGGAACTTGGAAATCAAGATATAACATCCCATTTAACGCATTGAACCATAAATACACATGTAATATTTTAAACTGAATATCTAACTTTTATTTGGTACATTAAACTCAGTTGGGGGACATTTGTCTGTACGTATTTATATGTTTTGCATAGCTACGAAGGGGGAAACTGACTTACACTTGAGCCACACGTTGTCTTAAAGCTGAGAAAAATTGGCCTGAATAATTCTGTTTAAAAATAAAAAAAATCATTCCAATCAAAGCAGGTGCAGCCAAGCAGCTCTGTTATTCAATTCCATTAGAATGAACGATGCAGCGGCATGCAACCATGCAGTTAACAGGAATTAAGACCATAGGCAAGATGACGGATTACACCACAATAGGTATGTGTGTATGTGTGTCTGTGTGCATGCATCCATGCACGCTTTCTGTTCTTGCTTTTTATTTTGTCAAAATAGTACATATTGAATATTTTTCCAACACACATATTTGAATATTAAATCAAAATAGCTTGAACATTGAAACGTGCTATTAGGTCTATTCTGCTACATGGCTTCAGTGTACTTGTCAGTGTTTGCCAGCTGTAGTTATTACATGATGTATGGCTCTGTTCTTGATGCATGCATGACAGTTTGCAGTCATTAATCATAGTTAGGAGATAGCACATGGTTTGGGGTCCCTGTTCTGGCTCCTGGTAAGTCTAATAAGTATAGCTTGGTGTTCTGGAGGCACGCGCAGCTGCAGGGGTGGAGACATGCGCAAACCCATTTCATATCATTCGATGCTGCTTTGCAAAAACATGTCTAGTAAACACACACAATCTGGCAAGCAATGGGGCTCCATCACTCCACTGTTCACTTTATCAAACAACCACAATGTGTGCAGATTTCACTGAAAGAACTTTCCTTTACTTTTCCTTTTCTAAAGTTCCCTTTGTTCTGCTACTCTGAATCATGTTTGTTATAGATGTGTGGGTGTGACAGTCATAGTCCGGCTCACCGAGTGTGTCTGCACTAGTAAAACAGCATTGTTGTGACACACCCACCTTAACAGAGTAGACTAACCATGCATTTAATTAGAAACAAAAGCTGGAAATAATTAATTAGACAGTAATTCCCTTTTTTACCCTTGCCAAAGTTTATAATGGAGTAGATAGGCGGTTAGATTTCCCCAGAAAGTAATTTATTGTATATAAAAGCGAGGGAAGGCCACAAAGACAAATGGTCAGTGTTCCACCTCAGTGTCCTGGTTTGCTGCTAGGATATCTTTTGGTGTTTTTATGGTGCATGTATTGAAATGATTGAAGGTTATATTTTCTTTGACATTATAAATACCACAATCCAATGGATTTGAAATGTACAGCAACAAATGGGAATGCTTCCATTTGAAGGCCCACTTCTACAACTAATTCACCTTATGTAACCAATTGAAGTCGATCAATCAAATATACTTTACTAATCCCAGGGGTGTAGGTTTCGTTACATGTTGAATAAAAAAGGTGCAATAAAAGTCCTTCGAGCAACAGGGACATAGCCTCATAGGCACATCGTCTTAGACACAGGGACAAGGAAGAAACCTCCTCTACAGCACAGGGAACCTCTGAAGATTCAGGCTCATGGTGAAGATTCAGGCTCACGGTGAAGACATGATGAAGACTGATGCTCACGGTGAAGACATGATGAAGACTCAGGCTCATGGTGAAGACTCAGGCTCACGGTGAAGACATGATGAAGACTCAGGCTCATGGTGAAGACTCAGGCTCACGGTGAAGACATGATGATTACGCCCACACAGCAGCTTTAAACAAATCTTCCAAATCTTCCAATGCTTCCAACGCTGCTGTGTGGACGTACCGTTACGGTACGTCCACACAGCAGCGTTGGAAGTGACCCGACAATGAAGAATAAATATATTTATAATAACTAGTTTAGCTTGTTCCAGAGGTAGATAAAATAGCTAAGTGTGTTAGGTCTAACTCTTACGGTACGTCCACACAGCAGCTTTTCAAAAATCTTGAAAATCTTGGAGCTGGGCGTGTCTGAAAGCTTGGGGATGTTTTGCGAGCAACGCGACCAACAACCAATCACATGAATCTCCCGCCCCCGACATACAAAGCAAAAAACCCCGGGGATTTTATGCGAGCAATATATATATATATATAAACTCCCCAAACAGGCGAAAACCTACCAGTTTCACCCACCGTCTCTGCCACCTCCCTCCATGCCTGGTTCCTCCGGTTTGTATCCCATTAATAGTTCTGGTCGTAAAGAACCGGGTGATTTGCTACCGTAATTTCTCGTTTGGAATATGAGGAAATGAACTGCGGTCTGGTTCTCCCTGCTTATACGCGGTTTGATTGGCTAGCGCTTCTACTGTCAGATTTGCATAAACAGGATTTGATTGGCTGACGCTTCCAGCTCAGCTTCAAAAGTTGAACATTGCTCAACTTTTGAATCCTGAAAATCCTGGAAATCTTCGCTTCGCTCCCCCACAATGCAGTTCGGCGAAAAGCGAGGCAAAGTGACGTCATCCCCATTCAAAGTCAATGGGCAGAGAAGCGTTGGAAGCGTTGGAAGATTTGTTTAAAGCTGCTGTGTGGACGTACCGTAAGGCTCATCATGAAGCAACACAGTCTCACTCCCTGATAGTCCAATAGCGACGCTTGGTCAGGGTCCTTTGGCGTGCAGTTGTGAAGCACCGAGTCTCCTTCAGCTTCATAAACGGACGCAAAGAGCTTTCAACTGATTGCAATGTATTCCCATCGGCGGCGGTATTTGTAGCTTGGGGAACCCTGCTGTACAGATTGTAAAGCCCCTTGGGGAAATTGGTAATTTACAATATTGGGCTATACATTTAAAATATTATTGATCTGTTTATTGATTGATTGATAGTTTGTCATTGACATTTGTTGTCCGACCACCTATCAGAGAGACAACTGCAATTGTCCTTTGAACATTATTAGAATCGGTGAAAATCACTTCATGCATGATTTTTGGGCATGTCTGTAAAGGAGAGGCTAGAGCAGGGTTCCCCAATTATATTTACCAAAGGGCCAATTTTTGTCAAGCATGACAAGCTAAGGGCCAAAATGTTATATGTCACTAAAAGTTGTTTTACACTATGTGCAGATGTTACCTCTATTATAATTGTTGTAGTAGTGGTAGTAGTAATTAAACAAGCCCTGTGTTGAGAGTAAAGGAAAAATGCATCCTTGAAACAAAATTAGGCCGAAATCAAACATTTATTAACAATAATAATAAATAAATGCTTTAACAAATACAAATGATTTTGCCGTGGTCTGATGGGGCATAACAATACATTTAAAAAAAACAACAGAGTGTTGATCAAATAGTCAGACAGGTCGACATCTAATTCAGCAAACATTGTTTCAGTTAGTTACTTTTATAATGTCATACCAAAATACACCGCATTAGTTTTAACATTTTTAAATATGTGTACCAAATAATATCAGGCTGTAAATAACAATAGTATTGTTTTTTTTAACTTTATTTTTAATATATTATTTTAATGTTGTATTCAATTTGACCAGTTTGTGGGCTGTTGTTAAAAGCCCTGCATTATCCAAGGTTTTTGCTCTCTCATTTTATTAATTGTTTTATTAATTACGCTGCGTAGCATTTTATTTAGGAAATTAATATACATATAAAATATAACTATAAAATGGTTATTTTTGTCTTAATAATTATTTTACCACAATAGAATTGACAAATTGGGAAAATAAATTGATGTTGTTCACTCACCAATCAGTGAGAGAAGTGAGAGCGGCAGGATGAGGCAACCTGTCTGATGTTGGGCTTGTATTCTGTTGTGGCAATCCTGAGGCACTGTCCAAGATGTGCACTGGAGAGTCTGTTCCTGTCCTGGCTTTTGATAGCATTCATTGAAGAAAATGCTGATTCACAGATGTATGTTGAGGGGAACATTGTGAGTAGGAACATAGCAATAGCTCTGGTGTTTTTTAAACGAGTTTGGGGAACCACGTTGATCCAAAAGTTACACACTGGTGCATCCTTGTGTTGAGCTTTCAGCAACTCAGAGCTTCCCATCTCTAAGACCTCCATTTGAAGAGCTCCCTCTTCTATGGAAGTACCAGCCTTTTGGCCTCTCCAGTCCACTGTCCGTCTGCTGACACAGAGAACGGCTGTCTGAGGAAGAGGAGGATGTCACCTGAGATTTTAGGGGAGGTTTCAAATCGCTCCTTGAAGTTTTCTGCCAGTTTTGACACAAAATCCTTCATTACTGGATCTTCCGGCATTTCATTCTTCTCGCAGTGCTCACGCAGATGTGGAAAATGCAGTTTCCTCCCATGAATGTCTCTCTCCAAAAGGTGCAGCTTTGACCGAAAAGCTTCAACCGCCTCGTACATCTCAGCAACAGTGTGGTTCTTGCCTTGCAGCTGCAGGTTAAGGTGATTTTGATGAGAAATTACGTCACACTAACATCTGCTATCACCTTGGTGTCAGTTAAAAAGCTAAAACACTCATGCGCTTTTTGGCTCTGCAGGCTTGATAAGAACGACACCAGTTCATCACGCAGGTCGCACACCCTCTCCAACACACGGCCCTTGCTCAGCCAGCGAACATCGTTGAGTAGTAGGCTAAGAGATCCTTGTGTTCAGATGACATTTCCCCTAGCAACGATCTAAAAAGGCGATGCTGCAGACTAGAGCTCTCACGCACAAAGTTAACCAGTCTCGTCACAGTATCCATCGTTTCTTTCATTTTTCCACACAGTTTTGCGCACAACACTGATTTGTGAATGATGCAGTGAAATGTCAGGAGCGCCGGGTTAACGGCGGAAAGCCTGCTTACCAAGCCTTTGTGCTTTCCAACCATCGACGGAGCCGCGTCGGCAGTGTTGGGAAAGTTCAGTTCACAGATCACAAATTTTAAAATGAACTAGTTCAGTTCATAGTTCATAATTCAAAATGTTGAACTAAAGTTCATGGTTTCAAAAATGAACTAATTTATAGTTTATAGTTATTTTTTCAATACGTTGCTGCGAGCTATTATTTGTCAAAATGATTGCCACAACCCATATAGAACCACAGACAGCAATCAGAATACTGGCATTTCCATAACGCTTTGCTGCCGCCCATTCAGTCCACACTAGTAGCAGCTGCAGCTTTCATCTCTACAGTATATTTTCAAAAATATGAGGAAAAACGTACTGCTTGAATGGTCTTTATTAAGTATAATAATCTAGATATACTTAAAGTACCAAAAGTGAAAGTAGTCATTTTGCAAACATATAACATATAAACATGTGCCGACATAATATATGATGATAAATATGATGAATTGGAAATGGGGGACCCTGATTGTAAACAAGACGAAAGTCTTTCTCTGGTCTGCATCCCCTTAACAATTGTATGTTTTGAGCTGTACTGTACTGTACCCAATATACAAGCTGTTAATAAACTTTTCAATCAATCAATCAATCAATCAATCAATAACTCTGTACTAACACAACACGAGGTAGGAACCAGGCTGAGGTATGAAACTAAGGTTACAGGCAAACGTTAGATTTTTTCCGTCTGAGTCAGTACTGACTTTAACGTAAAACTCTTTTAAATGCTCATACGCCGACGCCGTAGAGTCTGACTCTGAGCGAGTGCTGCTGCAGCTGCTCTCGGCTTCGTCCATACTAATTCATTCATTCATTCAATGCTCGCCGGTTCAGCGGTTCCACATTGTTTGTTGTGAGGAGTCTGATGACGTATATTTTAGTGCGACAGCCAGGGGTGACAGGCGCGTACGCGTCGCAGGCAGTTTGCTGTTGCCAGATTGGGTGGTTTTCCGCATTATTTTGAAGCCTGTTTACGGTGTGTTTTAACTGGGTTTTCGGCTGAAAGGCATATGAAATCTGGCACACTTTTGAACGCCGTTATAATACAGTGCTGAGAATGAACGCACTTTTGAACGCCGTTATACAGCGCTGAGAATGAACGCGTTCTCAATTACGTTCATCTAGCGGAAATACAGTACGTTCAGTTCACGTTCGCCCAAAATATGAACACGTTCATTGAACGCGTTCAGGTACATCACTGCGCGTCGGTTACTACAGAGATGATTTGACTCACATTCAAACCATTCTTTTCGAAGAACTGTGTCAGCTCGTGGAAGATTATTTCCTCGGTCGTGCACTTCCCGGAATATCTTCCCATCAAAAAATCGTACGGACACAGACAGCTGTTCCATGTCGGTTCGGTCACAGGACGAGTCTATGGCTAGGGATATAGCTTCTGTTTTCTTCAAATCCGTGAGTAGACTGGAAAAACACTCCTCCGCTAAAACCTCTCTTCTGGTTGCCGTGTTAGCCGACAGCGGCACCTGCTTTAGCTCGACAACCTTTTTTTGTTGTTTTTCATCAGGATTTAAAACTTCACGAGCCATGTCTATCGCACACCGTTTAATTAACTCAGCATCAGCAAACGGCTTCTTGGCTCTAGCGAGCGTCCAAGAGACGTGCAATGAGGCAGCTGTTTTGCATTCTCTTGTGCCGATGTTGTTTTCGACATTGTGGAAACAGAGTGCTTGTATGCAGTAGCGTGGCGTGGGAAAAAAAATAGGGGAAGCCAATAATACGTCCTTTCTTTTGGGTCGGGGGTGTGGTGGTCAATGTGATAACGTAACCAGATGAGTGATTACACATTACAGCACCCGGTATCATTTTACACACATTTGTATCATACAGATGCAGGAATTACACACGCCTGTTATCTAACCGACAGGTCCGCACGCACTCTCCAGCCGAAACTCTAATAAGCATTCATTCACAAACTAAATCAGGAGACCTTTAACGTTTTACGTCCGATTCGCTCCTTTTTTCCTCGCTGTACACAGCTCCAGTTTGGGCATTGGCCTGTCATCAGATTGTATTTGTTGTTGCTGCTGTAGCGGAAGTTTAGTACAATTATTTTTGATGAAATACTCCAAATCTCCACCCTCCATAATTGCACTTGCTTCAGTTGCTTGCTACTTTCTAACGGCGGTGAGAGTGATGCAGTGACGCTATCTATCTTCTATCGATTAGATTTATGATTAGAAAATTATAAAAGTAGGGTAGACATGTGGATATTATCCGACTGAACAAAACTTGCATTTATCTAACAGGTTCGTTTTCCACTGACCTTATTTCGAGCTATTTTCCTAAATTCTATGGAGAAATCTCATTGCTTTTTTGTCGAGGGAAACCGAGCGCAGCTTACTTCCGGATTTTAGGACGCGTCACTGCAACACTATGCGATTTGATTGGATTGTGAGGCAAGGGAAGCCAGCCGCCTCTGGCTTCCCTTGGCATGGCCCTGACCAATCACAGGTTGGCAGGTGCATCACGTGAGCCTCATCTGATTGGTCAATCCCTCCATTTTGTTTCACCAAGGGAAGCCAGATTCGGCTGGCCTCCTCTCGCAACAGTGAGTGCAATCTACTGTTTCACCATAACATCTAGAGGGGCGCTGTTTGTTTCACTCTTTGTAAAATACTCAATGAGAATGGGGGAGAGACGGGCCGGCAGCAACACACAGCAAAGGAGAATTATCGAAACAAAACAAAGTGTTTTTATTTATTTATTTAAATTATAACTACAATCCGAAAAAACAGGGGAAGCCTGGCTTCCCTTGGCCTCTGGGAGAAAACGCCACTGCTTGTATGATGCAAGCAAACCTAAGCTATCTTTTGTTAGCTATCTTTGTTAGCTATCTTGTGTGCTGGTCGGATTTCTCTGGATAGTTAGCATTAAAACTGGCAGCATGAATAGAGGTGAAGTGCCGCTTCAGGTTGTCTGATTTGATTAATTGTATTCTGCATGCAAATCAAACAAGCCGGTTCAGTATTGGCGTGGTCCGGTAAAAAAAAACAATACTTCTCAGTCCAGTCAGTTTTGAACTGACGGTTCTCCTGGTCTACCTTCCTCTTCTTAGCGAATTCCATCCTGGGTTTGAGTTATCCACGGTCTGTTAGTGTCATGTTGGTCAATCGCTGGGCTGGGATGACAGGCGGCTAGCTGGCGAGCTATTGTTTATATGTGTTTGCCGCTTTTCCAGGTGGTGACGAGTAAGTCAAGCGCGCGAAGCACGTCTTGCATAAACACGCGATAAGGTCAAGGGTCAGGTTTACGAGTGTCGACGGAGGTCAAAATAAAGCGAAACCGTTATAACAAGTGAATGCCAGTAGATCAGCGAGGGCCAATTGGGGTTAGCTGGGCTAGAGAGTATCCATAAACCCCCTTGTCATTCAAATATCCTGAGGTAAGAAGTCAATGGGACTCCTGTGAACATGGCCAATATGGTCAGTTTTTTCAAGTGCTGTTCAGCCATGACTTGGTAGGTGCTAATGAATTCTCAAAGATGTTCTAGTTTCATATGATATCAGTGTCTCGGAAATAAGTACATTACAGACTTTTTAAAGTAAGTAAAGTGGTCAAGGGCTGCAGGCGATCCTGCTGGTATTAGAGGGTTAATCATGTTTTTACAGCAATGATGGAATGGAACAACTACGTTCGTGAATGCTCACCTCACTGCTGACATCTCAACACACAGTGCGCACAACAATGACTCCTCGGCCAAAAGATGGCTTTGTCAGGTTAAAATATTCTTCAACAAATTAGGTGTACAACATGTTGTCTGATACCATCTAATGGAAAAAATGCACTCAGAAGATGGCTGCATCCTATTTCTTACACATCCTCTCTCTAAGATTTCCACCCACTTTGTTTGTCTTTGTATTCTCATCATGATGAATTGCACAAATGGAGATGATGGCGCAGACTTTTGGACAGTTTCTTCTGGAAAGGGTTAATTGGCAACTTTGTTTGACGCATAATTTGGCCTGTAGGCCTTTGACTTATTTTTTGGGCTGGGGGAAGCAGTTTTGATTTAGGTCTAATGAAGTAAACGTTACTTAATTGTTTTATTATTTCGTCATCAGAACAACCAAGTATACACGAGTATCTCATTCAACCACTTATGCAGCATTAAGTATGTTTTTCAACTTGTTTCTATGTCAAAGGGTTTGTAAAGTTCAAACTGAGATACATGGCTAATCTGACACAATCTCATTTCAGTAACAAGATAAGAACAAACACAAAAAGATGCAGCATAAATAACACATCTACACTCCAATTAGTGTGTTAAAAGGCCAGTGTTGTATCAAATGCAGAAAACACAATCTGCAGCCACCTCCATAATGAGTAATTGAACCATGGCTTCCAATGGGCCTCCTTCGTCACTGTCATGTCCACTGAGTGCCTCAGTCACATTCAAATTGGCCCCGGGGCTGCTGACATTGATAGAGGGTCTGTGTGTGGTGGGAAGCATGCGGACTAATCTCTCCAGGCTGGGCTGAGGCAGTCCGGTCTCCGTCCATCACCTCCCTGTTATTTGCATTGGTCGCAATCAGTCCAGAGTGTTGATCAATTCAGAGTAAAAGTGAGCTTTCTCTCAGCATTAGGAGCTGCTTTTCATTCATTACGCTGTTGGGTTCAGCCCGGCAATGTCCTAGTGCTGAGTAGTATTGAGAGGTCTGCCTGCATTGGTGTTTTAGCTAAACTTATTTAACCGGCTTTTGCTGCAATACAATGCAACATCATACGACAATTAACTGAAATGGTAAACACACATTTTTGGTAATTTAATGTTAAACATAGTTTTACGTTTCACCTCCAGGTCATGTTGAATATGTCCTTATGTATTTGTTAAATATGTCCTTATTGTATTAATTAATTTATGCCAAATTTAGCAATGTATAGCTCAAACCAGGCCACAGAGGACAACACATTTTCATTTTGAAAACTTTACAACATTTTAAAACCTGGCTGTTGACTAAGTTTTATACTTGTTTTATAAAAATGTACACAAACAATAGAGCCACAGGTGCAAAAAGCTCTGTCAAATTTGGTTTTATGCAAAGAGATCAGGACAGCCAGCCAGTCATAAGACCTCAATGGCTTGCTTTTCCACTGTCGGGCCATTACAAGTAGTGGTGCACGATAATTATCGGCCCGATAATTATCGGTCCGATATTAGGAATTATGACGTCATCCCGATAAACCCGATAACAGTATTAATTGCCCCGATAATATACAATATATTTTTTGGGTAAAAAAAAGAAAAAAATACTGCGGTGTGGGTGGATTGGGATGAGGGGCGCTTGTTTTTCACTCGGCTCCTCCCGTTTTGCCAGTACTGTGGTATTAGTGGTTTAGGAAGAGGGGAGTTTTTCACAAATCCAGCGCTCCCCAACTCATGCCTGGCTGTGACGTAAATGGTGTGCGGCCGTGAAGCCAGGACAGTAAACAAACATGTCGTCGGTAGTATGGGAATATTTAAAAGTTTCAGAGTTAGATAGTTCGCTTGCTATTTGTATTAACAAATGCAATGCAGAAGTTCCACGAGGAGGGAAAAAGGCAACGAGCTATAATACTTCCAACCTGATTAGTCACCTGAAACATCGCCATCGCTACGATGGTGTGTTAAAAGCGTACGAAGACGCCTGCGCTGCTAAACTAGCGGCGAATCCAAAGCTAGCTGCAAAGGCACCGGGGCTTTTACCTATCGACGAGGCTTTTGAAAAAGGCACTTTATTTGGGAAAATAAATATGGTCACTTTGAAGAGTCAAACCTGTTCTTGGCTTTGTTTTGTTCATAGTAGTAATGCTCATGTAATTTGCTCACTACTAGTCTTTTTTGTACCACCAGGTGTGCAAAAACTACAGGTACATTTAATATATATATATATTATATTATTATCGGTTATCGGTATCGGTCTTGAGAAGCAGGAAGTTATCGGTATCGGTATCGGTTTAAAAAAACCAATAACGTGCATCCCTAATTACAAGTACTATCTTTGAGCCATCCTACACCTGTGCATTTCAGTTTGCAGTTCACACAAACAGCCACTCTAGCTCAAATTCAGTCCAAAAACAAAGTGGCGTAAAAGTAATCCAACAAACAGTAAAACGGGTATAAGTAAATCTTGTGATAGTAGTGATTTGTGACGTGTTCTCTCCCTGAAACTATTTATAAAATCCACTTCCTGTTAAGCTCAAAGAGCGCTTACAGGCTGAACCCTCAATACAAACACGGAAGGGAGGAGACGTGAGTATGGAAGCAAAAATAATTTAATTTACAACTCAAAATTCAAACAATACTGATGTGGAATTAATAATCCGGATCTGGGAATAACTACGGGGGGGGGGGGGGGGGGGGGGGGGGGGGGGGGGGGGGGGAGAGTGGAGGTCCGTAGTTGAAGATCCGGAGGATGTCGGAGAGAGCAGGCTGAAGCCGGGGTTCGGAGATTCGCAGCGGAACACGGGTGAGATGAGACGGGGAATCAGAGTTGAATAGAGTGAGCAGGCTGGAGCTGGTAGTGAAGATAATCCGAGGTTCGCTGACGAGGTGGTGTTGGCTGGACGTGGCAGGCAGAGTAGTAGACGGATTCAATGTATCTTTGACGACGAACTGGTGAATACTGGATGAGGAAGCCGGGTATATAAGCAGGTGTGGGTGAGTAGATGAATCAGGAAGATGAGTAGCAGCTGCGGAGGTGAATTGACGGGAACTGAAAGTAGCTCAGCCACGCCCAGCCAGGAAGACAGACAGATACAAACAAACATGAAACAAAAAGAGAAACAGAAGGAGGGAAAACTGCACTGTCAGCCGGGATTCCATGTAGGCGGACGACATGCTGGGTGAGAAGTTGGGAGGTTTCCAGGGCTGAGGGGAGCTTGGGTAGAGCAACACAATGAGCACACTTAGAGAAGCGGTCTACAACAGTTAGGATTGTCGTATTACCATGAGAGGGGGGCAGACCGGTGACAAAGTCCAGAGCAATATGTGACCAGGGTCGACTAGGGATTGGAAGGGGCTGGAGCAAACCAGAAGGTTTCTGATGAGAGGCCTTACTCCTGGCACATACTGTACAGGCTGAGACGAATTCCCTTGTATCCTTGTCGACTGTTGGCCACCAGAAATGTCTTTGGAGAAGGGAGAGTGTGCGGTTGGCACCGGGATGGTTGGAGAAACGGGAGCTGTGAACCCACTGCAGGACTTGGGAACGGACTAAGTTTGGGACAAACAGACGGTTAGGCGGACCGCTACCAGGGTCTGGTTGTTCCAACAGTGCCTCCTGGATAGCGTTACTGATCTCCCAGGTGACGACTCCCACAACACATCTCTGGGGAAGAATAGAGTCCGATGTAGAGACTGGACCCTCAGACGTGAATGATCTGGACAGGGCATCGGGCTTAGTATTCCTGGAACCTGGGCGATAGGTGAGAGTGAAGTTGAAACGTCCAAAGAAGAGAGCCCACCTGGCTTGTCGAGAATTAAGCCGTTTGGCTGATTGAATGTACTCAAGGTTCTTATGGTCGGTCCACACCAGGAATGGATGCTCGCTGCCCTCGAGCCAGTGCCGCCACTCATCCAATGCCATCTTAACTTCGACCACAAATTGTCTGCTTGAGTCAGGCTGGATGAGAATGGGGGCTGTAGTGAACAGAGACTTAAGTCTAAGAAAAGCATTGTTAGCTTCAGGGGTCCAGGAGAACTTGATCTTGATAGAGGTGAGACTGGAGAGTGGAGCAGCAACCTTGCTATAATCCTTGATGAACCGGTGATAGAAGTTGGCAAACCCCAGGAACCTTTGCAACTCCTTCCGAGAAGTGGGGACTGGCCACTCTGAGACTGCGAGAATCTTCCCTGGATCCGCCTCCAACCTGCCTTGCCGGATGATGTATCCAAGGAAACTGACCCGTTCCTAGTGAATCTCACACTTTTCTGCCTTGACGTAGAGCTTGTTTTCAAGCAGCCTATGAAGAACCAGACTGACGTGTCTTTGGTGTTCCTCCAGGCTCTTGGAGAAGATCAGAATATCCTCGATGTACACAAAGACAAACTGGTTGAGATAATCACGCAAGACATCATTTACCAGGGACTTTAAAACTGCTGGGGCATTGGAGAGTCCAAAGGGCATGACGAGATACTCAAAGTGGCCAAGGGGGGTGTTAAAGGCAGTCTTCCACTCATCACCTTGGCGGATACGAACCAAGTGATAGGCATTTCTGAGATCGAGTTTTGAGAAGATGGTGGCACCTTGGAGTGGCTCAAAAGCAGAGTTGATCAGGGGAAGTGGGTACTTATTCTTAACTGTGATGTTATTTAACCCACGGAAGTCAATACAGGGTCGAAGAGATTTATCTTTCTTGTCCACGAAGAAAAACCCTGCACCCAGAGGGGAGGAAGAAGAACAAATTATTCCAGAAGCCAGGGAATCACTGATATATTTCTCCAGGGCCTCTCTCTCAGGCCGGGACAGATTATAGAGCTTGCTGGTGGGTAACGGAGCCCCAGGAAGTAAAACAATGGGACAATCATATGGACGGTGAGGAGGGAGAGAGAGAGCCTTATCCTTGCAGAAGACCTCACCCAGGTTGTGGTAAACGTTAGGAACGCCGGATAAATCTACATCTGGAGAGACACATGGAGCAGGTAACGGGTTAACAGGAACTGGAGGTACAGCTGACTGTAGACAGTTAAGGTGACACTTCTGATTCCATTCAATGATCCTTCCTCCAGCCCAATCAATATGAGGATTGTGGGTGCGAAGCCAAGGATAACCAAGTACCAAAGGAGTAGTTGGAGAGGAAATAACCTTAAGTTGGATTTGTTCTCTGTGATTTCCTGAAATAATCAGAGTAACAGGTTGTGACTGCTGAGTTACTCTAGAGATGCGTTGACCGTTTAAGGCATAAGCAGTCATAGGATCTTGTAAGGATTCCAACTTAAGTCCCAGCTGGTTGGCAAGTTCTAGGTCTACAAAACTATCTTCAGCGCCTGAGTCAATGAGGGCACTCACCCAACCTCATAAGTCAAAGGCGTTCCTCAGGAGATAGTCCGGTACGTCCCAACTGCATCGGTTCCTCCTTAGCCAAAGGAGGCACGCGAGGTGAAGAGGTGAATCCAGAGGGTGTGGAAACAGAAGGAGCAAATCTGGGTGAGTAGCTCGGTTTACTTGGAAAAGCAAAAGGAGAACGTTGCGCTTTCTCCACACGGCGCTCCCGCAACCGGCTGTCGAGGCGAGACACCAGGGTAATTAAGGCTTGGATGTCTGCAGGCTCGTTTCGTGCAGCCAGCTCATCCTTTAGTTGATCCTTCAACCCTTTAACAAAAACTGCCCTTAGAGCCGCCTCGTCCCAATGGGCCTCTGCCGCCAGTGTGCGGAACTCGATAGAGTAATCCGCCACGGTTCGATTCCCTTGTTGTAGTGTTAGCAAACGATTAGCAGCAGAGCCGGAGTAGTCAGGGTGATCAAAAACAATGGACAACTGTTCAGAAAAAACTCTAAAGGAAAGGGTGTTATAATCCACAGATGAACTCAGTGCTTCAGCCCAGTCTAATGCTTTGCCACGAAGCAAATTCAAAACATAATTAATCTTGGTTACATCCGAAGGAAAGGTCAAGGGACGCTGACGAAATACCTTATTGCATTGAAAAATGAATCCCCTGCATTTCTCCACCTCTCCATGAAAAGGCTCTGGGTCGGTGATGTGGAAATCCCGGCATGGAGTCGATACAGGAGGAGGATTTGAGGTGGCAGGGATTGCAGCGGAAGATGTCAGGGTTGAGATCTGGGCAGAAAGGTTTGTGATGCTTTGAGTCATGGAAAGATTGCTTTCCACCAAAACTTGGATTAACCGTTCATGTTGGCCAAGAAGATTTCCCTGATGAGTCAGAGCGTGCTGAACAGCGGAGGGATCCGATCCAGTGTTTGAGGGGTTCATAGTGACCAGTTCGTACTGTTAAGCTCAAAGAGCGCTTACAGGCTGAACCCTCAATACAAACACGGAAGGGAGGAGACGTGAGCATGGAAGCAAAAATAATTTAATTTCCAACTCAAAATTCAAACAATACTGATGTGGAATTAATAATCCGGATCTGGGAATAACTACGGGGGGGGGGAGAGTGGAGGTCCGTAGTTGAAGATCCGGAAGATGTCGGAGAGAGCAGGCTGAAGCCGGGGTTCGGAGATTCACAGCGGAACACGGGTAAGATGAGACGGGGAATCAGAGTTGAATAGAGTGAGCAGGCTGGAGCTGGTAGTGAAGATAATCCGAGGTTCGCTGACGAGGTGGTGTTGGCTGGACGTGGCAGGCAGAGTAGTAGACGGATTCAGTGTATCTTTGACGACGAACTGGTGAATACTGGATGAGGAAGCCGGGTATATAAGCAGGTGTGGGTGAGTAGATGAATCAGGAAGATGAGTAGTAGCTGCAGAGGTGAATTGACGGGAACTGAAAGTAGGTCAGCCACGCCCAGCCAGGAAGACAGACAGATACAAACAAACATGAAACAAAAGAGAAAACTGCACATCCTTACACTTCCAATGACAAAAATGTTTATCTAAGGATGTGGCTAAAACGACCAAGATCTTGTGTGTTTCATAAATACATATCCAAAATCTGGATAAAAACAGGATAATATGTAAAATCATGACTTGCCTTTGAAAGGTAGACACAATCGCCAACACAAATGTAGCCTATGTGTGCCATATTGCATCACATAGTGTTTAGACACTTTGGTGTGAAGGCCTTTGAATACCTAAATGTATGTGTTTATTACTTTAATTTCGCAGGAGACCAATATTGAAAACGATTTTTGTAAAACTAAAGATTATGTGGAAAGCTTTAGGTACATACATCGGTTTGTGGAGATGGCGAGTGACAGGTACTGTAAAGGTGATAAAGAAAGAAACGTTTAGCTTAGTTTATTTGGAAACATAAAACTGAATTATATGTATTGTTGATGCATAGTCACATATTTTAAAAATAGTAACACATTAATGGACTGGTCTGATTCTCAATAAAAAATTGCGTTAAAAACACCAGGAATGAATTCTGTTCAGGATGAGTAACAAAAAACCAACTTGAGTTTATAAGATTTATTCCACTGTATATTTTATTTGTGTGTATTTGAAGTCTGTAATTATTCATATGATTATAGATTTTTTAAATGCCACTTACATCTCCATACATGCAGAGTTATGTATAAAATGTGGGATTACACATTTGAAATTTGATTTATAATAACACGGTTGATATTGTATTTCTTATTTCTTTGTATTTGTTTTCGCCTTTCTTCACTGCCCACCCCCTCTCTCCCTCTCCCTTATTCCTCCACTTAGCATGTTGTCCCTGTTTCCTAAAGTAAGCCAGTTCTGGTTGATGATTTAATAGTAAAATTGCTTATAAATTGGAGTGGAGAATGTTTTGGCAGACCTGGCAGCTTTCAAGTCTGCGCCCATGTTGTCACTCGACATTTCCTTTTGTGTAACAGCATGAGAATTAATTAGGCTGCGTGGCGGCAAAAGTTACAGCTATAATTTATGAGGAGATGAGATTCTTGGACACTATCTCGAACCTGTGTCGATTTATTATTTTTATTAATATTGTGCTACAGTGTGTTTACGATTTGTGAATGAGGTTGCCCTGCGTTAATTGGCATGAAGCAAGATTCATTTGCACTTCCTGGGGTTTGTGGCAGGGCAAACATAGTTACTGTGGAGAAGAGGCAAGCGGAGAAAAAAATCAGGACTTGATAGTAATGCATTCAAAAGCACATTATGCATGTACAAATAAGCATGCATATTGCATGGACATCCATTGTATTTACCAACCAAGCAAACATGTAAGATAGGTGGCCGACATCATGCAATTATATTTATGTGTATGGGCATAATTATTTTTTATTTATATTTAAATCTTGTATTTATGGAATATAAACCTGCTTCTGACTTTATCACTCTGAGTGTAATCACATGCTTCTAGAGTAAAGGAGAACATCACTCATTCAGTTCTCTGTAACCACATTCTGCACAACCCTTCTGCTTTAATCTCTACTATGAAAACATCAGAAATACATGGGAACCAGACAGCACCCATTGTGTTTGGGTTATGACGTCAGAGGACAGCCAGAGAAGGATACCAAATATAAGAAAACCTTAAATATCTCTTGACATTCATGGGTTAGTTGCTATAAAATGTTAAACTGACATTCATTCCAGAGAATGAAATGTAATGGAGTTTTACTGGGTGGCTTGCCCTATCTGAGTAAGATTAGACAAACAGAACAGACAACAACCTGAAAAGGACTTTTGAGAGGCCTCTAGGCAGTGGGGAATGGCTAACCTTAACTGAGGATACCCCAAACAACATTTCCTCTGCCGATGATTTAGAATTTGAAGACCATATCCCCAAAAAGGTCTCTTGACGTAGTCGAGAAGCTCCATTTGTTGAAAGCAAAGATTTACGTGTGGATTTTAAAGGCTTTTGGACCTTTGACAGCGCCTGTACATAGAAAGCCAAAGAAAATAGATTGGCAGACTTTGATTTGGTCATTGGGTCAAAATGTCAGTTTGTTCAACATTTTTCATTACAGTGACTTCCATTTCTGGTTTTTCCTATCCAATCAGATTTGGCTTCTCAAGTAAGTTGAATTGTATGTAAACCTGCTGAACCTGCATTTGCCATTATGGCATGTTCAGGAAAAAAGAGTCCCACATCAGCAACCTTTTTTGACGGTGTCACCACACTACCTATGGTGTCATGGTGCAAAATCCAACTTGTATTGTATTAATAATAAGCAATATGATTACAAATACATATTGTGTTTATTACTGGAGTTGTTAATGTCGGTCAGATGGAACATGAAAGACAACTAAATTCAGCCCATTGAGTCTGCTTTTTTGGGTGTCGAGCTGAGACAAGGCGTTCGTCATGAGTTAGTCTGAAGGAAACACCTCCATTGGGCTCCTTTGTTTACTTATATAACATAATATCGTCACTATGTAATACTTGCGCGTCTATTGACTAGCGCTCCAACGCATAAGGGGCAGGACATTTCCGACATATAGGCTGTTGACCAATCACGACAGAGCCGGCCAGCTAACCAATCAGAGCAGACTGGGATCTGGTATCAGACAGAGGGTGAAAAGAGGTGCAGCAGCACAGGCGGTATGAGAAAAATAAAGAGCTTTTTGAACATTAGAGCTTGTAAACATGTCACAAGACAGGAACAAAATACAAATATCAACTTGAAAGAGAGCATAATATGATAAAGCTCTTCACAAAAGTGTTTAACCCAATAAATTTATCTTTATGGTGGAATCTGGTTAGCTTATATTACCCTTTAACCTTAAGGTGAAATGTTCCTCCCATCTCCCTGTTGCATTTGCAAGAATGGCCATGTGGGTTCCCCCTTATTTAGGTAAGTGCTGTGCAACCACAAAACACCCACACACACACACACACACACACACACACACACACACACCCTCACAGCTGCTCTCAGAGCTGTAGTAGGAGGTGCTTGGGATCAATTGTGGATAACTGGGTCTCTACGCGACATAATCTTACATTAGTAAAGCCAGCTGTGCAGTAGGCATGAATTATACCTGTTTACTGAGGGTAAGGGTGGTGTTTTGCAGTGGCATGTCTTTGACATGTATGTGTGTATGTCCATTAGTCTGAAAACATTCCAAAAACGTTATTAGAAACGCAATTAATATCCAAGTTTGCGCCACTGTGTGTGAGAAAATCTGACCTACACCACCATGTGATGTGTTTCTACTGAAGCTAAACACTAGGGTTAAGTAACATCACCAACCCTATCTCTGTCATTCCCCATTTTACACTTCAAACACACACACACACACACACACACACACACACACACACACACACACACACACACACACACACACACAGACCATACAACCAGGTGTAACCTAAAAAAAAAAAAAGGCCGCTCACAACAATTTTGTAATCAATGCCCACAGAAAATGGGAGTCCTCCGGCCGCCGGCAATTAATACATTTGTGTCCTTTTTTAACACTAGTGAACCGAGCTTGAAATTACCAATGACTGGCTCCTGCTCATTTCCATATTTATTGCAGCGGAGGACGAGGTGGTGGAGGCGGTGACAATGGTGGTGGTGGAGGGGGGTGAAAACTAGGGCGAATGATTGATGTGGAGCTCGCCTCCCGCATTACAAACAGTCCATTATTGGCCAGACAGAAGGAAGAGGGAGAAAGACTGCATGCGAGAGGGAGCGGTAGGAGGAGAGACAGACAGTATAGATATCATTTATATACAAAAATCATAATTGAACGCGAAGGTTGTCATAGCATTAATATAATGGTGTACTTTTGTGTTCTGATGGGCCACTGTTTCTTGGAAATCTCAGCCCCCTTTGAATAAAAGTGAGGATTGATAGAAATGGCGGGAAAAAGAGTGGTATAACATACAGTCGATTAAAGTTGAAGTCTGCACCGGAGGTTTTTTTGTCCTCCTCTCCTCCTTCAGCCCGCCTGTCTCCCTTCTCCCGTCCTCACGCTCCATATTTTCGCGGGGAAGAAGGCCGGGGCGGGAGTATTAAAGGCCTGTTTTAATGGATGTTGACAATGAGTGGACCAACAAAAGCCCAAGCCTGAGGATTTGCTTGAAAAGATTCAATCAGACATGTTTTCACTGCGATTAATTGGCGGACTCCGAGGGGGAGGGATGCGGGGATGAAGGGATTGGCGACGGAGGTGTGAATGAGTGTGATTGTTCCGAGCAGACCCCCTCCCCGCCGTCGTCTACCCCCCTCTCCCCTTCTCCTCGCAACACCCCCATGCTCTCCTCTGTCATTTTGAGCGATAGTTTGGAAATGTCCTTTGAATGATGCTAAAGAGCAAACTCCTCCCGCCCTCCCACTCCCCCTCCTCCCCGTGAATTATGAGTATTATTTCAGGGAGGTGGGATGTGGCGAGCCAGAGAACAGGACTACACCACTTTGATTAGATCTGACCTGACTCTACTTGTGTCAGATACACGCGCACACACTGATTGAATTGCCGCTGCTGCTGTGTCTCTGTGTCTGTATGTGTGTGTATAGTCTGCAGTGTGTAGATTAGCTTAGACAAACATATCCTTATCATGACAGAACTCAAGAGGTAAAACCAGTATTGTTGAAGCTCACTGGGTGTCTTATAATTTGGTATACACAAAACATTACTAATGACCTTCAGGTAGGTTGTGTTAATTAATGTACGTATAAGCTTTAATGATATATCCGCTATCTGGTAACTATATACTTATACATTTTTTGTTCATCAGGTTTTTCTTAGTTTTGTTTTCCTTTTCATCGTTCTTCTCTCTTTTTTCTAATTTGTGAATTGTTATTTACTAATTTTACGTATTTTAACGTATATCTAATTTTGTATGTATGTCATGTAATCACATTCCAAATAAAAAAGCAAACAAATCAACTATGTTAAAAGCAAGAGACACATCTTTCTCCTCAAATTTGTCAAGGCCTGATCAATCTATCATAAAACAGTAAAACGTAATTAAATGTATTTCAGATTTCCACAATGGGACTCTGATACCCCTGTTGTACCACTGCGGTAATATCCCCGGTTCACTTGTGTCTGGGGACTTTTGTATATGACCCCTCCTCCCCCCATGTCTTGTCTCCTTTCTACTCTAGACTGTAGATAGAACGCTGTTGCAGCATTACACAATAGCAAACCCTCTTGAGAGAGCTGACCTTTGAGAAAACAGAGATCCGGAGAGGTTAACGTGAAGAACGCTAACCTACAGTAGCTAACCTACAGTTAGCAACCTGTTAGCGTGGAAAGCTTGTATCCCCGCCTCAATAATTCTTTACTGGAAACAATCATCCAAAAACCTATGGCATAATTCCTTTCTTAAGGAAACAAAATGTTTTCCCTGCTTTCTGAATTAACAAGATACCTTATAGATAAAATCCCCAAATAAGCTAATTTACTTGACAGTTGGATACTCAAGTCCAGTGGCGAGCCGTCGGGGCCCTCTAAGCCCTATGTGAGGGCCTAAGATATTCTAAAAAATAATATTTGAAAACATTAAAAAAAAAAACATTTTTTTAAATATTTTGTTGTTGTTAAATGTTTCATTAGTTTTACCTAAATAACTTGATTTAATTGTATTTAAAATAAGATTTCCAAAGAAATAAATCCTTCGAATCTGCCTGTTCAGTTTCTGTTGGAATGTGAAGGGTTAAATGCCGTCTCTGCGAGTTACTGTGAAGACGGGAGAGCTTGTTGGTCCCTCTCTACATTCACAGAGGGACCGCTATAGTAACTCAATGAGAGAGTAATGTCAAATGACAGTACAATTGACCAATCATATCTTCCCTCTAAATGGGCGGGCTTTATTTTCGCGGACTTTATGACAGAATCCGCCCGCTGTGAGGTCTATGCATGGATGTATAATAAGTATGTAGGATGTATAATGGTCTATGCAAGTGGTGCAGTGACGCGTCCTATAACCCGGAAGTAAGCTTCGCTCGGATTCCCTCGACAGAAAGCAGTGAGATTTCTCCAGAGGATTTTGGAAAATAGCTCGAAATAAGGTCTGTGGAAAACGAACCTGTTAGATAAATGCACGTTTTGTTCAGCCGGATAATATCCACATGTCTACCCTACTTTTATTATTTTTGAATCATAAATCTAATCCATAGATTCAGGGCCGTATCCAGGATTTCCTAAATACCGAGGTCCAAATATGTTAGGGGGGTTGGGGGGATACCCCCGAGATTTTCATGATCTAGTTAGGTGCTTTTTAAGTCCTGTGGGGGGTCACACATTGGATAATATATTGATTTCAAACCATGTCAGTGGATGCAGCATAAATTATTTTTGAAAGTGTAATACATAAGAATCAGTTGATTGTTACTATTAATGATCTGGACATGCAGAAGGACCTGCACCCTCTCTTCCATCTTCTTTAGTCTCTCTGTGTTCTTCCTGTTCATTACTCTCTCTGTCCTCTACTCTTTCTCTTTGTTCAATCTCTCCCTCGTTGTTCACTTTTTGCTCCTCCTCACTTGTCGCTCCTGCCAGTGAATTAAAAGCAATTCAGCAATTTAAACTGTGGTTTTTCTCCGGAAGTTTTTCCTTGTACGATGTGAGGGTCTAAGGACAGAGGGTCTGAGGACAGAGGGTCTAAGGACAGAGGGTCTGAGGACAGAGGGTCTAAGGACAGAGGGTGTCGTAGTGTCATACTGATATTCTGTACAAACTGTGAAGTCCACTGAGACAAATGTAACATTTGTGATATTGGGCTATATAAATAAACATTGATTGATTGATTTAGTTCATTTCACTTGTTTGTTTGCATTTATTTATTTTTTTTAAATCTGTTTTGTTTGATTCTCAAAAGAGAACAAAGATGTAAGCAAAATGGTGTTTTATTATGAAATCATAACTGCAATATATGTTATTGTTGTTTTAAAATGATGCCTATTGTAAATGAATTATATTGTTATAGATAAATAGATAGATAGATAGATGGGGTTATTAAGCCTACATTATGTTGTGTGACTGTAACTGAAGTTCCTTCCTGACTTCCATCACTTTCTCTCTCTCTCTGCCTGTCCTGTCTCTTCCGTACCAAAGCTGAGCTTCGTCTGACGTAGTCTTTTCATTATATCTGAGTCAGTGTAAAAAGAAAACAATACAATGTTAATATCTTCAATGTTTTACGCAAATTGAAATTAAAGAAAAGCATTACAACGTTTGTTAAAGGTAATCCTTCTGACATTGGATGAACGTAATTAACTGTAGCTCTCTAGCTAGTTTATTCACGCTATGTAAACCAAAGTATAGCCGATAGCTGCAATATAAGTTAGTGTGCATGTTGTCGGACGTCCACTGACTAACGTAGAGCGTTCACACAGGATCTGCTGCTCATATGATGTCCTGATGAACAGAAACACAAGCAGCCCGCTGGACTCAGATCTCTAGATACCTCATCACTCCTCCGCTGCTCCGGTACAAGTCCGGGCTGCGGTGATTTGTTGATACATGTCGTCTTCTTCTGTTTGCTTTAATCGAGGCTACGTAGTTATGCATCGCCCACATGGTCAGTAAATGGAAGTACTACAAAGAACCCCCGTTTAGTGTAATTATTTCACAAGTTTTGTTATACACAGCTCGGAAAATATTACCGAGGTCCGGACCTCGGTGACCTCAATGGTAGATACGGCCATGCATAGATTTATGATCGATAGATTTATAATTAGCATAAGTTCGTTCATGATGGCTCATGTCAGTGATAGTGATGACATCGTTGCGAAATTATTAACCGAGTCATTTTCAAGATTGAGTTACAATGATAAACTGGAGTGGCAAAGGATCAGCTGAATGACCCGCAAGTGCTTCATCCAAAAGGACAGGAGGATGGACTTTGTGTTTCAGTGATTTGATCATCAAAGGTAGGCCTAAGTCAATGTGGGTCGGCGCCGTGCCGACTTCATTCATTTGTAATTGTTACTTGGCTGTGGGTGCCCTGTCATGATAGGTGTTTATATATAAATGGTGTTGTTTTGTGTGGTGGAGGGTCGCTGTCATTGATTGATATTCCACTGAAGTATACGCTGAGACGTAATAACTCTTCTTATTAGGGTATAGGTATAAAAGTCAGAGGGCATAGGTATAAAAGTCACGGCTCACCACTGCTCAAGTCATTAGTTTGCCGACTTTGCCTAATGGCAAAGGCAATTGCTGAAAATTCCCCACAACTTGTATTAAGAGACATCCGCGAAGCAATGTAATAAGTTTGACAGTTTCTCGATATTATGTTTTTATTCAATCTAAGTTATCACATTTAAATATGTTAATATGCTATAATAAGCCCCTTTGAGGTGCCCCTTTATAACAAACGTTCTACCTGGTTCTAGTTTATATACATGTACCTGTGGTGCTTTGACTCAGAGCGTATATTATGCAAATCCAGACATGACATAAATTCTGCAATGACATGAGCACTGTGAATTTAAGCTTAGGGAAGGTAGGCTGTTCGTCCCTCCTCCCGACACGTATCTCCGCCTCTCCAAACTTCAGATCCTGCTCAGAAGTGTTGAGGCAAAGTCGGCTTTGGTTTTGGGGGAGGAGGAATAAGAAGTGGGGCAGAGAGAGTGCGCATACAGCAAATTGGCAGCTCCATCAAATTACACTAGCATTAAGGGGGCTTCGCAGGGCGTAATCCACACGCCAAAGCCAGAACGCCCCTCCCTCCCTACAACATTTAACTTTTGTCGACGTTAACGCCGCATTTCATGCTCTGCCATTAATCTGTCGGATTACAGGATGCAAGCAGTTTGAGCAGGGTGGGGGTATAGGAAATGGGGTGAGGGGTTGATTTGTAATGAATTCTCTCGATCTTGGCTTAATGTTGGGCGGTGGGTGGGAAAGGAAGTACGATGAAGAAGGTACCTTACAAGTTATTTGGCCATCTATGCACTCATCTGGTCAGGCTGAAGCTTCTCTCCCAGGCACTAGCATTGAGGGTGGGGGGTGGGAGGGGGCTCTGATGGGATCTTGTCCCTTATAGGGGAGGTGGAGTGATGCTCCTGGGGTTTGCTTTCAGGGGATAAACCACCTGGGGACAGCAATGGAGAACACGTCTGTCTCTCCTGGGCACGGAGCAGCTCACAGGGGGGTTATGAAGGATCCAGGCATGGGTTCTTACACATGGAGTGCCCCTCATACAGTACAGTTGCAGCAAGTTGACATGTAGAGGGATTGAAGACACAACTATCTGTATGTGATGTAATAAGTTGGACAAATAGAAATGTTCAAATCATTTTTTCGTCGTGATTGTTTGTCCTTGGCTTTATTCTAGGCCAAAAGTTCAAGTGCAACTTTTTGGCCTAGAATCGATGCAAGCATTGTGAGGGGAAACAACATTTAACCATGACACCATGAATATATTTACCACATGTCAAGGTTTGTCAGGTAATTGAGATAGTTCAGTCTGGACCAAAGTGGTAGACTGACCAACCTCCAGACCGGCATTGCAAATCCTAAAGCAAAGTCTCTAGCGTGGCTAAAAGTTGGAAATACTTGCACACTGCTGGGCATACAACACCAACAGCAGAGTTGAACAGTAAAGACATAATGAAACAAAATGGGTTTCTTGAATGTACCTGGGAGACATGGAAAGGCTGCTATTATGTGTTGCTGTTATGTGGCATCAGGCCTCTTTGAGAGGGGATTGCCTCAAAAGTGTTTTGTACAGCAATGACTGCATCCGTTTTCTCTAGTACGTGTACCTACAATGTATGACATCTACTTATAATGTAAGGAAATAGCTAGTACATGCCTAATACACATTTTTAAAAGCTCAGAATCAATTTAATCATTGGTGTCGTTGGTATTCTCTTAAGGTTTTAAAGTTTGCAAAAGGCCAATGCCTTTCAATCAATTATTTTGTCTTTTTTTATAACCATCTATTGGACTGGAATTGAATCACAGTGAGTGATTCTCATCAGAGTACAAAGAGTTCTGTTAAAAAACATGAACATGAATTGTACACACTTCATTGCAAGAGGATATTAAAGGGACAAAATTGCTTTTGAACGCTACAAGGCTCATACAAATGTTTTTGCATTGGTGCTTTAGTGATCGAGTGTTTAAAAAAACAGCAGCATAATTTTTAATCCGAATCCAACACATTTAAAAATATGTAACTAATGCCTGGACTATTTATGCCTGTAAGTTTAACACAGCTTGATTATTGAAATGTGTCCGCCAACACCTCAGTCATGACAAGTCATCTACACATTGTTGGAGAGGAACACTGCGGTCTCAATCAAATGTTGCAGTGACTCAATTGCGAAGCCCGGTCACCCCTTCCTAACGCATGTGGACACGAAGAGGAGGAGTATGGCTACAGGGGGCAGGCTGCTGGTTGGAACCACACGGAGCAAGTCTTGACTACTTAAATCCTCTTTGATGTGCGTTTCCTGGAGAGGGGATTGTCTGCCTGGTCCTGTGCTAATACTTCTGTAGCAGCCTGTGCTCTTTGCAGCATCTCTCCCTGTGGGAACAAGTCTTGCTTTGCCTTTCTTTTTCCTCCTTTCTCTTCTTTAGCTCTATCTCACATGGGCATGTGCACAAATATTCATGCAAACACACGTTCTCAAATCCACATGCACACATTTTTCTGTCAAACACATTCTCATCCTGTCTTACTCAGCCCCCCTCCTTACTCTTTTTCTCTCTTTCCATGTTTTCCTTTGACTTCCACAGACACTAATTCCTTTTCTTCAAGGACAAGCATCTCACTGCACATCATCTGAATACGACTTTGAGTCGTGGCCTCCCAGGGCTTAAGTCCGCAGAGCCCTTCTTGCCGATCCCCTTTTTAATGTTCCAACACCAGCCAAGTGCCGTCAATACATATTAACATCCAGAGGGATGAGATATGCTCTGGTGTGGGTCTCAGGGTGGCTGTCTCTCAGCTGACACACAGCGAGGATTGTTGAGCTATAGTGACCCAGACTGAAAGACCAAAAAAGCTTTGGGACTGAGCAGCCCTCGTTAAAGCTATTCAGGAAACGTCTTCATCAATCGGCCTTCAATCAGGTGATGTCAAACTGTTGTTTTCTACATGGGTGGGAAAAAATGAATTATGAGTATTTTAGGACAAAGACTTGCTTTAGGCTTTAGCTCTGAAATCCAGAGATGATTAGCTTTTAGAAAAAAAGTTTACAGTACAAGTAGCCTGATAATAAATAGTCTTGTCAATGAATATCCTAAATCCTCTGAAGCCTTTGATAATGGGTAAAGTGAGTTTAAAGTGGACATCCAAGCGGGTGTATTTCTTTTCATTTGAAAAGAGCATACTTTATATTCTGCATGTGACCATATCTTATTCAACCTCCAATTATCTGTGAGGATGAATGTGTCTTATTTCATGACTTGTTTTTTTTTTTGGAGAATTATGTTCTTAGTGAAATATACACTTTATGAAGCTTTTTCTATATTAACATTTATGACATATTCACAAACGTTCTCCAGTAGATGGTGGAAATGCAACATTTAGTTTTGCCTACCACTGTTAAACTAAACAAAAGAGGAAGCCTTTTAATGTTTGATCCATACAGACACGTTTCAGATATCTATTTTAATTGACACTTAATTTTAGACCAATTTTTAAGATATTTTTTGACAACTCATAATACAACACTGCCTATCATGACTGGTGCACTCCCTATCTCTCTGACTTGTTTGTGTCTTAATATCTTTGTGTTATATTGGTTTGTTAATGCTTCTGTTATCCACCTGTGGTTGACAAAATGATGTAGGAAACACAAATGTTATCTGAAGTGCTCTCTTGTAATCGAATCAATGCCTGATGTGCATGAAGACAGAAACACAGGTTCCAGCAGCAGTTATTGGCCTGATGACTGTACCTCCAGCATCCACGTCACAGAACACCGTCACTCTCAGTCCTGACTCCCAGCTCCCACCCCGGAGCCCAGATTCATTACAAGCTGTGGCCAGGGTATTAAGATACGGCTGCATTAACAAAGTTGTCTCTGTATCTTAATTGAATCTACCCCCGCCAGAGTCGAATCTGGATTATGTTTACCTGAAATATAAGCGGCTCTGCAGACGGAACACGGCCCCACTGATAAAACACTGGGTTGTCCCCCCTCCCCAATCCTAATCCCCAACTGTAATTTGTTCCTCGATGGATGTAGCCACGGCGATGGGAACCCCTGATTGGGATTCATTCCAAAAACAGGGAAAGCATCTGCAGGTAAGTTCATCTATTAAATAGTGAAGGTGTGTGTTTCTGTTTATGTGGTTGGGTTCACATAAAGTGTGCCTGGATCTGCCTCTGCCAACCAAGTTAAACTGCTTTCCTAAACCTTCATTTGCAGAAGTCATGATGTTGTCAATGCCTTCTGAAACGATCCAAACTGAACATATATTAACAAGATAGTTGTCAGCACACTCACACAATGAAATCAGGCTGGAATAGTCAAAAGAAAGCATGGTTCGATGCCCCTTATACTGATTATAAAATGCCAAAAGACTAAAACATTTGATCAAAATTGAGGAAGGATTTCACCTCTTTTGAAATGTACCACTGCAGCTTTCACCACTTAGAGAGCAATATTATAATACTACCAGGAATGTGTGTTCCTTGCCAAATGACTCCAGGGGAATGATTTCATTGCGTTTAAAGGTTGAAGAGGTTGAGTTCCATATTAAAATGATCTTTGCTTAATGATGATTTTGCACTTCATCGTTTAGAATAACCAAAATAAACCCTATATGGATACTCGTTCATTAAATTGAGGTGTTTGATCAAACAGCTGATTGAAAATGGACTGTTTTTCTTAAACACGTTCTATTCTTAGAAATAATCCAGAATTGATAATGGTATCATTCAGTCCGTAATCTCGTTGACTGTAATTAAACCCTTATGTCATGTTTTTGTTTTTGAAATAACCCAGAAGCACTTCTTCATGTATAATGCTAATGGAAAACAAATGATAATAAGCCAAGCCAAGGAGAGAGCCAAGTGTAATACCACCTTGCTCAAGGGTATATTCCACTTTAGGACTACAGCCCACATCCCCCAGCCCGAGTTACACACACACACACACACACACACACACACACACACACACACAACACACACACACACACACACACACACACACACACACACACACACACACACACACACACACCATCAGAGCATCTCATACACAGAGTCTGGCTGGAGACCAGAGACCAGCAGTGGCATGGTTCATGTGTGTGCAGGATGGACCAGTCACTGTTGGGGGTCCTACATGAGGGATGGCTGTGGAAGGCGACAGTAGGTAGGGGCCAAGTCCTTTGCCCCTCACAGGGCACCATCCATACACCACCCCTTTCTTTAACCCCCCCCCCCCCCCCCCCCCCCCCCTAACATCCATATCCACCTTTCCCCCATCCTCAGCTTACAGCCCCTCCACGTGATTCTTCCTGCCTCAGGTGAACGGCACTGATACTGTTGGTGTTTGTCATTAGCCCCATCATCAACCCCATGGTGTGTATCAGCAGGAGCTGCAGTGCTTTGTGTTGCGTGCTCCATTGTTTGCATGCGTGTTCCAGTCAGCAAGTGGATGTTAAGGGATGGACTTTTTTTTCTAGTAGCCTCAGAATATAAACATTCCATTCTGTGCAGTTCATCTAAAGCTAGTATGATAATGTAGATGTTCTTTCCCAATACTTACACTAAAATAACATTAGGAAGGGATTTCTTAATGACAGCTAGAAAAACTGTCTCAATGTTTCCGACTATTCTTTCAGAGAGAAAAGTTATACTCTCCTTCTGCCAATTAATTAGCAAAGGTCTTAAACAAATGTGGTTGAAAGTAATTATAAAGTGTATGGTAATAGGACACTTAAGTTAAGTAGAGGTATCCTAAAATTGTGATCGGGTAAATGTAGAAACATGTCACACCACTATATGAATGGGAAAGATGTATTTATGGTAACATGCAGCGAATTGATTGCGCTCTGAGTTATCCCTAATCAAAGGTGTTCAAACTGATTTTAAATCTGAATTCCAGTGGTACAGTTTTTGAATTTTTGCTATTTCTTTCTTAACTGTCACAAAATATTTGAAGGAATTCTCCACCACAAATATGCTGTGTGTCTCAATTCGGACACCTCCCGTAGACCATGTAGTTAAACACGGTTGCTGTGCCCTCACGGAAAGTGATGATCATCACTGTAAGTTTGCTAGCTAGCAGTAATCGTTACAAACTCCTCAATGAACCTACTCAAATTAAATCAAATGAATGTTGGCTTCTTTTAAAAAACATAGTTGTACATTTATCAAATACCCTCCCCCCAAAAAATAGAGATAACTTTATTTGTATAGTGCTTTGTTTACCGAAGATTATCGCAGCTGGTTCCTTCCGTTACGTGGCCAAAATGATGATCGTTGAGTGGGAGAGTTCCACACTCAACTTTTGCACTGTTATAAATGCATCACCTGCAGGCATTTATAGTGCACTGCATATTGCCCTACTTTACATTAGGACACACTTGTGCCCTTAAAATAACAATAACAGGTACAGAAATATGCAAATTGAGACAAAGTAATGGTCATGATTGGAATCCGTTTTGAGTTCTGTTAGTTAAACTATACTGAGTGACTACGACTGCTCTCCTCTGAAAGGGAGAACAGTTGGAACATTTTACAGTAAACAGTGTGGGTGTGTATTTTACTGTCAAAATATACAGTAGAAAGAAATGGAGTTCTATTGTGAATGGCTGCTGCTTCAATATTGTACAAAAACACCTCAGGGATGGAGAAAGGCTAAACAAAGATACTCCAGCACGTGTACACACTCACTAGTCTCCGCTCTGAGCTGAAGGGGCCACTTTGACAGCTTCCTCTACACCTTCCACAGGCAAGGAAACAGGTGCTGGAGGCTACACACACACACAAACACACACACTCTATCCACACACTCTTATCTCCAGCAGGAGGGCTTAAGATAGAAGCACGCTGTACAGTAATTACCACCTCCCTCCCTCTCTCCATCCTCTACTACTTCTCCACTCTCTCATCTTCCCAACTTTCCCCTCTTTCTTTCTGTGACCGCCCCCCCAGTGGGATATCTTCATCCTCCTCTCCCATGCTTGGGCTCATCTCTCTACCTACCTCCCCCACCTCCTGCTGGCCAAGACTAAGCCATGTGTAGCCTCGCTGCTGGAATGATGTAGACAGAGAGACATAAGGCCCCCCGGGGCTTCATGGGGAGCCAGGCGCAGTTGGTGTGCACTCGACGTGATGCTGCCTCTCCTCAGGTGACAACACTGCGTACTTGGCGCGGTCGTGCAAGCCCAGTCTCTCCTCCGGTTACCCGCTCTGACTCCCGTCCACCCCCCCTCAGAAACAGATGCTCAGGACGAGAGCCGGCGCTAGTCAGGGGGGACGTGGGTTAATTGGGGAAGTAGTGGGGGTTAATTTCAATTAAAACTTCAACTAATGGAGGTCAGGGAAGCGTCTGCAAACACCTGATTAAAACAAATGGTCCTGCCAGTCAAAACTTTATCTTGGTCAGCCTCTGGCAGAGTGTCCTGGAGTGAGGAAGAACAAAAAAGGGGGAGCAGGCAGAAGGAGAGAGAATGACTAATTGGGGGACACTTGTTAGTGCAACATCTTCAGGGAGATCATTGAGTTAAGACTGTGTGTGTGTGTGTGTGTGTGTGTGTGTGTGTGGTGTGTGTGTGTGTGTGTGTGTGTGTGTGTGTGTGTGTGTGTGTGTGTGTGTGTGTGTGTGTGTGTGTGTGTGTGTGTGTGTGTGTGTGTGTGTGTGTGTGTGTGTGTGTGTGTGTGTGTGTGTGTGTGTGTGTGTGTGTGTGTGTGTGGGGGTGGGTGTGGGGTGGGTGTGGGGGTGGGTGGGTGGGTGGGTGGGTGTGAAGCAACTTATGTCATAGCTGATTACTTTGCCAATACACATTGTTTTACTGTGTACATTCTGATGAAGCGTAGACACAATTGATATTTTGAAGGGAACATGTTGCTCTTATTGGACCTTAAATGGGGTGGAACAAATAGATCGTCCTGGGTGTCACGTTTAAAAAAAGGTCACAGGGTCAAATATATCAAAAATATTTATACAATGAAAATAATAATTGTACCATTACTAAAAAAAATGAAAATGTTGCTGTCTGTGTCTGGGAAAAGCCAGATTTGTTGGCCTACCTTGATGTTAGAATAAAAGCCAATAGGGCACCAAATGCATTGGAATTCATCCTCTGGGGATCAGGAATATCCATATTAAATATCATGGCAAGATGCACTACAAGATAATTTAAACAATTTTAAATGACATTAAATGGAAACTGTACGTACAGTTAGGAAATGTAGGTGATGTATTTACATTTGCATGAAACTTTAGTTGGATAATAAACTCCCCAAATCAACAACAATCGCCATTCAGTACATGGGAAGCATAGCATATTGTCAAGGAAATCAATGAATTCATACTTGAAACATTCAGTCTTCAAAATGATTAAAAGTGTTGCCCTGATAGGGGTGCCAGGTGAAAGGGATGTCTTTCACATTATTGCCTCACTTTATTTTGCACAAAAATGACCAGTGCCTCTGTATTCCCCACAAACTAAATATTCTAACCTTGAAGAGGTTAGATGAAGCAAGTTTGGACCCCACGCTTGAATAAGCTCTTTGTGTCTTGACAGCAGTCTCGTGTCTTTCTGTCATTTTTCACGTTTCTGTCTTCCTACCTCTCATCTCTGTCCCTTCATGGTTGGAGTCATTAAGCCTCAGGCTTAACTGAAGCATTTGTAGCTCGGAGCTAAGACAAACAGCCAGACGCTGCCATCCTAAAAAAACAAATATTGAAATATATGTCACCGGGATTAACTCAAGAATCAGGGATCACGGTTTCAAAAATGTAATTAGTCAAACATCAGTGAAAAGGTAATTCAACACCCAACTTTTCTAAATGTTAATAAAATGCATATATATTCCCCGTACATATTGATCCAAACTGTAGTGTGTATTGCTGCTTGTGAGTGAATGAGACAGTTGGCGGGTGGTTGGTGTTATCCTCACTGTGCCCAGGCCTGCTCTGCCAGGCGTGCCGCAGCAGCTTTTCACATCTGGCGCTGGGCCTCGGGGAGATGGCAGGGGACGGGACGCCCCGCCGCGGCTAAATATGGTGCAGGGTTACGCCACACGTCCCTAATCACTTAGCTGCTGTCTGGCAGCCCACCACCACTTTCCCAGAACCCTCATATATCACCAGTGCTACACATCTGTGCAGCTGGTAGGCATCTCTATTTAATGCCCCCACCAGCTTCCTCTTTACTATCCCAATGATTATTGGTTGGCTTTATATCCTCTTCCCATCCCATTGGTTTTATAATAAGGAGTACCACCAGGTCTGTGTTGGGCAGCAGCAGGTCTTCATTGAGCATTGACATAATGAACCTTTTTGTTGTGAAATAAATATATTTTGTTAGTTTATAAAAAAATCTCCATGGGCCCAAAAGACCCGGTACAGCGTCCAGCTCTTTGATGTTGTTATAAAAGTCATGATGCTAGATGGGCTATTTATATAAAGGTTTTTTTTTTCTGATTCATTTTTGGTATGTTATTTTATGTGTCTTTTATAAAAATGTATTTAATTTTTTCTTGTCTTTACCCTTCTTTAACCTTGTTTTGTCTTCATAACTTTTCTTTTTCAATTATTCTCTGCTTGTCCTTCACCTCCTGTTCTGTCTTTTTTGATCGCTCTCACATTTGCTTCCAAAGAAGCTTCCATTTTAGATTTCCATCAACTCCTTTTCATCTTCAGCTTCATGAGGTCGTCTTTTTTCTCAGTGTGAATATTCAAATATGTTTTTTTTTTTCTTTTTTCTGAAGACCAGTGTAATTAATCTTTTAACTAGTCTACTTTGTCGTGGTCAAGGAGCCCAAATGTCCTTCAAATGTCTTGGTTAAACTGTTCGTATCAGTTTTCCACAGTTTGCTGTTTGACACTATCTCGTCCTTTTTTATAATCCAGCTACCAGTTTTGTTTTTTTGGCTTGTCCACATCTTCAATGTTCAATTTGGTCTCCTTTTATCTCTACTCTTCCTTCAACTATTTGTTTCCATTCACTCTCATATCATTTCATATTTTAGTAACCTTTTACCCAGAATGCCATGAAATTTGGTGAGGACATTAAGCTTAACTTTCATTGAGCTTTCGTCCAACACCAACCTTATACCAAACCGTTCACAACACATCTCATAATCTCACTGTATCCATATAAAGAGGAATTTACAGTAAAAAAACAGCACAAAGAACGTTGTTTTTGTCGTTCCTGCCACCCTCCAGTGAGTCTGTTTACAATATGTTGTTCAGCAGTACATGGTATTGATCAGTGTAATCAATCCATTGGTTATGCATGCATGAGTGCATTTCCTGTTGTGCCTCATACTCAGAGAAATACTATGTCAGATTCAGAATGAGAAGCAGTATGTCTGCCAGACACAGAGTGGGTAGTACCATCTAGACATAAAACAATGTAACCCAAATATACATTATGTCATGTAAAACTATGTATTTAGTTGGGTAGTGTTTGAAATGTTGAACAAGTCAGATTTGTTTAGCCTTGGTGTTAGAATAAAAGCCAATAAAGCACCAAAAAGATTGGAATTCATGGGATCAGGAAAATCCATGCCAAATATAATTGCATGTTATGGAAACCAAACATTGAAACCAATGAAAGCTGAATGTGGACTTAAGGTATTTTTCCAAAAAGCTGAAAGACTTGGCGCAGTGTCAATGCAATTAATTAATTCATCCTACATGTCAGATTCAGAATATAAGGAAGCATCTGCATGCCAGCCACAGAGTGTGTATTCCTATCTAGACAAACTGACATAAAACAATGTCACCAACATTTGATGTGTCATGCAAAAATATGTCTTTAAATGGGAAGTTTCCCAAAATTGTGAGTTATTTTGGCAGTGGTGTTAGAATTACACTGTTGTGTCTCGTCAAATGTGTTAGTTATGTTTCTGTATTTTGTCTGTCATTTCCTGTTTTATTTTGTACTTACCTCTTGTCTTTCATTTCAGGCCCTGTTTCTTCCTCCCCTGGTGTGTTTTTCCCGCCATAGTCAGCGTCTGCCCCGCCCCTGATTGTTCCCACTCACCACATGTTTAAATAGTCCTGTCTCTCCCCTGTCCTGTGTCAGCTCGTCTGGTTTGTTTCCCAGAATGGTCGTGCCAAGCCTCAGCTCTGAAAGGATCGCTTTTCACTCATGTCAGGTTTTGTTGTGTTTGTTTATTTTATTAGGCTTAAGTTTTTATTAAGTTCTCTTTTAGTTACGCTAGTTTTTTCCTCCTTGTGAGCGCCTTTTGTTATTTCCACCACCTACGAGGGATTACCTGATCTGTTAAAATAAATACACTTTTTTTATTACATTCAAGACTTTGTCTCTGGGTCGTACATTTGGGTTCATCAGTTTGTGTCGAGGTCCTGACATAAAGACAATAAGGCACCAAAAACATTGGAATGCATCCACTGGGGATCAGGAATATCTCTACCAAATATCATGGCAAGGTGTTTGGCACCAGATATTTTATTTGACAAAAATGGAAACAGACATTCAGTTTTCAAACCTTTATTTAACCAGATGGTCCCATTGAGATCCTCGATCTCTTTTTCAAGGCAGACCTGACATAAAACAATGTGACCCAATTAGGTATGTATATAATGCAAACAAAAGTCTTCAACAGGAAGGAGTAACCCTTCACTGAAAACGAAAAGCCTTTTGTGAATATCCCTGCCTGTATACGTGGATTGCAGGTGTTATTTGCTTGTGTGGACCGCAGTGGTTACCCACCAGAAGTGATGGTGATGTAATAGCTGTGATAAAGTGGTCGATCAGCCAGTAGCAGGATGTTGGGGGGTGGTGGAGGAGGGGTTGACATTGTAGGTTAGACAAGCACAGCCACACAGAGGGTTGCATGGTGTTCAGTAGATAATGAACTTGTACTTGTCTCTTGCTTGTATTAAACTCCAGTGCAGGGGAAAATGCAGGGAGACAGAAACAAGGTGGGAGAAAACAGCGGGAGTACAGGTGACAGAGGGAGAAAAGGTGAGAAAGGAAGTGAAGAGGAAAAGAGGGATACTAGAGTGTGAGGTAAAGTGGGAGAGAGGCAGAGAGCTGTGTGTTTCTGTTGTGCCGGAGCTGTCACTGTGAGTACTTTTAACTGATGGGATCCCAGATCTGAGGCTCACCAATCATTATCCCTTGTCACAACTGGAAAGCGTTAGCGCAGACACACGGGGGCAAAGAGATGGAGAGACAAGGCTCTCCTCAGATGTCAGCATGATATACTGTGTGTTGGTCACTGGGAACATTATCACCCTGCAGACGCATATCAGCAGCTATTTATCATCTTTTCATCTCAGATGCTGTTGGACGAATAAAGAAATACATAGTGTTTTCATCCGAGAGGATCTGAGATCTCTCTTTTAGTATGTGGCATAACAGATGGCAGAGAGGGTTAACTTTTAAAAGGAACTGTGGACTTGAATGGTGAATACAGTTGATGTATTCATGTATGATGCTGTGTTTATACAGCATCAGTACCTGCACTTCAAAGTGAACTTTGTTGAAACCCTAACCCTTACCCAGAGTTAGCAGACTGCTGATTTGTTTACTTCTCTTTGTATCTTTGAGAGGATATATTATGCTCATTTTCAGATTCATATTTGTATTTTGTGACAAATGAGCTGACTTGAACACACATAAATACTATGTCATATTTTCTACAAAAAAAACATAATTATTTGAAATATTCCATCATAGCATAAGAATTGTACACATCTTTATTTACTGTTTTGAGTGTTTTCCCGCCAGTTTGATTGCTCTGCCCCGATTGGTTTACCTGTCCTTTTCCTTTTATCCTCCTCATCCCTACAGTATTAAGTGTGTGTGTGTGTGTGTTTGTACGTGTGTGTGTTTGTAACGTGTGTGTTTGTACATTTGTGTTTGTACGTGTTTGTGTTTGGTTGTTTATTTTCTTCACTCCGTGCAACCTCGTCCTTCCACAGAGTCAAAGAGTTCCCGCCTTTTTACCCAATACGTCATCAAATGTCTCCTGCTGCCTCCCTTATCTGCATTTGGGACCTTTTCCCGCTCCGTACACTTCAAACTGTTACAATTTTTATATTGATATATTTTATAGTAAAACCAACACATTTAGAATGCAGCATTCTCTGTAGGGTTGTTCAACATTTTAAATGTCTTTGTGTGGGTGAACAAGTTCATGCTCAGGAATGTTCTATATATTAGTTTACATTCACTGCATAATATTCGTATTCTTACTGGAGACCGTCTTTGAATTGTTGACTGGTAAAAGGAGGTTAGCATTAAACATATAATATTTAACAATTCAAATCTTCACACGCAACTTATTTGACACTATAATATCACATCCTCCTATGTTTTTTTGTCAAATTACACATTTTACTATTTGTCTTACTTCTCTGGTTTACAACCCCTTCACCCATGCCCGCGTTCACTGCCCCCCTCTTCACCCCCAGCACTGTTCAGATTCCTATTCTCCACCATATTCCCCCCGATGATTGTGTTGCTAATCCTGACTGGGATCGCTCCGGTACACCCGCCATCACTTCACGTGACAGAATAGAGACGATCAGCCTGAAATCTGCTCTCTGTGGTGCAGGATTTAGTATGTGTTTGTGAGTGTGTGTGTGGTAGGCGGGGGTGTATGGGAGCATGTGTTAACAAGCCTATTTGCCCATCCGACTGTTAATGTGTGAGAGTGGGACAGGGTGGATGCTACCTGCTCTCTGTAGAGACTCTGCCGGAGCACAGGTGGCGCTCAGCGTGCGTCCGCACCCCCACATCCCTGTGTTTGTCAGAGATCAGACTGTGTGTGGCTATCTGCGCCTGAGTGTGTTTGTTAGCCTCAACTTTGTGACAAAGACGACCCCCCTCCCTTGTTTTGTTTTTTCAATTCTGTATCATGCAGATATTTGCCCTATATTAAAGGAATCAATCGTCTTTTTTTGTAGCATTCTCTCAAGCGATTATTGTGAAATGTGTTGTTCGCATTTAAGAACCAACTTATAATTTGTTAAGCTTTTTAGCCCATTGTTGTGCCTTCGGACAACTTGGAATTGGAACATTTTTACAGAAAAGGTGCAATTAAACGTAAATGTGGGGCGTGACATGAAGAAGCGGTCTGACATCAGAAAACAATGGAAGTGTATTGTAAACCATAAACCATCAACCAAAATCCGAAGTATTATTGACTGTATTTATTTATTGCTAGTTCATACCACATAGTTAAACTTGTTGTGCACTCGAAAAACTAAAGCTTAGCCCTGGCAAAGCGACTGCATGCTATATGCTTCAGACGGAGCCACATTTCCCCAGAGAAATGGATGGGGTTAGGGAAGAGCGTAGGGCTCCGGAGGGTGTTTAAAAAAGCATTAAAAAAAACTCCATAACAATAGCCCTACAAAGACCTTGTAAAAACCCTAAGCATTGTAAAAGCTCTGTTAAAACAAGACTGTGGTAAAAGACTGGTTAACCAGTTGAGCCCCGAGCCTGTTTTTCAGGCCTCAGGCTCGAAAATGATATTCCCAGAACAATTGACTATATCTTCACTTCTAAAAGGGTAAATTAATAATCTTTTTTCTCAAAGCAATGATAAACCTGAGAGTTGGATGTAGACAAGTCAGAATCAATATATTAATTTTAAAGTAAATTCAGATTGAACATAGTAAAACATTTTAAATTATAGTGTCCGTCCAAAAAAACCACATTACTTATCGTGAAAACCACCCTTGAATGATGGGATAGTACAACACAGTCTCACGGCATTTTTATGTTATAGTCACAAAATGAATCTATTGATTTGTGTTCACCAGCATGATATCGCCATTTTTTCCGTGTCACACAGAACAATTTTAAAAGCAATGTAAATAATAACAAATTAGAAGGAAAAAAAGATTAAAAAATACAGATTTCAGTATTCTGAGGCTCTGAGCCCCATTTATTTTCCTCGCGGACGGCAAATAAACTCCGACATTATACGATTTAAAATCAAAACAATAATCGTGGCTTGATATTGAGTAAGAACATGTTTTTATGAACCCCACAGCTTCCGGTCTTCCAAGACCCGACTGGGCAAAAAGACGTGTTTCAGGCACGAAACACACTACCAATAGAAATACATTGCTTTTAAAATCGTTCTGTGTGACACGAAAAAAAGGGGGAAATCGTGTTGGTGAACACGAATCAATAGATTAGATGTTGTGACTAACACGAAATGCTGTGAGACTGGGTTGCAATACAAGTGTCACCTATTTTGCAACTTTAATCTAACAGTATCAGTGTCACCGGCAGAATCAAAACGTTTGAGTGTGTGTGTTTGTCGCCCAGCCAAGCATTCTGTGGCTCCTCTCGATACCCACGTGCCTTGTTCAGCACAGCCTGTCCTGGCCATCTGCCACTGCGGGCCCCAGGCAGGGCTGCAGTCTGGGCGTCGGGCCCCCGGTGGTGCAGGGGTACAGAGAACAGTCGGAGCCGGAATCTCACTGTGCTGAAGGAGGACTACACTGACGTGGCATGTTTGCAATTTGTTAACACTTTATTTTAACCCTCTCTTTAATAAGTATTTATAGGCAGTATATAAACACTTTGTAACAGGTTTATATTGTAATTGAAAACCAGTTAAGCCCCTTGCCCCCGGTACCGGGGGCAAAACGCAACATCTTGCAAGAAACAGCGCCTGAGGGCTTCTTAACATTTGACAAACTAAGAATGTGTCATTCCCACTTAACGGGAAGAAACTCAGCTATCAGACAATATTAACAATTTTTAGCTAAAGGAAACACAAGGGTAATAACAAGCCTCTGAATTAGCCCTGAGCGAGAAAATGCTAACGAACTTACCACAGAACTCACGGTATGAATACTTTATTACTTATCTAGCAAGCTGAGATTCCACAGATTCTAGAAGTATTAGTATCATCACTGAGCGACCAAAACTCGCGGCAGGGGAAGCAAACCCAGACAACATACAACGTAGCTTTACGGGACCAAAACGGAAAATAAGGCTTACCTCTGCTGTTTTCTGATCAAAAGTTGTGTTCAATGGCATGAAACGCTGCTGAAGGTTAATCCAATGTCACATGTGTCACTTTGAAATGATTACTTCTTATCTTCATTATGGCAAAAAGCGTAGTTTTCAGTTTTCAGAGCGTAACATAGCTTTTGGTTTGGGCAAGCTGCGTGCGCTCACTCTCATTCCTCAATGGTGTTTGTGGATTTAGGATCCCCCCCTCGATTCTATTGGCGGTTCAAAAGAGGTGTCAATCATCAAAATCGACCAATGGGTTCCAGAGAAACGGCAAATCCACCCAGAGGTGGGGTTTTTTTGTGCTAAACCTTTCTAAAAAAGGTCAAATGTCACTTTTTGTTTGCATCAATCTTGATACAGGGTACTTATTATATGTTATAGTTTGGATTCCTAAAGCGTTTAGTGTTCGATCGCATCATTTAAGGGTATTTCACAATAAGTAATGATTCTTTTTTGGACGGACACTATAATTTACATTTTTTTACTATGTTCAATCTGAATTTACTTTAACATAAAACAAATCTATATTGATTCTGACTTTTCTACATCCAACTCACAGGTGTATCATTGCTTTGAGAAAAAAGATTATTCATTTACCCCTCTTAGTAGTGAAGATATAGTCATTTGTTCTGGGAATGTCATTTTCGAGCCTGAGACCTTAAAAACAGGCTTTGGGCTTAACTGGTTAAAGTGGCATTCCTACCGATTTGAATCCTGGTAGATTACTGCTGGTAATTGTAATACTACTGGTCACATGCGGCAGCAATGCCAACTATTGTAATATTAATAAATAACCAATAATTTGACTTTTTTTCTCATTCTGTAAGCATATGTCATATAATGCTGAGACTGCTTTACAAACAGTAAAAGGAATTGATTACCTCGCTGAGAAGTTGGAGAGGTTCTCAATGTGTGGCTCATGTAACAGCTAAATGTGACTCTTGCAGTACTCCCTGTTCAATTTTAAACGGATCTGCACAACAAGTCCTCCAACTCATACGACCAAATAGGTCGATTGCTCAGCAGCTTATTAGGACCTATAGTCACGTTTTAAAGTTTAGCACCTCTAGTGGTCGTGAAAGAAACAACAATTTGCAGCAATTGCAAAGGCTCCAGAAGGTCGTATATTCACAAATAACACTCTGGAAAATCCTAAATTGTAGAATAGTTTGGCCATTTAAATGCATTTTGATTGGACTTCTAGCGAGAAGTGTATATTGTACTTTTAGGATCCACGTCCAGTGGATGTGTAGGATCTATAGTTTGATAGATATTACAAAGATTATTTGAGGTCTCGCCAGGAGAACGTGTATGTCTTTCTCCCTATGTAAAGTTAGCGTCAACCCTCACCGGGTGAAAACAGTATTTCCGGCCTCGAAGTGTTCATAATAAAACCGTATTCCCCTCACTGCCGTACTCATCCACTAAAACACATCAGTTTATCCTTGTTAATTACACAACATTAATTGGTTTAAATTGTGTACACTGCTTTTGTGTTTTTCCCATAGATTTTTCCCTTTCGATTCTGAGAGACACATTTCTTTTTTCAGAGGTTTTGATAGGCTAAAACATGGAACTACCCATAATCCTCAGCTATCGTTGAAGCTCGGTGATTGGATGTGTTAGCCGCAATGCACATTGGGATATGGTGTTTATGCGATGTGAAATCCAAAAACATTAAAAAAAAAAATAATAATAACACTTTATTCCGAGTGTGCTTGCATTTTTCTTTGAAAGTCATCACATAACAGCATTGTAATACACAGTTCGGCTGCATTATAGGTCCCATGTCTGGTTATTACCCGTCCCCTTGTGTGTTATGAAGGTTTTTTTGCATGTAAACGGTCTGCAGAGTCAAAAACCCTCAAAGTACACCCTGTAGCGAGTAAAACTCTAACACAGAAAAGACCTGTCTATGCTGCCCCAGAACGCCTCGCTGGAGATTTCTCTTTTTACATTTGTTTCTTCCGGGAACCGCAGGACGTCTTGCGGTTCCCGGAAACAAAATGGACCAATCTGCGGAGCTCCTCACACACCAGGATCCCTTGGCGTCACTATCAAACGCAGTGGGGGGACCTTTAGCGTACATTTTCAACTAACAGGGAACAGGGTACCATTGACTTGCATAGAGCTCCCTGAACGCTGGTAATAGACGAGTTGGGATCGCGGAGAAATGCTATCCGCAGACCCATTCTCACAGCGTTCATAAACCTTTTTCTTACGCAATATCAAGCCACACTTATTGTTTTTACTTCGGCTGTGAGTGTTTGTGTGTGCTCAGGATGAGTTTTGCGCTGTCTCGCTGTATCGCCGACCCGGAAACCACACCAGTAAGCCAGCTCACTGAGCAGCAAGCCTCGCAAGGTCCAGACCAATCAGAGCACACTGGGCTCACAGGGAGGGGGGGGGGGGGGGCAGGAGCTCCAACAAGCCGTTTAGGACAGAGAGTGAATACCGGTGAATACACTATACTTTACAGAGATGCTGTATGAGAAACCAATGTGAGTTTGGAAAATTGCACAATATAAATCTATTCTAGTAGATCTCAACAATGGAATTATGATCAGTGGAAATGGCCATGACATGTCTCCTTTAAATAAAGCTCTTCTGACCTTAGCTGTCATGTGGGTATATATTAATGCTGCCCATTATGAACACAAGCAATTTTCACCCATTTATTAATTATATGTTTTAAATTTGAGTGTTTCCTATCCCTTAAACCTCCAGGGGTGTACACAGTTTAATACTGGCAACTTCTAATTATGGGAAATACGAAAACGTTTTTTAAAACTACAATTCCTAGTAGAGACGTGGCATAGAACATGTTGCGAAACACAATTAGCCAGCATGTGTAGTTCTGGGGGATGGGGGGTGGGGCTGGACCCATTTGAATCCAGTTTTGGAAAGTCTGCCGTGGTTTCATTCCATTTCAAAGAGCTGTGTGAAGCTCGGCGTAACCTTGGCACACTGCCACTCCAACATCCAATCACAGAGCTTGAGGACTAGGGATGGGTATCGTTAGGATTTTATCGATACCGATACTGCTTATCGACACCGGTATTTTTCGATACTCTTATCGATACTTTTCAATAATTTGGTGCTCAAAATTATAGACATGATTACAAGATGTGAAGATTAAACAACAGTCATTTTATCGTAATTTATTTTTATTTATTATTTAATGTAACTTTTTCAATGTCATACCAAGCAGGTATGAGTGTGTTTGACAGTGTGTCTCTGGAAGGGGGGCGGTAATTAGGGGCAGTTCATAAATCCATGTAAACATGACCATTATTCAGGCCCATTCCCAAACCGCCCCCTACACCCTACCCCTACACCCTACCCCTACACCCCACCCCTACACCCTACCCCTAAACCCTACCCCTACACCCTACCCCTCCGTTTGCGCGTTCACGCGGAGGGTCCGCCATATTGAGGGCTGTTCCAAAGCAACGAGTGTGGAGGGGGAGTGGGCTATCAAGCCCTCAAACAGCGAGTCTGCAGCGGTGCTGACTTGAGACCGGTCTCTACTGACCGGAGTCACGCTGTGTGTGTCCGTCAGGAAACAAGCTGTTTACAAGTAGTTCCAGCAAACATCCACTGATAAATTGCGATGTTAACAACCTCATGATAACCTCATATGTTTTTAACTTATGATCATACCTGTGTTTAGTCTAGAAAAAGGTAAATGTGTGCATTTTATTATAAAGTTGTGTATATTTACAGACCGTTGCAAAAACTAAGAAGCTTATAAACATCAGGTTTAAAACTAAAAGAGCTTTGAAACACAATGAAAGATGTTTGGAGTTTTATTTGAGTTATTCATTTAAACTTTTTGTCTAAGAGATGCTGATTTGAAACCGTTGTTACACACAGTTACGGCATTTCCTGTTTCTGCCGGAGAGAGGGGAGGCCGTCCCAAAGCTTGCTGCTGTATTTACTCCCTCCATCTGACAGGAGGGAGCCTCGTTGAGCTGTGAGTGTGGCTACAGACGGAGTTCACTCCATCACGGAGGGGTAGGGTCGAGGGAGTGATTTGGGATTGGGCCTCAGTTAAAACGAGACGCTGCGTGCGCACCTCCTAAACCGGAAGCTCCGGTCGGCTAACCAGTATATTGCGTTTATTATTTATAATTGTAATGATGGATTATCAGTAATCATTTTAAAGTTACACAGAGACATTGGATTAACTGTTTTTATGCCCTTAAACACAACTTTTGATCACAAAACAGCAAAGGTAAGACATAACCATCATCACGGCTACGTAAAGTGAAGATGTTTTCTTGCTCTTTCCTGGCTGCTAGTTCAGTGAGTTTTGGTCGTACAGTGATGAGACTTACACCAATGGAATCAGCTTTCATGTGATATGTTGTTTGTGCAGATAAAATGATGTAGAAAAGATCGCTTTTGCCAGTTAAGTGCTAAAGTAGCCGTTAGCCCTGTAAGCCCGTTTTGCTAAATTTTGATTTAGACTCTTGATGTTGGACTTCTGTTCCGTGTAGGTAAAATGGTTAATATCGTCTGTTAGCTGAGTTTTCCCCGTTAAGTGGGTATGCATCATTAATAGGTTGTTAAATGTTAAGATGCCTTGAGCCTGTTTCTAGCAAGATGTTGCGTCTGCCCCTATGGTCTGCCCCCAGGAGTCTCACAATAATAAGAGCGCTGTTAGGAGTGAGGGTTCCCAACCAATCAGAATTGTTTAAACTAAGGAAGTAGCGTAATTCATATATCGATAACAGCACCATTTGTCCAGCGGCTTAACGGTATACCAATACCGTCCAATCAGGTACCGGTACTGACTTAGTACCGGTTCTCGATACCCATCCCTATTGAGGACTAATCACGGGGTTTGTCAAGGAAAGTGGATGTTGTAGTCCCAAGCGATAGCTGAGCATTATGGGTAGTGTTGTGTCTTCGGCCATCCTAAATTCCCCAAAAACTATTTGTTTCTCCGAATCGAAGGTTAAAAACACAAAAGCATTGTACACAATTTAAACCAATCAATGTTGTGTAATCAACAAGGATAAACTCATGTTTTTTAGTGGATGAGTAATGCAGATATCACTGTAAAATCATTTGACAGTGAGGGGAATACTTCCGGGTTTATTATGAAAACTTCGAGACTGGAAATACTGTTTTCACCCCGTGAGGGTTGACGCCAACTTTACATGGACGCTGCCGTCAATAGAAATGAATAGGGGAAAGACGTAGTATATACACATTCTCCTGGCGAGACCTCAAATCATCTTCCTAATATCTATCAAACTATAGATCCTACACATCCACTGGACCTGGATTCTAAAAGTACAATATACACTTCTCGCTAGAAATCTAATCAAAAAGCATTTTAATGACCAAACTATTCTACAATTTAGGATTTTCCAGAGAGGGTTATTTGTGAATATACGACCCGCAAATTGTTGTTTCTTACACGACCACTAGAGGTGCTAAACTTTAAAACGTGACTATAGGTCGTAATAAGCTGCTGAACAATCGACCTATTTGGTCGTTTTTTGGAGGAGGACAGGCTGGATCTGCATTATAAAATATATATACACGTTTGTGACTTAAAGTGGACAGATTATTCTCATTTTCAGATGCATATTTGTATTTGTACCTCTACTGTGACACCTGCTTTAATGTCCAAAAAGGGCCTTTATTTTTCTATCACACTATCTTATGGAGGCGTTTCAGGCAGTTTATAAGATTATAAATATGAGTGATGATATCATAGATAAGCAATTAAATCACAAAAAAAGTCACACAAAAAGATTCATAATGATCCAGATGATGTTATGTTACATGCGTTCTGAAGGCATGCATGTTCCTTTACCTTTTTTAGACAACTGTTATCCAGAATATACTTAATATTGAGGACATTACTCTAGCTGTGCCGCACACCTCAAAGTGACTCGTATTAATACTGTGGGCTTCAGTTAATTTTCCATCAAGTACAGTAGAGCGACTGAACCATGACCCGCCTCGCACGACCAGCTCTGTAAATGTCACCCATATGGCCCGCTCATTCATTTCCTACAAAACAAAAGACTGACTGTAAGTGTATTTAAAAGGCAAAAGCAGCCAGAAAGATCCCTCTCATCCACCTCTCATTTTCCCATGAACTAGAGGTGCTCTTTTAATTTCCCTCTCTGAAAGGTCAGTCGCAATGTTCTTCATCTCCTCCTTAATTGATTCTTTAAATGCAGCTCGTCTTGCGCAGGGGGAGTTGGGGAGGAAAACTAGAGAAGTGTTTGCCTGCCTTTAGTCACGGGTAAAGGGCCTAAAATGGATACCCATCTCCTCCTAATTGTATTGGCTGTGTGTAAATGTATGTTCCTGGAGCTTGAAGCCTGGATATGTACTCCTCGGGCATATCAAAATCTGGAATTAGCCATTTGCAAATGGAAAGAAAATAGTCTTTAGCTCAAATGGGCCAGGTAAACTTGTTTTCTGTGAAAAATACACACAATGTGGCTGAGCAATGGTTGTACTCAAATATTGACATTTATGAGCACATGTCTTTGATATGTATCGGAGACATAGTAATTTACTCAACAACTTGTACATACTGCGGTTTCTGCACGCACAACAGCAGCTAACCTAGGTTTGTGACCAAGCACGTGAAGAAGGGACCCACTTAAGAAGCCCCAACTCCACAAACTATTTTATTAGTCCGTTTTTTTCATAGTTTTCTAATTGGTAGTTTTAATCTTATATCCATAACTTCTTATAACCTTAAACCTAACCCTTAAACAGTCATGGCATCATAAAAGCCATTACCGTGACCTGAATCTTTTTGGGAAATGCGGAAGTGCCTTAAAGCTGCACCAGCAGGGGTTTTCTCCGCCAACATTTATTTTTGTTTTCTTCAGCAGGAAAATCCTCAATTTTGAAGTGTAATCGCAATCGCCAGAAATAAAAAGCAGTTTCTATGACACATAGAAGCTTGGGACATTTATTCAAGAGGTTATTTATAAGAATTGTATGTCCTAGAACAAATCGTAAAAAATATTTAGGCTTGTGTGAATTTGGGCAAAAGGTTGTTTAAAAAAAAAGGTTGACTTTGAGGAAAAGGGAACCGGAAGTGGTAACATGCAAACTTGTTTTTTCTGGTTTTAGGGCTCAATCCTGCTCTTCTCTACTTTCCAAATAGTTTGGCTGTCAGTGTTAGGATCTGTCTGTGTTGTTGTTTTGTCTTGTCTTTTTCTATCTTTGGTTTCCTGTGTTATTTTGTAAAGTGTTCACCCCCGTTTCCTGCCTGTTTGCTTTCTGTCTGTTTCCCTCCCTGATTACCCGATTGTGTTCACCTGGTGCCTCTGTGTTTTCTCCTCCCTCCTCACCTGTCTCGTGTTTATGTGATTAGTCCTGGGTGTATTTAAGTTCTGGGTTTTCTGTCTCTCTTTGTCGGGTTGTCTTGTGTAATGACCAGTTCATCGGTGAGTGTGCCGTTCTGTCTCTGTTTATTGTATATTTGTAGCCTGGAAATAAAGGAGTTATTTTCGTTATATCTGCATTTGGGTCCCGATTCCTGCACACCGTAACAGTCAGACTTTTATTGACATTGCTGAGATACTGGATCCCAGTAAGATATTACTTTGGTGAGTGCAGAATTATCATAAACAAAATAAATGACAGTTATGGAAACGATATACCTGTATTTGCCTTCAATGCTGTTGTAATGCTAAAGATGTATTACAAATAATCATTGATCATGATTGTCATTTGGGGCACCTATTGGCCAATATAAGAGTGATGATTTGTGCCAGTGGCAGATGAATGATGTCCATCAGATCCTCTCCTAACACCAGCACTGCAATGCCTCCCTCTGCTTATCAGATCACCATCTTTAATAGTGTTGCTCTGACTGCTGTAGTCCTTGGTCAAGTTTCATCCCAGGCACAAAGGCTTACACACCATACAGTAACTGTCATTTCTCACTTTCTTATACTGTAGAAGTCTTTCCGTAATGTATGCCAACACACCCCAATGAAGCTATTTGACTTTCACTCTCGATCAAAACAATCGAATGCAAATGAATTATCCATACTAGTTAAAAATGCAGTTGAGCAGAGGTGGGTGGCACTTTTGGCAAACTTAATATATGTCCTTAAATGTTGACCTGATAGAAAAAAGACCTGCTTGGGACACCCACGAAGACACAACTTGTCTGGTGTGGACAACGCCGCTGGATATGGAGAAGAAACAACAAACTGTTGAAGAGTTAAGAGCACAAAGACCATGGAAAGAAAACAGGAGTGGCATGCCAGCACGAAAAACAGGCGCCCCGACTTTTCCTGCACACAGCCATTCGTAAAGACTAGATCTGATCCGTCTGTGTTTCAAACCTTACATAAATAACTGGCTGTTTTGAAGGTTGCCCCTGTTTGATTGTCTACGACATGAAGACATGTGAAACAATCAAACTTGTCAGTGTGTATCCAAAAGTACCTAAATAGTGATATCTTTGTGATATTTCTATTACAGATTTTGTGATACTTTTAGAAAACATGGACAGGTTGAACTCCCATAGACACCCCCCCCCGCCCCCCCCCCCCCCCCCCACACACACACACACACAGTCACCCTATCACTGAGTAGAGATAGTGTTGCTGTTATCTTCACGCAGTAATTTGGAGAAACCCCGATCCCGCTCCCCAGGGGGAGCATGCCCAACAAAAATGATCTATGGCATACAAATGAGCCCAGTACATTTATTCATAAATCATCATGGCTGCCTTTGCTGGCAGAGCCCTTTTTAATTGTCTTTGATTAACAGTGGCGTGTGCTGGAGATAGGCGTTTGGCTGCGTTCAGGTCCACTTTTGTTCTCGGGTGGTATCACCAGCTTTCCAGGGAAATCATGTGTCAGAGAGGAAAGAAATCAGGGGCCCAGCTTGATATCAATACGTGTCTGTGTGTGTCTGTGTGTGTGTGCGTGTGTGTGTGTGTGTTCATAGACTAATACTAATGCACAGACTCCTGTGGCATGCTTAAGTGAGAACAAGCAGGGTTCAGTGTATAGAAGGATGATTATGTTTGAGATACATGAACAGACAATGTCTTTATTAACATGTATGAACACAGCAGAGGAGTGCAGATATATGTTAAAACAATAAATACATTCATGGAGCCAACACATGTTAAAACATTGGACTTTTTTTATATTCTTCATACACAGTTGTAATGAGGGATATATACAAGGTGTTGGGTCAATCACCATTAAATCATCTGTGGCTCAGATGTTACTTCCAGTATTTATGTACACTGCTGAATTGCACAAAACACCTGTTGTAATAGAGGCACGAGGCACGTGCTTTCAGAAAGTAGGCAATGGAGTTCTGATCTATGGCTGAGATATCCTATCTGCCATTACTGCGAGTGCAGTACCTATCAAAACCTTTCAAATGTCAATAGATTTTGCATTGCATTGCTAAATAGCACTAGATACAAGTACAGTGCAGCCGAGGCAGATGGAATGTCATTGGTTTAGCAGGATTATAAACCAGGATTGTAGTGGACAAATGTAATAGTTTGAGGAATTTCAATCTGGGCCAAAGTGATGAGCTTACATACCAACCTAACACCTGCTAGCATGACTCAAAAGCAGATGCTTCTGTAAAGGATATAAGGGTTTGAGGAGGCGTGAATCTTTTAGTGCCGTCCTAACAGTTACCAGATCCTAGAACCCAACGATAAATTGTATAATTTGGAGAACAGAGAGCAACATTTTGAACGGACCAATCAATCTTAGATCAGTATGTCGGAGGGAAAGCCTAGTGTATCACTCACCCTTCACTTCAGTTCAAATGTAATCACAAATGTAGCTAGGACCGTCTTTCTGAAACACTACAACTGTACCCATGACAATTACAGCACAATCTCATGGATACAAAACAACCTTCCCCACCCACTTACGAACAGCAAACACAATGACAGCATGTCAACGCAACCTCCAGCCAACTGGACTGAAATCTAAATTAGTTCTGTCAATTAAGTATTTGTCACTCAAGCGTAGTATTCTTTAAGCTCTATTCAACAAACAGAACCTTTCATAGCATTGCATTACAAGTGCACAAATAAAGTATCCAGGTACAATGTGCTCTATTGATTGTATGTTTTTCTGTTTGCCGTAGTGTTCATTGACAGCTTCAGTCAAAATCAATGACATTTCCTTATGCTGCCAGAAGACATCAACACAAATTGATCTACGTCTGTATGAAATACGAAATGTCAATGGATGTACAAAGACACGTTTTTTGTCTCTGTTTTGCTTCTTTAATAGCAGTACTTTTATTGTAAGAATAGTATTTCCTTTTTTATGTATTCACATTACTCAAAAACATCATTAATGGCTCACAGGCAGGGTTTTACAACTTCTTAAGGATTCTCATTAGGTTTAATAGGAGGAAATTATTATGCTGAATCGACAGTGTGTTACAACTAGGTACTGTATGCAAATGCAATCATATATTTCATACATTTGCCAGCATCGCGCTCTATTAAAAAAATAACGATGTTATTGCTACGTTTGATTTAGGGTACAATTCTCAAAGGCTTATTCAATCACCTTTGAACTAGTGATGTGACGTTCGCAAACAATCCGATTATTTTGAAAGGCTCTTTGGTACGAATTAAGGGAATCGAGTCCTACTTTTGCCCCTTTCACACCAACGCGTTTTCAGCTCCGACTCGGATCTGGAGCCTGAAAAGTACCGGTTTTTCCTGTTCACACTGCAGAGGGGTCGCCTCTTAGCTCCGGAATCCGGTTCACTTCCAGCTCCAAAGAATTGTCGGTCTAGAGGCAAGAGCTTCGGAGCTAAGAGGCGGCGTCGTTTACGTCTCTCTTACGTTAAGGCGGGGGCAGGGGCATGGGCGGGATCAACCTCCTGAACAACAACAAAATGCCTGCATTTTTATCCAGTTTGTACACAACGATGGAAAACCTCAAACTGAATAAGCAGCAGTGGTCCACTGAAGAGACCAGCTACCTAGTGGCAATCTGGTCTTCCGAAGAGGTACAGAGGAAGCTGGAGGGGAGCACGCGGTCCAAAGCTATTCTGCAACAATTGCAGCGAGAGATGGCAACTGCTGGTTATGACCGCAGCATTTTACAGATTTGCAACAAATTGAAAATAAGGATAACCAAAGCGAACAGCGCTTCAATACAATCGGCCATTGTTGTTGTTGTCGATGTGAGGGATATCCGCGGGGTTTGGATTTTATGAAGCAGGCACGTAAACGGTGACGTCATGACGCAGCAGCGGCAGCTCTGGGCGGTGTGAACAGAGCGGGAGCAGAAAAGGAAAACCGGAGCTGAACCAGAAAAGCTCCCGCTCGAAGCTAGAAAGGGAAAAGCGCTGGTGTGAAAGCTGCATTTGTGAGAGCCGTTCTTTTTATCGTTGGTTCACTGCCTGCCACAAATCCACTCGCCTTTAAAGGAACTTGATTTCCTGAATGCAAATGTTCCATAGATGATGGCATAACACATGCTGCTTGAGTAGTAGTTTGGCTGGCTGAAAGATGTAGCAAGTTATACATTTTTTCTGTGAGTAAAAGTAGATTTCTGGCAATACAGTCAATCATTATCCTGGTGATTATTTTGCAGATAAACCTATTAAACCCGCCCCCTTAAAAAAACTGCTCTTTTGAATGGCACCCGGAAAGGAACGGAGCCTTTCAAAGGAACGTAATTCCCATCACTACTTTGAACAAAGTATGACTGTTTGGCTTCCTTTTTTTCATAATTGTCTTTGTTGCAGTGACGTGCAGTGAGGTTCATGGCTGGTGAGGCACTGACTCTTTCAGAATCAGATTTACAAATATTATTATATTTTGCCCTTAATCGAAATATTCTGTTATTTTCAAAAGCTTTTTTAGTCTGATGCTTCGATTCAATTCAAGATCCAATTTTCAATACAATTGTGGTCTTACCTTTAGGCTATACTTGAAGATAAAGTCCATGCGCCTATCCTTCTGGACAAAAATCTGTATTACTTTTTGTGATTTTAGGTAGGTTCTTTGTTGCGTTTACCGTCTCTGTATAGAATAACAGTAGCAACAAGAACCTGTGGGCTCACGTACGCCCCCTTCAGTGCAGCAGAGTACTATCACCTTGTGAGGTCCATTACCCCAATACTCAGATCACTTCACTGGCTCCCTGTAGTTTATAGGATTACGTTCAAAATCCTCACTCTCACCTACAGAGTTTTGCACGGTCAGACTCCTGCTTATGTGGCCGACTTAATTCATCCTTATACATCAGCCCGCCCACTCAGGTTTCACAGGCAAAATGTACTGTCTGTCCCACGTACCCACCTTAAGACCCGCGGTGATCGAGCGTTCGCAGCAGTGGCTCCTAAACTATAGGTTACTTACGTAACCCCAGTTCTCAGAGTAACATGAAGTGAGATGTCTCACTATGGGATGCGCCTCATCGCGGAGCAAACGGAAGCATCAATCTCATTACGCCAATCCTGATTGGCTGGTGATCTTGACGTCAGCGTCAGGGAATTCACCCCCAATAAGTAGCTTGCGCCACGACGCATGCGTCATTCAAAAATAAGCACCTCTTCTCGCTTCACCATAGCAAGGAGGGCCGTCTGGTGAGACATCTCACTTCATGTTACTCTGAGAACTGGGGTTACGTAAGTAACCTATAGTTCTCATTCATAACACTCCGTTCGATGTCTCACTATGGGAAATTGTAACTCCCGTATTGTCAGACGAGCTTATCTCGAAAATCACCAAACCAACCAGAACTTAACAGGTAGAGCTCTGACTCAACCAGGTGCCCAGCACTGCTTGAGTCACACTGGGAACAGAACCTCCAGCCTGTAAAGAGGCGGACAAAAGTGAGCGGCGAGGACCAGCTCGCCTCTCACCCTAACCCTAACCCTAAACCTAACCCTAACCCTGGACAGAGCCCAGGATGCAGCCAGACCCTGAGTCGAAAGAGCTTGCGGACCCGAGGGTGCCTGCGAACTCTGACTCGTATGAGCCCCAAAGCAATTGCTTCCACAAACCAGTGGGAGAGCCGTTGCTTAGTAACAGGCTTGCCCTTATAAGGGTTAGCCCAGGACACAAGGGGTTGGTCATTATGACGAAGCACCCTTGATCTGTCCCTGTACGTGCGTAAAGCACGGGCTGGACACGGCAAATCCGGCCGCTGTTCCCCGGAGGAATACAGTGGCGGGGAGGATGCCTCAATGTCAAATGTGGTACCTGAACCAACCGCCTTAAGATAAAGGTAGGGTTGGGCTTCAACCACACTCTGTTTGCCCTGGGGCAAACTGAGTGCATGAAGACTGTACAGATAGTGCATGAGTGCCACTGGCTTGCTTGGCAGCTGCCAGGGTCAGCTTCATGTCACACTGTATTCAGATTGTACCACTCACGGGCCAGGCCCATAGAGCCAAGCGCTCTGGGTGTGGGTGAAAGATCGCCCCCCCCGCTTGGGACAGTATGTCCCTGCGTAGTGGGAGCTGCCATGGCTGCCCGCACAGCAGCTGATATATCTCCGCTAGCCAGTACATAGCTGGCCAGTGCGGAGCTATCAGGATAAGTGTGTGGCGTTGCTCTCTCACTCTGGCCAGAGTTGGGGGTATCAGAGCCAGGGGTGGGAACGCGTACAGAAGGCCCGGGGGCCAATCGTGCGCGAGTGCATCCACGCCTAACGGTGCATTTAGATCGCGCATCGAAAAGAACAGCTGACACTGAGCGTTGTCTTTCGATGCGAACAGATCGACCGCGGCTCTGCCGTAACGCACCCACAGCTGGCTCACAATCCTTGGATGTAGAGTCCAGTCTGCATAAAGTGGTATACCTCTGGACAGTAGATCTGCCCCGAGGTTCATCACTCCCGGTACATGCGTTGCTCTCAGAGAGAGGAGACGTCTACCGCTCCATAGGATCAGTTTGCGCGCCAGTGTGTGTAACTGGAGAGAACGCAAACCCCCTTGGCGGTTAATATACGATATTGTGGTCGTATTGTCTGTCCTCACGAGGACGTGATGTCCCCTGAGGAAAGGCAGAAAGCGTTTTAGGGTGAGAAAACACCGCTAAAAGCTCCAGGTAATTTATGTGCGCCCGCTGGAGGTCTCTGCTCCAGAGACCCCTCACCGGGCGACCTTCATAAATACCTCCCAAACCTGTCAGACATGCGTCCGTGGTGACCACTTTCCGTGAAAGGACAGCACCCATAGGCACACCTCGTACTAGAAAAGGCTGGTGCAGCCAGTGGCGCAGTGCCATTACGCATTTCACAGTAACCATCACTCTCACGGCACGCAAGGTTTAGTTTTAGGGCGGCCACCCAGCGCTGAAACTCCCTCATGTGTAAGCGTCCCAGTCGTACGACCAGGATGGCTGACGCCATGAGCCCCAGCAATCGCAGGCATGATCTGAAGAGAACATGTTTGCGCAGCTGGAAAAGAGCGAGACAAGCTCTGAAAGCTTTCACTCTTTCTGCTGACAAGCGAGCTGATAAGGGCACCGAGTTCAGGCGTAAACCCAGGAAGAGTATAGTCTGCGCGGGGCACAACATGCTCTTCTCTGTGTTTATTATGAAACCCAGGTTGAGCAGGTGCTTTACGAGGACATGTGTCTGCGTAACAGCCTCCTGCTCCGACTGTGCGAGAAGCAGCCAGTCGTCCGGGTAGGTCGCCAGGCGAATACCCTGTTGTCTTAACGGGGCTATCGCGGCTTCCGTACATCGTACAAACACCCTTGGACTGAGAGACAGACCGAAGGGGAGTACTCTGTATTCATAACAGATCCCCTGAAATGCGAATCTCAGATATTTCCTGTGTGGGTAATATACTGGGATGTGAAAATACGCATCTTTCAGGTCGACTGATGTAAACCAGTCGTCTTGTCGCACGAGCCGCAGCAGAGATGTGTGAGTGAGCATTCTGAACTTATATCTTTTTAGATATTTGTTCAGAGCCTTCAAATCAAGTATTGGCCGAATTCCGTTCCCTCCCCGTTTGGGAACGAGGAAGTACTTGGAATAGAAGCCGCCCTGACTCTGCTCGGCGGGTACAATAGATATAGCACTCTTTTCTAGGAGTGAGAGAATCTCTCTCTCTCCAGAATATGGGCTGACTCTCCTCGGGCCTGCGAATGCAGAATGCCCGAGAAGCGAGGGGGGGTGACGGTGACTTGGAGTCTGTAGCTCCGTGTAACTGTCTTGAGAAACCCAAGCAGATGTCCCGCTGTATGCTCCTTAGAGCCAGCTGAGATGTCACGTCTCTTCCCCTCTGAGTCTCAATTTGTTGTGTTATGGGGCCCTCCAGTGTCTGAGCACTGTGGTGCCCCATTTCGACAATCCCCGCCGACACAGCGCATGCGCGTGGCGGTGGTGCCCTTACGGCTCCAGCCGGCACTGCGCATGCACGTGACGGTGGTGCCTTCACAACACCAGCCGGCACTGCGCATGCGCGTGACGGTGGTGCCTTCACAGCTCCAGCCGGCACTGCGCATGCACGTGACGGTGGTGCCTTTACGGTGGGCCCTTCGAGGGAGGCAGAGGTGGAGGGCCTCGTCCTCCTTCTTTTTCGACTCGCATCTCCTCTGCATGGAGGCAAGAGCGGAGCCGAAAATCCCCTCGGGAACGATGGGCATGTCAAGCACATCCTCCTTTTCCCGATCTGGGAGGTTGGTGAGGTTGAGCCATCTAGCTCTTTCCTGCACCACCATGATCCCCATTGTTTTGCCCGTGGCCTGGACGGCGAGCGTTGGACACGGAGACAAATGTCTGTGACCGCGGCCAACTCATCCAGAACGGCCGGTCCAGGATTACTCAACATATCCTCACAGAGCTCCGCTTGGTATGCGGTTAGCAGTGAGGAAACGTTCAGAGCCCTGGCGGACAACGCTGCGGCTCTGTAGGACCGTTCAGTCATGGTCGACTGGAAACGGTCCACCTTCGCTGGCAGCGTGGGGTTCCTGCTTGGTGACGGGCCCATCCTCGGTAGGAGGTGGGCTGCCACCAGCAGTTCCATCGGCGGTATGCGGAGCAGGCCGAGCCTCTGCGGGCGAGACCATGGTGAGGTCTCGCCGGGAGCTCCCGCTTGGTGAGGCGTGGGGCTCCGTTCCCGCGTCTCTTGCCGCCACCGGGTCCCGGCCTTACACGGCGTGGGATCCCGGTTCCGCAGCTGCCGCTGTTAGTGAGCCCCAGACCGACACATTGAGGGGCTCAGTCTCTGCGGCGGACGCCCCCGTGTCTTGATTGCCAAACGGCGAATCAGTGGACATGAGGGAGTCCTGTTCCAAGAAGCTAGCTTGGTGTGCTAGCCGTCGGTGGAGGCTCTTTCGGGTGAAGCGGGCACAATGCCCGCACGAGCCGGGGTTGTCGATAGCCTCCTGGGCGTGTTCCAGCCCGAGGCAGGACGAGCAGACCTGGTGTGAGTCTGTGCCTGCTATCTTCAACCCGCAGCCGCATGACCGAGCCTCCGAGTCCCTGACTCCTCTGGTGTGAGGGGGAGAGGCGTCCATCTTGTTTGCCTCGTGGCGTGGAGAGGACCCGCTCGTAACAGGTACGTCGTTGAGAGAAAAAGTGTTACCAACCCGTCCTTAATCCGGAGAAAAAGGGACGGTGTGGGTCCTTTGTTCTCAAAGAATATTGACTGGTGTGTCAATATACTTCTAATCTTTTTCTCCTCCGTGAGAGAGAGAAAAAGAAAAGCGTCCTCGCTACCGTGGTGTCGGTAGTAAGGGGAAGCTAGCTAGCAACAGGTGCGTAGCTAGCTTGAGAAAAAAAATCAAAACCTTACCTTACTTTCCGGGGAAAGAAACGGCGAGGGTCGATTTTAATACTAACTGGCGTTAGTATTACCGTCTTCTTGCGAAGCAGAAGGAGTAGCCGGCGAGCAGCCCGTCGACCGAAATGGTTATATTTGGGTTCAGTCTATGGACCGTTAAGCTTGTCCGGCTACTATAGAGATGTGCTCTGAAGCGAGAAGAGGTGTTTGAATGACGCATGCGTCGTGGCGCAAGCTACTTATAGGGGGTGAATTCCCTGACGCTGACGTGAAGATCACCAGCCAATCAGGATTGGCGTAATGAGATTGATGCTTCTGTTTGCTCCGCGATGAGGCGCATCCCATAGTGAGACATCGAACGGAGTGTTATGAATGAGAACTATGGAATGCTCTGCCTGCTCATCTACGGTCTGCGGACTCTGTTGACTCTTTTAAAACTTTTTTAAAGACATTCCTGTTATTGCGCAATCCGAGGTGAGGCTGAGCTCGTCGCTGCCTGAGCTCGCATCTCTCACCGTATATAGGAACAGTAAATACGCCATTTCAGCGATTTTTACTATACAAATTATCGAAATTATTGTAATCATACAGAAAAACATTTATAGCACAGACCAGTGGAGAATATTAATATTTATTTAATTGTTATTTGTACTTTTCATGAAGATCTCACGTCCCTGCTTTGTTGGAATGCACACGTGTCATAAGCTAAAGCTAGCTCTGCTGAAGCCACCATCTGAAGGACCAGGTTTGAATTAAGTAGAAGATACACTTTATTAATCCCTTACAGGGAAATGTCTTTCCCCACTCTGTTGTGTTTACACACATTACACACACAGGGGAGGATATACATGCATGCACAAACACAGAGGATACACATGCAGATAGGAGAGGTGGCAGAGCAGAGAGGCTGCCAGGTACCCGGCGCCAAGGGAGCAGTTTCGAGGTTAGGTGCCTTGCTCAAGGGCACCGCGGCAGTTGCCTTGGAGGTGAACTGGCACCTCTCCAGCTACCAGCTCACTCCATATTTGTTTGGTCCGATCGGGACGTGAACCGGCAACCCTTCGGTTCCAAGACCAAGTCCCTACAGACTGAGCCACTGCCGCCTCAAAGTACACACAGTTTAACAATCCTATACAGTGCTATAGATAGTGCTATAGCGCTAAATACAGTATAGGGAAGATGGAAATTGGCCACACTACAAAGTTAACTGTTCCAAATAAAATACATTAAAGAGTTAGCTGCCTGTTGTAGTCTGCTTGATATGTTAGCATAGCTCTCTTACTCTTGCAATGAGATCACTTGGTTGACGCAGAGAGGGGTTTTAACGCAGAGGGTGTGGAGGAAAAAGGATGTGGAGCTCATCAACAATATTATGCTGTTGATGCACATCTTCATCAACCTGACTAATCGTTAAGAGCAATGCTAGTTTTCTCTGTAAAGATGTACTTTGACATAGAAGTGCCTTTAGCCAAATGCTAAATTCTCCGTCTTAGGTTGGCATCATACTGTAGCGTGCTTGTGGCCAACGAGCACTTAACACAAAGCAGAGCTAAGGCTGGTGAGAATGTTTGTCAGGCAGTTGGTCTTAACATTTTCAGTTTTTACAGCTGGTGAGGGAAAATATGGAAGAAAATCCATCCAAATGTTAGCAATGTTTCTGCCTGGACCAAAGTGGTGGATCGTGGGGCTGCCACTTTACTAGCAGGGCTAATAATATGCTTACGTAGAGACAACAAGATTGTTTTTGATAGCAAAGCTGATTAGTGAAAAACTGCCAAAGTTTGATGTATGCTTTACACCTCATTGGTATGAATACTGTGCATAACTTCTCAATCCACTAGTGTGTGTCCATTCTACCTATTATTGTCTTTCAGCTATAAAAGGACAAAGAAGGCACTTACAGACCACCTAAGTATCTCTCCAACACTCACCTGTACAAGGTTATGTTGTTGAGGGGAGGTTGAGGGTTATTCAGATCAGCTTGGCTCTGGCTTCAAATGAGGAAAGAGCATTAGTAAAGGTGGGAAAGGTGGCCATCTTAGAGTGAGCATGATTGATGTGGGCACAGCAGCATGCAGCAGCGCTCACGCCGAGCCCTCGCCGACAGTCGCCGTAGCGACAGGCAGCAAGAGGAAGTGAGTTGACCTCAGGGTCATCATGACAAAATGCTTAACAACAGTAGCAAAGCACTCTGGGTTTTGGGTCAGGGTCATATGAGTGAACATAGAGGAGCCTCGCTCCAGCCCTATATTATTTGGATTCAGAAGCTGAATGCATAAATATTGCCACATTGCAGCTGCTTTGGCAAGATGGTCATGTCTCTGAGAGTGAAAGTATTCACTTAGTTGTGTATATGCTTGGTATGATTATTCTTAGCCCTTGTAGCTCCAGGGCAAACAATTCAAGGATTCAAGAATCATGTATTGTCATTGTGCACAGGGTTGCAAAACAAAATGCAGTTAATGCCTAGTCCATCATGCTGCCCAGGAAAAACAGTACAGAATAAAAAGCAGGTGTAGATTTTTTAAAGTTGCATTTAGTAGCAATGTGAACAGCAGCAACAGAAACATAAGCAGATTCTCTGAGGAAGGAAACAGGTAGCATTTTAACATTACAAATCAGATATCAGAGAAACATCGTCCATCATGTTTGATGGTTGAGCAAGTTAATGTCATAAACATTACGTACTCTTCTCATCCAACCACAGTCCTGCACGTTGTGCTGCTGTCCACCTTCATGAGCAACAGCCTGACCAAGTCCGGTTCCTGGTTAGCCTGAATCATATATTCCTGCGACCGGACATTGTCCAGGAGCATGCTGTGTAATGGAACAGACTAAGGTCCAAGCTGAGTTAGCTTAGCTCCCTTGTCGGTGGTCTTCCCTCTCCTCCTGGGAGCTCACTCTGGGGGGTTTGGTCCAGCAGCTCTGGGTCCTTGGGTGCTGGTCTGGGGCCTTGGGTGCTGAATATCTCAAGATCGGACACATTCATTTAATCCCTGCACTTCCTGCTCAAACATGGATGTTAATAAATACAAAAACTATTTTTTTGGAAGATCATGGCCCCTACCGGACACTTCATCTGCATTCGGTGACTTCGCCATAGCCACATGTATAATCGGTGAGATGTGAATGTACATTCATGCCTCATGAATATGTCTGTGTGTGTCCTTCAGACCAAACTCAGCATGCTTAGCAATAGGTAGCAGTTAGCTTGATTTTATATTCCAAAGCAAAGCCAGGGGAGGCAGACCCTGACCTCAGCCTCAGTCACCCAGAACCACGGCTGCAGGCCTCATCTCCATTGGAATCAATAGACTGCAGTAATAATGGTGATCTATGGGGCCAACATCAAAGAAGGCACTGACCTTTCCGTGTTAAGGGAAGACCACCAAGCGGGCGTGTGCGCAGAATAAATGTTTTGTCGGAGAACAAAGCTTATAGCTGTGTGCGCAAGATACACACTATGTACACACAGCCAGTGGTCTACATGAATATGAAGCAAAAAGCATGCATATATAGAAGCCACTGCATTGCTTTCATTTACACATAAAATATGGACAGGTTAGCTTTTCTCACTTCATGGCTGCCCTCAGATACGTTCATCAACATGTCATTTTGTTTGTTTGCCATTGAAAATAATGTATTTTATTTACTTCATTTCTTGGAACGTCACACTTCAAATACAGTTTTTCTATTTACATGAGAAAGGAGGCTTTAGTTCCTTGGTTTTAGCTCCTCATGGCATAGATCATTAATAAGATAATGTGCTTGCTATTGTTGTTATAAAGGATTGCTCCTGATATTCCCTTGGCCTTCATGAAGCATTATGAATACTGAAATGTAACCAACAAAGAGTTTTGTAGGACTGATATAGGTTTAAAATGTAAAATAAATAGTTTTTAAGATGACAAACATCATATGTGTAATTCATGGCACAATTCAAACGGGTTCGAAAGATATGTTTTCTCTCTCCATTGACTTCAATACATAATTTTCCAAAATAAGGTCCCATGAGGTCCACCGGAAAGGGAGGGACTTAGCCTCTCTATTGTGACGGTGTTTGGTGAACTTTCCTCAGAAATATAGCTTTTTACCAAATAACAATGTGTTTTCATGAGAACCTTTTTTTGAAAAAAGTTGAAGTGAGACTCCTTGTTAGCTCGGTTGGAGTGCTTAGCATTATTGACTCCATAGGCCGGTTGGCCTTTTCCTGCCTTCCTCTCATATAAAGAAGAAAGGCCAACAAATGATTTGTACTATTTTTGTTTCATATGGTAATATGCATTAGTATCTGATAGTAGATCATGATAATGATTATAAGTATATCAATTTAACATATAATTAGTATCAGTCTGACCATTACGTCCAAAAAATTGCATCGATGAATTCATTTTCATGACAATACAAAGTCAAAAGGTTTCTAAATGTGTTGATTAAGTGGATTAATTAGTTAACAAAAAGCTTTTGGGATGATTAATGATTTGGTATCACGCACGCACACGCACACACACACACACACACACACACACACACACACACACACACACACACACACACACACACACACACACACACACACACACACACACACACACACTCAGACCTTATCAAACAGTGCGGTGTAGCAGTTATTTGCCTCTCGCCCCCATCAACACCCAAACCCCCAGGCTCCTCCTCGGCCCTTCCCCAGCCTAGAGCCTCTCTCTGGGGTCATTATGGGCTCTGACATGCCCCGCTGGCTCCATGAATGTTAATGCCCAGTGGAGGGAGCTGGGGTGCAAACACACACACATACACTCATGCAATTACATACACACGCTCCTGTGTTTTTATGGAGTATGCTCACAACCTGAGCAAACGATACACACACACACACACACACACACATACACACACACACACACACACACACACACACACACACACACACACACACACACACAGTGATGCACATGTGGGGCACAGTCTTGCTATCAGATCAGAGATCACACAGATGGCAGATGTCAGTGTCACACAGGCAGCTCAGCAAAGACCCGTGTTAGCAGAGGAGGGATATGAAAGAGATGGCGTCATGACCTCTTCACCTTCCTCCCTCTGTCCTCCTCAGGACTCTCCATGCATACTTTGGCTCCTCCTTCTTTCTCATCAGCTCCTCTTTTCACTCGTCCTGCTCCTTTATTCCTGCTTTCTCCCAGCTCCCTCTGATCAGGCTGACTTTCTCCTGCTCCTTCATGCTTACTCTTGTTCACTTCATCCTGCATCCTCCTGCTCCCATGCTCCTGCTCCTCCCTGGTCCCTTCCCCCTGCTACCATTTCTCCTTCTTCGTCTTTCTCCATTTGTTCAGCTCCCTCCTGCTCTCTTTCTTCTGCTTCCTTCTGCTTGAGCTTTCTCCTTCTTGCTTCCTTGTGCTTTTTTCATCCAGCTCACTTGTGCTTCCTCCTGCCTCGTCTTCCTTCTGCTTCTTCCTGTTACCTTCCTCCTGCTCCCTTTCCTCTGCCCCCTTCTGCTTCCTCCTGCTTCCTTCGGCCTGCTCCCTTCAGTTTCCTCCTGCTCCCTTCCCCTGCTTATTTCCTCCTGTTTTCCCCTCTCCATATCCCCCTGCTCCCTTCCTCCAGCATCCTCCTGGTCCCTTGCTCCTGCTTCATCTTACTGTCTTCCTCCTGTTTCCTTCTACATGCTCCCTTTCCTTTGCCCCTTCTGCTTTCTATTGCTCCCTTCATCCTGCACTCTACGTTTTCCCCTTGCTCCCTTCCTCCTGCACCCTTCACCTTGTTCCGTCCCGCGGTCTCCTGCTCCTGCTTCCTCATGCTTCATCTTGCTCCTTTCCTCCTGCTCCCTCCTGCTTCCTCATGCTTCATCTTGCTCCCTTCCTCCTGCACCCTTCACCCTGTTCCCTCCCGCGTTCTCCTGCTCCTGTTTCCTCATGCTTCATCTTGCTCAGGTTTTACTTAATGAAGGGTCCTGGGAGATTGAGTGGCTCAGTTGCCATTGGTGATGTCCCAATAGTAAGCAATGTCCAAGATCATGATCAAGTTTAACATGTTCACGCAAATATTTCCTGGTTCTAAGACACATGTCCACACATACAAAGTGTATGAGGGTGAGGATGGATCAATGTAGTAGACGATTAACATCCACATTCAAATTAAGTGTTTTATACTCGGCTGCCCCTTCTCATGCTTTTTTGCCCATCAGTGTAGGCATGTCACTGTGTTCCCAGATCTCATAAGCAATATGTTACCATTACTCAGAAAGGATGGAGAAAATAACTACTTTGAATTGTCCCTGCCTCTCACTTTCCACCTCCTCCTTTTTTCTCTCAGCGCATCGTCTTTTTAGTCCATCTATTTATCTCATCCTTCTCATGCTCCCACTTGGTTTGTGTTCCCTGTTCTTTTTCCTCTCCTCTTATTCCTTCCTTCCTTTATTTTCCCTTCTCTCCCTGTCCCCCTCCTGGATCAGCTATCGTCTCCTTTTCACCCTCCTCCTCCTCCTCCTCCTCCTCCTCCTCCTCCTCCTCCTCCTCCTCCTCCTCCTCCTCCTCCTCCTCCTCCTCCTCCTCCTCCTCCTCCTCCTCCTCCTCCTCCTCCTCCTCGTTGAGAGTAGAGAGGACCAGGCGTTCCACTGGAATAATAATTCCTGCATTATGTGATAATCAGAGTTTATTGTAATCCTTGACCCTGGCCCTGCATTTCAAACACAGATTGTGGATATGTGTGTGTGTTTGTGTGTGATTGGATATATAACACAATTTGTCTTTTGTTGTGCAGAGCAGATTACTGTGCAACTTGTTCATTTAAATGTTCCTGTACACAAACACACACTCACACAAACACACACAATGCATGCAGTGTCAGTGTACTAGTGGTAGTGAGGATGTGTGTGTGCTTAATAAGGGATTGCCATCCTCTGGTTGACCCTGGTGTTAAGGATGGTGATGAACTTTACTCGTAATGGCAGAAGAGAATAGACACACACACACTCCAACTTTCATTTCTGGCCATGCAACTACTGTATTATTGGGTGTATTATTTGTGTAGTATGTCTATGGGTTGGTACAAATATTTTTAAAAAATATGTTTAATGTATGAACCAAAAAAACAATTGAAGTAGTGCTGTGGCCATACTTGACATTTCTGCTCTGATGAGTAGACCTCCTGAGCCAATGAGCTTTATTTGTATTTGGTGTCATGTTTGTCTTTCTGTGTTGTTGTATTTTGATATTTAAACTACTGTTTATATGTAGAGGACAACTAAATATTTGATCTTTAATTATCACTTCTCAGTTGTGCCTTGAAGGGCCTATTGTGGAAAAGACACTATCTCCGCCTGATACATAGATCAAGCATTTCTAAAGATGTACGTCTTTATCAGAGATAATTGGAGCATAGTACAAAGAAAATAGGTCAGAAAGCACAGTGTGTTTACAGTAAAAGTGGTTGTAGATGCCTGGTGACACACACCCAGCCTATTTTGCCCCTTTCACACCAACGCTGTTCCCGTTCTAGCTCTGTGCTTGAGCTCTTCTGGTTCGGAACCGTTTTGTTCACACCGCCCAGAGCCCGACTGGTGCTGCCGCGGCTGCGTCATGACGTCATCGTTTATGTCACTGATTTTCTCTCCAACGGCGCTCACAACAACAACAATGGAGGACTGCGTCGGGTCGATGATCGTGTTGCTTTTAATCATAGGAAGCCAGATTAAATTAAATAACTACTTCTCAACCCTTATACTTTTCTCCAGAGTGCCGTGGTTCATTGTTTATTATGTGTTTCAGCGGCATTTACCGACCGCTGCAGTGCTGCCCGCTGTTTGGCATCACAATGCTGTTATGAAAGTTTCTCTGGTATAAAATGGGTGATGTTAGCATAGCAACCGAAGCTAAACTGACTATCTTGACTATTTGTTGCTATCCTATTGTGGCATAAGCCGTTTTCTACAGTCACATTTTACCGGCGTATTTTTCATTATGATTCTACTTGTGATAGTCGGACATGACAACCTGTGCAGCCCATGTATTGATTCCATCCGATAGCTGCTATAATACATAAAACAACACGTCTGCCTGCTCTCCACAATGATCAATACGGATTGAACGGATAGTCAAAGTAAGGTACAAATAAACAGAATCACACGAAGCCTGGTTAGTGTTGCCTGACATTATAAAGTGTGTTTTTTTATAAGTGCGTGGTTGCCTTCTAGTCACTTTGCTCAGCGCTACTGCTTGTTACAACTTTTATTTGCTGTACTCGCCATAAACTGTTATTGCTCAGGTTGATCCCCACCTGCCCCCGCCTCCGACGTAAGCATGACGTATGCGGTTCTTGCTTCTAGACCAACAATTTTTTGGAGCTTGGAAAGAACCGGTTTCCGGGGAAAAGAGCCGGCTCCGCTGCGGTGTGAACAGGAAAAAACGGCGCTTATCAGGCTCTAGCTCCGAACCGTCCCTGGAACCGCGTTGGTGTGAAAGGGGCATTTGAGTGTACTGAAGCAAGTGAACTAACTGCTAGAAAGCTAGCCAGCTGTGAACATGCATTGGGAAAGAGACAGTACGAACACCTTTATAGCCCTTTTTTGAATCATTAGGGTCGGAAAGTTGTAAAATGCACTTAAAGCCAAGAGAGAGAGTGAATGAAAGGGGTCCCGCCTCCAACGCTGTATCCAGTTATCTTTTTGCATCCATGGCTAGCCTGCACACTCTGACATTTTGTTGCTTCAAAAGTCAGCACATGTACAACAATGTGTTAATTCTTCCTCAATAAATTGCTGACGTAGCACGGTCTTTGTTGTTTTTAGTCTTCTTATGTGACCAATTGACAGTTGAAGTAGAACAAGAAAGCACATAACGATATAGAGGATGGAACACTGGAAGAAAATGCCAAATTAAGGATGAATAAGTGAAACCAAAGGAAATATATGTACCATCCGACTTCTCCAGTCCCCATAAAACACACTAAATGAGCTAGCAGAGAGAAAATCTAGCTCCACACACACACACACACACACACACACACACACACACACACACACACACACACACACACTGTATTGACATGTCTGACAACCAATAGCAGGACATTTTTATCAGCTTGTACACCAGTCTTGCTTTCCCAATAGCTTTGACAGCTTTCCATTGAAGTGTGCATGACAGAGAGAAGGAGAGAGAAACAAAAGAGAGAGGGTGACGCTTTAAAAAAAACACACACATTCAGACCCAATAGTGCAACGGTAAGCCAATTGAGTGAAAGAAAAATCACTCCTACATGCATAGTGGCAGACAACGGAAATGTCCCTGCAACCCCAATGACTGGCTATTAATAAATGGAGTAAGAGCCTAATGAGAAGATAATTCTCTGGAGGCAACTCTTCTTCCCTCTTTGCTGCATGCCCTCTCTCATCAAACCCTTTCACAGCCATACATGTTAAGAAAGTAAACTCCTTTTACAGCATTTCAACACCAGCTCACTTCTATTGGTCTGTTATACCACATATCAGACCAAATCCTATATGAATAAAACATATTAAGAATCACAATATTTTCGGGCACCTAGTAAGGATGCCACCTGGGCGCCTCCCTAGGGAGGTGTTCCAGGCACGTCCAGCTGGTAAGAGACCAAGGGGTAGACCTAGGACCAGGTGGAGGGTTTATATCTCTTCGCTGGCCTGGGAGCGCCTTGGGATCCCCCAGTCAGAGCTGGTTGATGTGGCCAGGGAAAATAAAGTTTGGGGCTCTCTGCTGGAACTGCTACCCCCGCGACCCGACCACGGATAAGCGGGAGAAGATGGGTGGATGGATGGACAATATTTATTATTCCCAGGGTTAATTGTGTTAATAACGTTTCATAAAGTCATGTATTCAAACGTAAGATATAACAGTACAAATGTTTTAACAGAGGACAGAATAAAACTAGAGAATGCAATTCCTGAAGAAATTGCTAGTGGGAATGCTTTATGCTGAAAAGCTGACGCTAAACTGCTATGCTGAAATGTAATGTGTAAGAAGAAAGTGAATAATTTAGATTGAAATGATACATGAACACTGGGGGCTTGAATGTCTGATAAGAGAAGAAAAGAAAGTAAAAAGGCTTGGAAAACCAGCAGAATATTTGAACTGCAAACTTTTGAACTAACTTGATGGCGAATGATCTGTCGCCATGCCAACGGCATTTGATGATATCCCATAATACACTTAGATGCGTTGATGGCTGCATCGTTACCAAACCTGTGAAGTTTTGGGCCGTTTCGAGCATTTTCACTGAAGTTATAAGAACACCGTGTTTCATGGTGAGCATTGTGTTGCCATGGCAACGGCATTTGAATAAATCTCAAAACTGTCCCGTAGATGTCTTCACGGCTGGACTGTTAGCACACATGTGAAGTTTGAGCACTTTTTGAACATTTTCATAGGAGTTATAGCGACATCGTCTTTTATGGCGAGGGATGCGTTTCCATGGAAACGGCATATGATGACACCCCATCATTGACGTAGAGCTGTTGAGGGCTGGACCGTTAACCATTATCTGAAGTTTGGTGCTCTGAGCATGTCAGTTGGAGTTATGACATCATCGTGTTCCATGACACAGGTGTTTATATTTGAGCTAACGACATGTCCAGAGATCAAAGGTTTCCATGGTGATGTGCCGTAATCAGTGAGAGGAGAGCATTTTCATTGTTCTGAATGAGAGATAAACCTCTTACATTTGAAAGTTTTGTTGAAGAACCGTAACAGATATCGGTGAAATTTCAAAGCGTGAAGCATGTCAAGGAACTTGAGCATCTGAAGTGTACTTTTTGTGTACTTTCGGGTTAATAATGTGGCCTTTTTGGCAGATTAACTAAAAGGTGTGCGGCTGCTGTGGTGGGGAAAGATAAGGCTGAACTTACAATGGGGTTTAATGGAGACATGTTGAAAGTTGCTGTCACTTCATGCCCTCAAGAGGCATTTTGTTTAATTATTTTGCTTATTTTTTATTTATTTTTCAAGCTACGAGATGTTTTCCTACGTTTCTCATGATAAATGATGTCTCAGGAATGTAGGGTTTGGGAATTATGGCAGGTTTAAAAGCAAATATGAAGGCAAAATTAAATCTGTCCTTCACTGTGACATCACGCAATCTAAAATCTGAAGAAGGCCTCTTTAACAAGGTCTGAACAATGTTTAATATCTCTAAAAGTACGAATGAGATTTAAAAGTTGTGTTAATAATGTAATTATGTTGAATAATGTCAGAAAGATGTGTAACATTTTAAAGTTGGAATGAGGTTTCTGAGTGAAAGTATGAAGGAGCAGTTAGCAGTTGAAGTTGCATGAAGAGTATTCAAGTCTGAAGAGTTTCTCCATTGACTTCCATGTTAAAAATGTGATGAATTATGGGATGTATCTCTGGAATTATGAAAGTTATGAATGATAAAAGTAATAGCCATCGATTCCCGACCGAGCTGAACGTTTTGATGTTTGAACTGAGTTTCTGTGATGTGGAATGTGGGAGAAGAAGAGGTGCAAAATAACCCGGCGGAATAATAAATAATTCCGTGCGTAGCATAACAGGTAGTTGGAATGCTGTGTCAGCATTCCCACTAAATAAAATAGAAAAACATATATGTATACCAACACAATAAAGGAGGTTAAATGTGTGCATTGTATAACATTTGCCACACAATTCGGCTTACTTCATCATCAGTCCGGTTCTGAAATCTTTACATTTTGGCTTCCAGTCGGCCAAATAATTGATTTTAAAGTACTATTGCTAGTTTTTAAATCATTACATGGTTTAGGACCAAAGTATATTGTTGAACTCCTGCATAATTACGAGCCATCAAGGTGCCTCAGGTCTTCTGGGACGGGTCTGCTATCGGCTCCGAGAGTAAAAACAAAACATGTAGCGGCAGCATTTAGCTATTATGCCCCGACACTCTGGAACAAACTACCCAAATCATGCACGTCCGCAGAAACGCTTACTATTTTTAAATCGAGACTAAAAACATATCTCTTTGCCGCTGCTTTTAATTGAGATGCTCATATTCGAACTACAGTATGCCTTTTAAACATTTACCTGTGGTGTTGATTTTTATTATTTTATTATCTTTGCTGTGTCTGTTGTAAAATTGTATAATGTGTTTTTAATGTATTTATTCCTAAAAAGTATTTTAATTTGTTTTGTAAAGCACTTTGAATTGTCGCGTACAGAAAAGTGCTATATAAATAAACTTGCCTTGCCTTACTTATATGTTCTGTTTTTTGACTGATAACTCTTTCAAAATTATATTGACATGTTGCATATTCTCATATTAGTGTACTAAATTAAAACACATGGGCCCAGGTATTATAAAATCGTAGAAAAACATTTCACAGAAATGTATGTTCGTAATCCTGTGTTTTCGTGTGTCAGTATTATTTCAGAAGACATACATTCTCACAATGAATTATATGGCTTGTAAAACCTGAGAACAAATGGACTTTTACTATCAGTAGACAAATTCACTGCTTCAAGGCTCTATTATTTATGTATTTTTTGGATTATTCTCTATTTATTTCTTCATATTTACCCAAGTCACAAATGTCAATGCATATAGAGCCTTCACTTTATATCTTAAGAAAATAGCATTCACATGGAAGGATCCGTTAGTTTGGACCTAAACAGAATGTTAATGTTAGATTGTGGTTACTTTAAAGGATTGAAGTATAAAGACTCGTATATTTTAGTAAACTTTTTTTTTTTGTGGAAATTCTTCTTTAATGCTTGCAACCATGCATTTGCTTTTATTTGTCCACTTTTATTTTGTCAGGATTGCTTTCGATTTTATAATAAAACATTGCTGCATCCTTAACTCTATACCATGACTCTGTTTATTAAATGCATTGTACTATGTTTAATTTGAAGTGTCATGGCCTAAACTAGTGTGCAATACAAAAAAACACAACTGTTCACTCTTTCAGAGTTTAAAGTTTTAAAGTTTCCGTTTAATAGTATCCCAGTCATGACCCATTTTAACTTTTATATATTGATCTCTCAAACAAACAAGGGCCTAAGTAAATTGTATGGGATTACAAATTTGAGTTTTACTAACGCAGGCACCATGAGACAACCAAGTCTCACGGCACCTGTTATAGTCACGACATTTAATCTATTGATTCGTGTTCACCAACACGATTTTCCCCTTTTTTACATGTCACACAGAACGATTTTAAAAGCAATGTATGTACACTGAACACAAATATAAATGCAACACTTTTGTTTTTGCTCCCATTTTTCATGAGATGAACTCAAAGATCTAAAACATTTTACCATTTCTCTCAAATATTGTTCACAAATCTGAAAAAATCTGTGATAGTGAGCACTTCTCCTTTGCCGAGATAATCCATCCCACCTCACAGGTGTGGCATATCAAGATGCTGATTAGCTGATTAGGGTCCGAAAATCAGTCAGTATCTGGTGTGAGGGGTAGGGGTAGGGTTAGGGTTAGGGTAATGTTGTGAATCGAGTGGCCCATGGTGGTGGTGGGGTTATGGTATGGGCAGGCGTATGTTATGAACGACAAACACAGGCCACTCGATTCACAACATTACCCTAACCCTAACCCTACCCCTACCCCTCACACCAGATACTGACTGGTTTTCGGACCCCCCCAGACCCCCCCAATAAAGCGAAAATTCACGTTTCAGAGTGGCCTTTTATTGTGGCCAGCCTAAGGCACACCTGTGCAATAATCATGCTGTCTAATCAGCATCTTGATATTCCACACCTGTGAGGTGGGATGGATTATCTCGGCAAAGGAGAAGTGCTCACTATCACAGATCTTGTTCAGATTTGTGACCAATATTTGAGAGAAATGGTTATTTTGTGTATATAGAAAATGTTTTAGATCTTTGAGTTCATCTCATGAAAAATGGGAGCAAAACAAAAGTGTTGCGTTTATATTTTTGTTCAGTGTATATATGTCACTATACAGATGTCCATTTTCACTTGTCACTTTAACTCATTTCGTACTTCATAATTTATATGACCAAATATATATATGCTGACAGTTATTTTACTCTTATTTTTACTCATCTCGTATTTCATAGTCTTTTATTATTATTATCATTATTATTTAAAAAAAAAAAATCTTGATTTTAATTTAGATTTTATTAATCTGTGTGAATCTGTGCTGTCCTGTTTTTCACGTTTACCCTGTTGCTGCTTGTACAACTGAATTTCCCCACGGGGATTAATAAAGGTCCATCTTATTTTATCTTATATTTCTATTGGTAGTGTGTTTCGTGCCTGCAACACGTATTTTTGTCCGGTCGGGTCTTGGAAGACCGGAAGCTGTGTGGTTCATAAAAACATGTTCTTACTCAATATCAAGCCACAGTTATAGTTTTTATTTTAAATCATATAATGTCGGACTTTTTTTGCCGTCCGCGAGGAAAATAAATGGGGCTCAGAGCCTCAGAATACTGAAATCTGTATTTTTTTAAATCTTTTTTTCCTTCTAATTTGTTATTCTTTTCTAAATAACACACTGTTATTTACTCAACAATAACACAATTATCCTTGTTTTTATTTATTTGTTTAATTCTATAATCTTGGGCTTTTTTGCCGTTCCTCATGAACTGAATTTCAAAATAAAGTCACCGGAAACAGACGTAGGCCTATAAGGGACATTTCGAGCATCATTGCGATATACACCCACTGAACTGATTACCCAAGATCCTCAGCTATGGTTGAAGTTAATATTTTTCGAGTTGTGTCTATAACAAAACTTGTGAAATAATTGCATTAAACGGGGTTCTTTGTAGTATTTCCATTTACTGACGATGGGGGCGCTGCATAACTACGTAGCCTCGGTTAAAGCAAACAGAAGAAGACGACATGTATCAACAGACCACCGCAGCCCGGACGCGTCTATCGTTTTTCCAACCCAGTTTAGATTTAACCACGCCCACTTCCGCATTACGCAAGGATCGACGTAGCTCTACACGATAGCGTCATAGACTTCATCTTCGGCAGTTTAGCGGTCGTGGTAAAGCAGGATATTGAATAGTTGTTTTTTGTCTTTCCAAAGGATTTGTTGACTGAATGTAAACGATCCTATAATCAAAGCCATATCGAAGAGTCCTGAGATTGTATTACTGGTGTTTTATCATCTATAAATAGCCTGTGTATATCCTCAAATGTCGTTTTCAGGATAAACAAAAGACGTTTTAAATATCTTATCAGAATAGCCAGTGTGTATCCTCAAATGTCGTTTAAAACGTTTTAAATATCTTATCAGCTGGTGTAAGTGCAGAATATTGAATATAACCTTGACTATTACTGTGTACTTCATTTATCTGACAGCATTATTTAATGATACTATTTTATATACACATTCTAAACAGAAGGTCAAAACGTTAATATGTTACATGACAAACAAAAAAACGAAACATTATATAAATATATATATATATATATATATAGGCTATATATACAGAAGTTTGCTAATGTATCCCTCTTATATCCATCAGGAATTTATATTAAATGATGAATTAACATTCCTCAGCACTGCATAAGTGTGGTCGTCAGTCATATTGACAAAGAAGCACTATTATATTGTATATTGTATATTATGCAGCGTTTAAAAGGACGGTATTTCGCTTGTCAGATTCAGATTTCGCGGGTGTGCCGCGTGAGCATGCGCGTGAGGCAGTGATGTAACCATAGGGATGTAACGCCAGGTTGATGCTGTGACGTAACGCCGCGTCGATGCTTGCGTAATGCGGAAGTGGGATCTAAACTGGGTTGGAAAAACGATAGACGCAGCCCGGACTTGTATCGGATTCGGAGCAGCGAAGGAGTGATGAGGTATCTAGAGATCTGAGTCCAGCGGGCTGCTTGTGTTTCTGTTCATCAGGACATCATATGACCAGCAGATCCTGTGTGAACGCTCTACGTTAGTCAGTGGACGTCCGACACCATGCAAACTAACTTATATTGCAGCTATAGGCTATACTTTGGTTTAAATAGCGTGAATAAACTAGCTAGAGAGCTAAAGTTAATTACATTCAGAAGGATTACCTTTTAACAAATGTTGTCATGCTTTTCTTTCATTTCAATTTGAGTAAACATTGAAGATATAACATTGTATTGTTTTCTTTTTACACTGACTCAGCTATAATGAGAAGACTACGTCAGTTGAAGCTCAGCGTTGGTAAGGAAGAGACAGGACAGGCAGAGAGAGAGAGAAAGTGATGGAAGTCAGGGAGGAACTGCAGGCTTAATAACCCCATCTATTTATCTATAACAATAGTTTTCATTCAATAGGCATAATTGTAAAACAACATACATCTATTGCAGTTATGTCATAATAACATACAATTGTATAAAACACCATTTGCTTACATCTTTGTTCTCTTTTGAGAATCAAACAAAACAGATTTAAAAAAAAAAAAATGCAAACTAACAAGTGAAATGAACTAAATTGCTGAATTGCTTTTAATTCACTGGCAGGAGCGACAAGTGAGGAGGAGCAAAAAGTTAAAAACGAGGGAGAGGTTGAACAAAGAGAAAGAGTAGAGGACAGAGAGAGTAATGAACAGGAAGAAGACAGAGAGACTCAAGAAGATGGAAGAGAGGCTGCAGGTTATGGAAAGGAGAATGACATGGAAAATGAATGTTGACAATGTTTCGTGATCATGTTAGCCTCTTCTGCATGTCCAGATCATTAATAGTAACAATCAACTGATTCTTATGTATTACATTTTCATAAATAATTTATGCTGACATTGTCAGCCCACTGACATGGTTTGAAATCAATATATTATCCAATGTGTGACCCCCCACAGGGCTTAAAAAGCACCTAACTAGATCATGAAAATCCCAAAAATCTTGGGGGGTATCCCCGAACCCCGCTAACATGTTTGGACCTCGGTATTTAGGAAATCCTGGATACGGCCCTGTCGGTGATTGGATGTTTTAGCCGCAATGCATGCACAATAAAAAAGTTTAGTGCCGGATGTACAAATATATTAATAGGAGGATGTGCAAAACAGAAAAACTAATTAACCTTTATTTAAACATTAAAGAATACTTTAGGTTAAGGTCTTCTTTTAAATAATAAAAAAGCTTTGGGGGTATCTACAGATAAATATTAAGCCTGATAAAGTACTTAACGTCTAATATATTGCTTTCCTCCAATGTTATCTATGTTGAAGCACTTATTTTATCTGATATTATACACATTAATTAATTACTCTTATGTATGTAGATAGTATAAGAAATGTGCAGAATATGACAGTTTAATGGTGAACTATGTCACTATGATGATAGATGTCTTGTAATGCACTGTTGAGGAACCTGCGACCCAAGTGTTTCATTCATTGCATAACTTCAACGTAGTTGTGTATATGATATGTCAATAAACCTTAGAAAATCTTGAAATCTTGAAAGGGATGTGCAAAATAGCCATTATATACAGTTTTTAATTAACGAGTAATGAATATACTTTATAGGGATCTGCAGATAAATGTTTAGTCTTCTGAAGCACCAACTATCAAATATCTCTCCTGATTGTTGGCACTTGACAATCACCTACCCTGAATTTTACTCAGGTGTAACTAAAGTCTGATTTAAGGGTTGTTTATATTTCACATCATTAATCAGAATCTGCAAAGTAACTAAAATAAATGTAGTGGAGTAAAAATACCAGGTTAACCTCAGAATTGTAGTGGAGTAGAATTACAAAGAAACAATGAGCTGTCATGTGGGTATATATTAATGCTGCGCATTATGGACACAAGCAATTTTCACCCATTTATTAATTATATGCTTTAAATTTGATAACACCAATGTGTTTCCGATCTCCTAAACCTCCAGGGATGTACACCGTTTAATACTGGCAACTTCTAATTGTGGGAAAGACGTCTTTTAAAACTACAATTCCCAGTAGAAAAGTGCCATAGAACATGTTGCAAAACACAATAGCCAGCATGTGTAGTTCTGGGGGGGGGGCTGGACCCGTTCGAGTCCAGTTTTGGATTGTCACGGGGTTTGTCAAGCAACGGGACTGTAGTCCCAAATGATAGCAGAGGATTATGGGTAGTGTAGTGTCTTCGGCCATCCTAAACTCCGAAATGTTTTTTGGATTTCATATCGCATTAACACCAAATCCCGACGTGCATTGCGGCTAAAACATCCAATCACCGAGCTTCAACCAGAGCTGAGGATCTTGGGTAATCAGTTAGTGGGTGTGTATCGCAATGATGCTCGAAATGTCCCATATAGGCCTACGTCTGTTTCCGGTGACTTTATTTTGAAATTCAGTTCCTGACGGACGGCCAAAAAGCCAGAGATCATAGAATTAAACAAATAAATAAAAACAAGGATAATTGTGTGTTATTGTTGAGTAAATAACAGTGTGTTATTTAGAAAATAATGACAAATTAGAAGGAAAAAATGATTTAAGAAATACAGATTTCAGTATTCTCAGGCTCTGAGCCCCATTTATTTTCCTCGCGGACGGAAAAAAAAGTCAGACATTATACGATTTAAAATAAAAAACAATGTCGTGACTATAACACGAATTGCCGTGAGACGGGGTTGCATGAGAGGTTTTACCCTGTAATATATATTGCAATGGTCATAACATTATCAATCCAAAACATCGTAAGAGCCTTGAATCCATCTGAAAATATTTTCTAGCTATCAATGAATAACTTGTGTTTTTCAATTATTTTGTTCAAATAACTGAATGGACAACTTGTCAATTTGTCACCTTGAATTTATCTTGAAATTCTGTCATTGTATATTAGTTGACGAATCTGTCATGGCTGGAGGGCAAGGTACACATGGTTGACGTCATATTTACACAAGACGGATCCTTTCTAGCCATAACCCAGGTAAACAGGCAAGAGGGGACACAGAGACAGGAAGCAACAGGCAAAACGGGGGGGGGGGAACACTTTTCAAAATAAAACAGGAAACCAAAGACAGATCTAGACATGACAAAACACAACACAGACAGATCGTGACAGACTCAAGGTTATAATCATCAGGTAGATTGATAATGCAAATAATAATCTTTATTTGTACCACTAGACTTAATGACTGTAGAAGTCATTGCAAACACCTCATGTTTGTGACTGCTAGAGAATTCAGACCTTTGTTCAGCTCATCATATTTATAATTTATATATTTTTAATTGTTAGTCTATCTGTAGGTATTTGCAGACAGTATACACTCCTGTGCAGGCCTGTGAGAGGTCACTGTATAAGGGGCCACAATGGCAATAAGCCTCAGGGCTTCATTTTGTTATCCAGACTTTTCTTTAATGTAAGCACTTACTGCCCTTGCTCCACTGCTGTTTATTTTTAAATGAATTTGTCTGATAAAATAAAATGTGCTGTAACACACAACACTGCCATCTAGTGGAGTCCCTGCTGTGGGGACTGGTACAGATGAAGCAGGGCTTCACCAAATACAAACACACACGCACACATACCATAGATAGACTGTATGATATATACACACAGTGGCGGCCGCCCCCCCTCGTCTTCCCACATGTTTGATTGTCATTCAAAATAAAAATTAAAAATATTCTAAAGTTACTGATAAGTCACATGTTTCCTGCCTGGCCGCAGCGTGTATCATTACCCTCTCTCGTCCGGGCGGTAAGAAAGGAGCCCTCAGTCAGAGCAGCAGCAGCCAACAAGCTGACTGTTGCTATCTGTAAACTATGCCGCCTAAACATAATTTCAGCCAATCAGCGTCGTCATATCTGATGTTCAAAGGGCGCCCTGTCAGCGCCCTGGCCTGTGTGTCTGTGAGTTGTTTGGACCAGTGGCATTTTCTCCTGGAGGCCAAGGGAAGCCAGGCTTCCCCTTTTTTTTCCGGATTATAGTTATAATTTTATTAAATAAATAAAAACACTTTGTTTAGTTTTGGAAATTCTTCTTTGCTGTGTGTTGCTGCCGGCCCGTCTCTACCCCCTTCTCATTAGAGGTTTCTCAATACTCAAATTTCCCCTCCTCGACTCCTCGGTCCTCCGGTAGTGACCCGGAAATGAATTTCAGCGCGCCATTTTGAAGGACATCTAATTTCTCTAAATACACAACGGCTGTAGCCTGATTATGCTTTAGGAGCTGTAAGTGTGTGTGGTACAGTGTGTGGTACAGTGACAGAGGGTGTTGTTTTTCTCATACTGATATTCTGAACAATCTGTGTTGTTGTATTTGCTGTAAAGTGTCTCTACTGTAGGCTAATTTTATTATATGTACAGCACTTTGGCTCGACCAAAAATCGTTTATAAATGTGCTATATAAATAAAACTTGATTTGATTTGATTTGATACAGTGTGTAGGTGTGTGTGTGGTACAGTGTGTAGGTGTGTGTTGTACAGTGTGTAGGTGTGTGTGTTGTACAGTGCGTAGATGCGGCGGACAGACAGGTCTCAGTTGGTTTGGTGTCCTCTGCTTACTTTTAATACTTGTAAATACAACTTTTGGCCCGTAATTTAAATTCCCCATTTCAGCGACCAGAGAGAGGGGGGGATATATCCAGTCTCTGATTGTGTTACGTTATTATGAGAGTGCTCTCATATTTGTTTGATTCTGAAATTGTATATATTTATAAATATATGTGGTGTGTGTGTGTGTGTGTGTGTGTGTGTGTGTGTGTGTGTGTGTGTGTGTGTGTGTGTGTGTGTGTGTGTGTGTGTGTGTGTGTGTGTGCGTGTGCGTGTGCGTGTGCGTGTGCGTGCATCTGTAGCCTGTTATTGTCTCATGTCAATGAATCAAGGTAAATATACAAGTGGTCATGATTAACACATCTGTCCATCAGACAGAGGGCTGCTGTGCCTCCTGTCATCATTAATGGACGTCTCTTTAAAATGACCGCTCAGAGGAGAGGAGTTCTCATTTCTCTAACCGCCTGCTGCTTCCCCTCCTCTCTCCTCGGTTCCCCTCCTCAGTCCTCCGCTCGCATCTCCTGTGGGCGGGACTAAGTATCGAGGATAGGAGTCGAGGAGAAACCTCTCTCGAGTATTTTACAAAGAGTGAAACAGCGCCCCTCTAGATGTTATGGTGAAACAGTAGATTGCACTCACTGTTGCGAGAGGAGGTGTTGGAGATTTGGAGGGATAACTGGTCCGCTTTTCAAATCTCCGCGCGTTCCTATGAAGCTGGTTATAATACAGGAAGGAATCCATAGCTACAAAGTAACCGTTAACAATAATCTACTTTAATGGCAATATGACAATGCAATACAATCATTACAATACAACATGATATATTACAGTTATATTGCAATGCTTAAGGAGTAATGCCGGCTTACTCCTGCTCTAGTCCGCATACTACAGAGCTACTTTCACCCGAGGGCAGCATGTGAAGAAGAGGCCGAACGCCAGAGATCCACCGGATATATACCAGAGTAAGAAGGAGGGGTTTGGTGTTAGGTCAGCTGGTCATCTTTTCAGGTCATCTCATTGGGAGACGCAACGCAGCAGGAAATGCAGCAGGAAACCAAACAGGCTCACTTTCCAACAAAAGGTCTCAAGGCCTGCATACCTACACCTCCCCCACAGAGCCATAAAACCCTGTTTACTCCAACCAGCCCAGAATGTTTATAGCCATTTGTAGTCCTTACATTTATGAAAGGATAAAACAGAGAAATCAATATAAAACACAAACACAGGTATTGTTTGAACAGTATTCACTTAACTGCTACTATTGATAAGCACCAGAGAAACCCAAGAGACCTCTCTTAACCTCACAAACACTGCAGCTAGATCTAAGTTGAATGCAAATCAGGACATGCTCTCACCTTCCCCCATCTTCCTTTGTCCTCAAAAACACATGTCAACAGGCCCCAAATGCAGCTCACAGTTTTACCCAAATTATTCTCATTTTAAGCTTATCCATAGTTTGCTAACATGAATAAATACAAATATAACTCTACAAATCCCCCTTTTATCTCCTTCTCCAGAGATAAACTTAGACAAGGCATTTTGAAATATACCCACGGTCATTCTTTTCTACTGTGTCCGTAAATCCATCCGAAGCTGGTATTCAGAGTACTTGAAACCTTCATGGAGACCGAACACCACTTTCCATGGCAGTGAAGGAACCATGAGGGGGTAGCTGAGTGCTAGAATCATCAGCCCCCCCCCCCCCGGAGGAATAGCCCACAAGGACAGCTAATAGGGAGGGGGAGATGCAGCTTGCCCTTCACGGGTAGAACTGATCAGAGCAAAGTAGACTCCTCTGCTGCGCCGTCCCGGCTTGCCGTGTCTTTGTCTCCCCAAATCCGCTGACAGCAGCTTCTGGGCTGCCTGCTAGAGAGATGTCTTCCTCCTCCTCGTCCCGCTGATGGCGGCTTCCGGGTCGATGCTGTAGAGATGTCTCCAGGGTCCTCCTTCTCCGGCCCACTGATGATGCCTCCCGGGTCGTCTGCTGTAAGGATGTCTCCAGGGTCCTGCTCCTCCAGTCTGCTGCTTCCGAGTAGTCCACGTCTGCCAGGGCCACGTCCGTCCTGATGTCGTCCCCTGGTCCTAGTAGGTGGTTTCCCCGCCGCACACTGGCTCCCGTGGTACGAGCTGTCCCCCTTTTCTCCCAGGCAGACGGCATAAGAGGTCCGCTGGGTCACTCGGTCGGGGTCGGAGAGCCTGGGGTTGAGCCACTTTGTCCTCGTGCTTCTCGGGTCCCCCTTTTGGCGCCGGTGACCTGTGTGGAGAAATCTGATACAACTCCCTCAAGCCTACGCTCAGCTGTTTTGCCCCACTTGGAGCCTGTTGGTGGGGTGTCTTGAAACAACAGCCGTCTGTGAACAGGTTTTCCAAATTAATTGTAGACCTCCTATCTGCCAGTACAGCTTCAGAATCTTAATACTTGGATTGTGCCAACTAAATAAGAACCCCAACATCTTTAGGTAAACTAAATAACATATTTCAATAGCTCTGAATTTCTGACAAGCATCTGTGTTTATTTTTAAATGAAATCCTATTTAAAATCCAAATCTAATATGAACTGCTAATGTTTCTGGTAAGGAAACACACTAATGTTATGGATTCAAAAACAACCAAAATCACGATGCTAACAAAGTGAATGATTTCCTGGTGATTCTGCTTCTACCTGTCAGTGCTTAGATATTATCACGCTGAAAAAATGAATACAGAATTCCAACAAACTGTCATCAAATGTCTTTCTATTATAAATTTAGATGAAATGTATATCCCTATAATGACCTAAACAATAAAGTATATGGCTCTTACTTCTTTACCAGGCTAGTTACAGGATGTTGTCTAAATTAAATTCTGTCTCAATACACTACTATGTTTTAGCTTTAACTGTAATATGTTCTTTCTACATTTCAAACCTCAGTTACTCTAATGTCTGTTAAAATATTACAAAATTGTTTAACTATCACAGGTCAACTTCTTCGGTTTCACAGTAGCCCCTTGGCCACTGCTTCTTTGTTACCTGTTATAATTCAAATCAATATTTAGAAACATCTCAACATTCATCAAACAGTATCTTATCCCCAGATATGGAGCAGGTTAATTACATTCAATGCTCAATCCTTAAAAGAAAAATGTAAATTGTGAATTTTACAGCCATGTTGACATTTATACCTTATACTCACTCCCCCTTTTTACACATGAAATCATGTGTAACAAAAGCCTGTAATGGGAGGGGAACAAAAACTGTCAGGTAATTGGTTAGGGACATAACGAACAATATTATCATTATTTCCACAGTGAACACTTCAGTGAAAAGAAGTGTTCCTCTCCGTCCTTCAGGCCTAAAAGAAACAGAATCTTCAGCTTTTACATTTGCAAACCGCCAACTCATGTGAGAGTAAAATATCACATGTGCGGTTTCCCCTTTTTGTGGAATTTTTAGGAAACCTCTCGTTTCCCTTGGAGCTCCAAAATAATATGTTAGTCCAAAAACATGCTTGGTTAGTTATTGTTTTAGAATCATGCAGTTACACTGATCACATGCCGGCATACATTCACACTCACACTGTCTGGTTGTCATGTCAAGTTTGGTCAGGTTCACCCCAGAGTCAGTCATCCACAGTGCCTTGTCAAGTTACACTGTCGGTCAGGGTCAAAGGTCAGTTGGTCTCCGTCTTTATTGGCCATGTGTCGTGCTCTGCAGAGACTTTGACATTTCAGCATAGGCCAGTATCCTTTGTCTACAAAAATATGTCACGATTTCAACTATAATTTTCAAGATGATTCTCACTTGTCATTGGGACTTCCGCCTCCCACTTTTCCTGAAACTTGGTACAAAACTCACTTCCTTCGAGTACCACTACTAATTAAAATGTCTAATGATCTATTTCAGAAACTTTTGTACATAACTATTATCTTGAGTCAAAACATTACTAGGATCTGTGTCGCTCTGCATTTCATAGCTCATTATAATTCTGGTCTACTTAAAAAACGATGTTAAAGTCTTTTAGCAGTGTGTGGAACCTTGGGTGTCCGAACATGCAACAATTACTCCCTCCTTTATCAAGGATTCAAAACCGAAGTCTGGTAATAACTATGCCACAATGGTGAAATCAACACTTTAGATTGGAATTTAATATGTGGCTTGGCACTAGCCATTAATACAAACAAAGATTTGTCCTATAGAGTGGTTCCTAAAACTATCCTTATAATGGTGATCAATATTGTAACCAATGAGATCACTACTTTATTCACACGTGAATAAAAATGTCTTAAAGAATGATTTGTTAACATGATGAAAATATTGAAGAATATGGTTATACTCTGTCAGTGTGTTTTAGGATGATTATCATCTTACTTTAATAGTTTCCTCTTTACTGCTATTTTTAATTTATCAAATGATTAATAAATCTTTCTGTCTTTATGAAGTTAATTCAAGTTATTTAAATGTGCATTTCGTGAATAAGTGTGTTTATGTGTAACTCACTCATTCCCGTTCTCCTTTCCTCCTCCCCTGGTTTTCTCAAGCCGTGACCCCGGCCTCCTCACTTCTAATCGACCATGCCAACTCCTCTGATTCTGTCTTCTCTTCAGTCCATCAGCTGTTGAATCCATCCGCTGTAACTTTTGTAGGCAGCCATTGGCCCAGTCACATCTGCAGCCCCATCATGCCACTGTTGTTGCACTCCTCCTTTACAGTCTCTCTGCTGTTTTTATGGAGGGCGGATTCTGCTCTCATGTCCTGTCTGAGGGGCTGATGAGAGTATCTCTCTGTATGTCAGCATGCTGGTTTGGTTCTGGATGCCACAGGTGGAGATAGTTCTGGCTGCAGTCTTGATGTAGTCTTGTTGTTGTTGTTGGTTCAGCTCTGGTTCTCTGTCTGTACGATGGAGAAGGAGGAGTCTCCTGTTGGGTTAGGTCTCGTTGTCTGCTTGGAGGGTCGGGATCAAAGCCTTTCTAACTCAGAGGGGGAGTCCAGGTCCCGGTACACATTACCTATAAGAAGTCTAGCCCACTGATGTTAAATAAATCCAACCCTTTCCACTCTGTCTCTTTCTAATCATACTATCTGTCTTAGTTGTTAAATGCCATCTAAACAACATAATTAATGTCTACTTATGATATTACAAAAACTAACTCCAAAAATTGTTTCATCCATTGTTACATATTTACCCAACACAACTCTGAAATACTTACATGTTTCCAGCATCACATATTCCACACACTATGAAAGAACATCTCCATATCTTCTCTCATTTTAAATCCCACTGTTACTTCGAACAATAGTAAACCTGCAGAGCACACCAATCGGATCACAGTAATGAAATTTGAATCAAGTGTAGGCCTATGTCTTCTTTCTGAACATTTATTTATATTGTCTACATTTGCAAACAGTTCGAGTGTAAAATGTGTTTTGCACAATGTATTTACACTCTACAGATTCTTGAGTTTACTCATCTCCTGGTGCTGTCGTTGTAAAAAATGTTCAATCCCTTATTGTTTTGTACCAGTTTACCAAACAATACCGGCCAGCAATGTAATGATTAAACTCTAAGCTCGCATAAGTTTCAAGGGTGTGATACCCCCTTTCAGCCACTAGATGGCAGCAGCAGAAGTTTCAAGGGTGTGATACCACCTTTCAGCCACTAGATGGCAGCAGCAGAAGTTTCCAGACAAAGGGAAACGCTCTACCTTGGTTTAATATATAACAGACCTCTGGCTTTAAGCTTTTAGCATTGGTCTGTTATTTAAACCCCAGTTTTAAACGGCGACTCGATCTGATATATCGAGTTTTCAGGTTTTGCCGTGCAGGATTCAAACCTCGCATTCACACAAACTGCACCATTTCTACGCCACTCAGGAATATTCACCTGCAGATCCGCGCCAAACTGCTCTATTTACGTCACGCAGGACTTCCGTCTACCTGTCGATCCACGTTTACGTTTTGTATATAACTTTCCTAACATAGTAAAATATGCATTGTATATTCCATTTAAACTATAAAACACTGTGAAACGCCTACAGACAATCCTAAAGTTTTAGCGTATCCAATTACAGACAGGCGACTTTCATCGTCTGCTTACCTTATTTGCAAAGTTGCAGAGTCCTGCTGATTGTCTGAGATGTTTGAAAGCGTCTGAATTCTTCCTCCGCTTCGTTATCTCTAGACGTCGGGTCACCATTTTGTTGGAGATTTGGAGGGATAACTGGTCCGCTTTTCAAATCTCCGCGCGTTCCTATGAAGCTGGTTATAATACAGGAAGGAATCCATAGCTACAAAGTAACCGTTAACAATAATCTACTTTAATGGCAATATGACAATGCAATACAATCATTACAATACAACATGATATATTACAGTTATATTGCAATGCTTAAGGAGTAATGCCGGCTTACTCCTGCTCTAGTCCGCATACTACAGAGCTACTTTCACCCGAGGGCAGCATGTGAAGAAGAGGCCGAACGCCAGAGATCCACCGGATATATACCAGAGTAAGAAGGAGGGGTTTGGTGTTAGGTCAGCTGGTCATCTTTTCAGGTCATCTCATTGGGAGACGCAACGCAGCAGGAAATGCAGCAGGAAACCAAACAGGCTCACTTTCCAACAAAAGGTCTCAAGGCCTGCATACCTACACCTCCCCCACAGAGCCATAAAACCCTGTTTACTCCAACCAGCCCAGAATGTTTATAGCCATTTGTAGTCCTTACATTTATGAAAGGATAAAACAGAGAAATCAATATAAAACACAAACACAGGTATTGTTTGAACAGTATTCACTTAACTGCTACTATTGATAAGCACCAGAGAAACCCAAGAGACCTCTCTTAACCTCACAAACACTGCAGCTAGATCTAAGTTGAATGCAAATCAGGACATGCTCTCACCTTCCCCCATCTTCCTTTGTCCTCAAAAACACATGTCAACAGGCCCCAAATGCAGCTCACAGTTTTACCCAAATTATTCTCATTTTAAGCTTATCCATAGTTTGCTAACATGAATAAATACAAATATAACTCTACAGAGGCCAGCCGAAATTGGCTTCCCTTGGTGAAAAAAAAATTGAGGGATTGACCAATCAGACAAGGCTCACGTCATGCCCCTGCCAACCTGTGATTAGTCAGAGCCATGCCAAGGGAAGCCAGAGACGGCTGGCTTCCCTTGCCTCACAATCCAATCAAATCGCATCAACTGTGCAGTGACGCGTCATAAAACCCGGAAGTAAGCTGCGCTTGCGTTCCCTCGACAAAAAAGCAATGGGATTTCTCCATAGGATTTTGGAAAATAGCTCAAAATAAGGTCTGTGGAAAACGAACCTGTTAGATAAATGCACATTTTGTTCAGCCGGATAATATCAACATGTCTACTTTTATAATTTCCGAATCATAAAGCTAATCGATTGTGTCACTGCACCACTCTCACCGCCGTTAGAAAGTAGCAAGCAACTGAAGCAAGTGCAATTATGGAGGGTGGAGATTTAATCAAAAATAATTGTACTAAACTTCCGCTACAGCAGCAACTAAAAATACATCTGATGACAGGCCAATGCCCAAACTGGCCCCCCCCGACCCCAAAAAAAGGACGTATTATTGGCTTCCCCTAATTTTTTTCCCACGCCACGCTACTGGTTTGGACTCGTATCCAAGGTGACGCTACAGTCAGTAGTTGTCGAGGATGGCTGCGTCTGCAGGTGGAGACTCCGGTGCTAGTGGATCGCCGGAGCTGTAGATTCACATTTACATGCTTATTGTAGTTGTAAGGGCAATGCCTGTAGCACCATGGAGCATATGTGTGGGCTGGACCTGTATTTTACAGGAAAGAAGTAAGCAGAGGGTCGAGTTGTCGATTCTTGTTCAGTTTTCATCTTCCTCACCCTCTCAGACTTTGAGTTGCACGCGCTGCTAAAGAGGATAATTACCATGCAAACCAAAAAATGGTGTAGCTGTATTAAAGTCCGAGTGGAAACAGTCGTGAGTAAATCTGATTTTGTCAGAAATCGGGAGAGATATGACCCCGGGAGGAAACCGGGAGAGGGCAATGAAATCGGGAGTTTCCCGCGAAAATCGGGAGGGTTAGCAAGTATGACACACACACACACACACACACACACACACACACACACACACACACACACACACACACACACACACACACACACACACACACACACACACACACACACACACACACACACACACACACACACACACACACACACACACACACACACACACACACACACACACACACACACACACACACACACACACACACACACACACACACACACACACACACACACACACACACACACACACACCAGTGACGGTATAATCATCCTTTTCAGGAAATGTTGTCCCTGGGAGCCATCCCGTCGGCTAATGTTAGGACAATGGTTCTCAAAGTGGGGTCTAGGGACATGCAGGGGGTCATTGAGGAGGAGTCCACTGGGTCCTCTGCAAAATGACAAAATAGGTAATTTCATAATAATTTCAATCATTATATTAGAAAAACCTTATAACTACAGTCTGGCTTTGAAGTGTATTCTTTAGTGCTATTTTTAGCATAAAACACAAAAACAGTTTTAAACACGAACAAAACCGTGTCCGTCTGTCAGTTATAATTTCTGAATTACAGCAGCCAGTTGAAGTGTCAATATTACAGAGATACAAAAATAAAATGCCATGCAAATATGCAAGGTGGCATTTGTAATTGTGCTGTACTCTGTGTGTGTGTGTGTGTGTGTGTGTGTGTGTGTGTGTGTGTGTGTGTGTGTGTGTGTGTGTGAGTATTGTATGCTTTCTGGATTGTGACTAACAGGGAGTGTGTAGGGGCTGAGTTAATGAGGTCGGGTGAGCGATGTGGGGACGGTGCCGGTCTTCAGGGGCCGATAGGGCCCATTGGTTCCTCTCCTCTCTCACAGATAGAGAAAGAGAGGGACGAGAGACACAGAGAGAAACAGAGAGAAGATTTGATTAGAATCCAAAGCTGTTTCTTTTTTTTGCATGAAAGTAAGTCGTGATCCAGAGCAACATGTATCATTTGAGACATACATTTACTGTTTTTCTAGTGAAGATACTAGAGACAGTTATCAAGGGGGATGAACCAGAGAGGAAAGAAAAGACAAGAGAAGAAGAACGTATATATCTCTCTGAGTTACGAGTGACAGATTTATGGCGCAATCCCTAACTAAAGCCTGCTGCAGTATAACTTTGTAATGATCATTCATCTATTGCCAACAATGTATGAACACCTCTTTATATTCAATGTTTCCTCTAGATTTAGATCACTAAATTACTCTTATGCTTCTCTACTTATTTTTAACTGAACATATTTTCTCATTTAACAAAACGAGGTAACAATATTAAACATGTTTTGTCGAAGTGGCTAAATGTCGTTGTGAAATACATTTTCTTATGATTTTGCAATAAAATAATTGCTCCAAACGTGTTACTGTGTGCAGGAATCAGGACCCAAATGCAGATATAACGAAAATAACTCCTTTATTTCAAGGCTACAAATATACAATAAACAGAGACAGAACGGAACACTCACCGATGAACTGGTCATTACACAAGACAACCCGACAAAGAGAGACAGAAAACCTAGAACTTAAATACACCCAGGACTAATCACATAAACACGAGACAGGTGAGGAGGGAGGAGAAAACACAGAGGCACCAGGTGAACACAATCGGGTAATCAGGGAGGGAAACAGACAGAAAGCAAACAGGCAGGAAACGGGGGTGAACACTTTACAAAATAAAACAGGAAACCCAAAGATAGAAAAAGACAAGAAAAACACCAACACAGACAGATCCTAACAGTACCCCCCCTCAAGGGACGGATCCCAGACGTCCCAAAACAAAAAAAAGTCCAAAACCTCAAGCAGGGTGGATGGAGGGGGTCCGGAGGAGGGACGCATCACTAAGCCACCAGGGTGGGTGGAGGGGGTCAGGAGGACGGGACTGAACTGCCCGCCCAGGGGCACGGCAGAGGACCAGGAAGGTGTCTCGGGCGGACGTTCCGGGGGCAAGGCAGAGTTCAAAAAGGGGAATTCGGGCGGATGGCCCGGGGGCACGGCAGAGGACCAGGAAGGGGTCTCGGGCGGACGGCCCGGGGGCAAGGCAGAGGACCAGGAAGGGGTCTCGGGCGGACGGCCCGGGGGCAAGGCAGAGTCCAAAAAGGGGGACTCGGGCGGACGGCCCGGGGGCAAGACAGAGTCCAAGGTGGGGACCATGGAGGGGCGAAGGTAGCGGCAGGAAGAGTCAGGGGGCCGGGCCCGAGGGCGAAGGCAACGGCAGGAAGAGTCAGGGGACCGGGCCAGAGGGCGAGGACCGCAGCACTCAGGGGGCCGGGCTCGAGGGCGAAGACCGCGGCTCTCAGGGGGCCGGGCTCGAGGGTGAAGACCGCGGCTCTCAGGGGGCCGGGCTTGAGGGCGAAGACCGGACAGCTCCGGAGGCCGGGCAGGAGCCGGTGTCGACCGGACAGGATCCGGGGCCAGTAGGACAGGCGTCGGCAAGATTCCCCACGGAAGAGGACCAGGAGCCGGCAGGACCCTCGGCAGGAGGGCAGTCGGCGGGACCCCCAATGGGACAGGACACAGGATTGGCAGGACCCCCGGCAGGAGCGCAGTCGGCGGGACCTCCAACAGGACAGGACACAGGATTGGCTGGACCCCTGGCAGAAGCGCAGTCGGCTGGACCCCCAACGGGACAGGACATAGGGTTGGCAGGACCCCCGGCAGGAGGGCAGTCGGCGGGACCCCCAACGGGACAGGACACAGGATTGGCAGGACCCCCGGCAGGAGCGCAGTCGGCGGTACCTCCAACGGGACATGACATAGGGTTGGCAGGACCCCCGGCAGGAGGGCAGTCGGCGGGACCCCCAACGGGACAGGCAATGGGTTGGCAGGACCCCCGGCAGAAGAGCAGTCTGCGGGACCTCGAACGGGACAAGGCATGGAGTTGGCAGGACCCCCGGCAGAAGAGCAGTCTGCGGGACCTCCAACGGCACAGGACATGGGGTTGGCAGGACCCCCGGCAGAAGAGTAGTCTGCGGGACCTCCAACGGCACAGGACATGGGGTTGGCAGGACCCCCGGCAGAAGAGCAGTCTGCGGGACCTCCAACGGCACAGGACATGGGGTTGGTAGGACCCCCGGCAGGTGAGTAATCGACGGGGCCTCCAACGAGACAGGACAAAGGGTTGGCAGGACCCCCGGCAGGAGAGTAGACGGCGGAACCTCCAACGGCACAGGACGTAGGGTTGGAAGGACCCCCGGCAGGAGAGTAGTCGGCGGGACCCCCAACGGGACAGGACAAGGAGCTGGCAGGACCCCCGGCAGGAGAGTAGACGGCGGGACCTCCAACGGGACAGGACAAAGGGTTGCCAGGAACCCCGGCAGGAGAGTAGTCGGCGGGGCCTCCAACGGGACAGGACAAAGGGTTGGCAGGACCCCCGGCAGGAGAGTAGACGGCGGAACCTCCAACGGGACAGGACAAAGGGCTGGCAGGACCCCCCGGCAGGAGAGTAGTCGGCAGGGCCTCCAACGGGACAGGACAAAGGGTTGGCAGGACCCCCGGCAGGAGAGTAGTCGGCGGGGCCTCCAACAGCACAGGACAAAGGGTTGGCAGGACCCCCGGCAGGAGAGTAGTCGGCGGGACCTCCAACGGGAAGGGAACATGGATTGGTAGGACCCCCGGCAGAGGAGTAGTCGACGGGGCCTCCAACGGGACAGTACATGGAGCCGGCAGGACCCCCAGCGGAACCTCCAACGGAACAGGACACCGGGCAGGGACCCGAGACGGGACTCGAGATGGGACTCGAGAGGAGACCCGAGAGGGGAACCAAGGGGGAACCCGAGAGGGGACTCGAGAGGGGACTCGAGAGGAGAACTAGAGAGGGGACTAGAGGACAGACTAGAGGAGGGACTAGAGGAGGAACTAGAGAAGGGAACTCGAGAGGGGACTCGCGAGGGGAACTAGAGAGGGGACTCGAGGAGGGACTAGAGAGGGGACTCGAGGAGGGACTAGAGAGGGCACTAGAGGAGGGACTAAAGGAGGGACTCGAGAGGGGACTCGAGAGGGGACTCGAGAAGGAACTCTGGTAGGAACTTGAGAGGTGACTAGAGAGGGGACTCTGGTAGGAACTTGAGAGGTGACTAGAGAGGGGACTCGAGAAGGGATTTGAGAGGAGACTGGAGAGGGGACTGGAGAGGGGACTCGAGACTGGGGCCGGAATTGAAGCCAGAATCCTGGCTGTAAGGTCCGGTTCAGAAGCCGGAAACATGGCTGTAAGGTCCGGTTCAGAAGCCGGAAACATGGCTGTATGATCCAGTTCTGAAGCCGGAAAGATGGCTGTATGATCCAGTTCTGAAACCGGAAACATGGCTGTATGATCCAGTTCTGAAGCCGGAAACATGGCTGTATGATCCAGTTCTGAAGCCGGAAACATGGCTGTATGATACAGTTCTGAAGCCGGAAACATGGCTGTATGGGCCGGCTCTGGAGCCGGAATCATGGCTGTTGGGTCCGGAGCGGAAGCCTGGATGGACTCAAAGCTGCGTGGGCCGGTACCGGAGTATGGAGGCATGGCTGTTGGGTCCGGTTCTGGAGCAGGGACCATGGCTGCTGGGGCCAGAACTGGGTCCGTAACCATGGCTGCTGGGGGCTGAACTAGTTCTGGAACCCTGGCCCTTTGGGCTCGTGCTGCCAACCTGGCCTTGCGACTCCTTCCTTTAGGAGCCGTTTGGAGGCTCCGTGGACCTCCAAAGGCCAGACAAGTACCAGCGAATGGCTCCTGGACTGTAGCAAACACTGGGTGAGAAGCAGGGGCTGACGCCAGACGGACCACACTGATGCGTGTGGTATCAAAACGGGAGTTGGGAGGCTGTCAGGCAGGGGATAACACACCGTGAGAAAATCCAAAATCCTGCCCGATAAGAATTTAACCAAGCCTGGCTTCTCCATAGTAATCCGGCGTGCCTCTGCCAGAACAGCCTCTCACTGCTGAACCCTGGACGCTCCCAACCATCGATACAAGCAGTCATCCAAAGCAAAGGAAAACTCCAATAGCTCCTGCTCAAAAGGATCTGCTGGGCCCATATTTTGGTCGGGTTGTAATGTTACTGTGTGCAGGAATCAGGACCCAAATGCAGATATAACGAAAATAACTCCTTTATTTCAAGGCTACAAATATACAATAAACAGAGACAGAACGGAACATGAACTGGTCATTACACAAGACAACCCGACAAAGAGAGACAGAAAACCCAGAACTTAAATACACCCAGGACTAATCACATAAACACGAGACAGGTGAGGAGGGAGGAGAAAACACAGAGGCACCAGGTGAACACAATAGGCGCTTTCACACTGCGGTACTTTTCCCACAAAGGTTCATGTGAACTTAGTTCATGAGAACTCTTTAGTTCTCATGAACTAAGTACAGATCGCGTTCACACTGGAAAAAGTCCCTGGGGGTGGATTAGGCAAATGAAGCCGCTGACGTCACTTGTTCTTCTTCTGCTTTGGGTTTACTGGCAGGCCGCAAACCACTTCACGGCGTATACTGCCGCCCAAAGTCCCCGGCCGGAAGTCCCCGGAGTTAGGGACTGGCTTCAGTAGAAGCTGCTGGGACTCCCAGCAGCTTCTACTGAAGCCTTCCGAGTAAATCGCCAGAACGCCGACACCTCCTCATCTCCACCACTCCCATGTTTTATTTTGTGTTGCCATAAGTTAGTCTCTCTGCGTTTCTGCGCTGGGTTAATGCTAATGCTAATAATGCTAATGCGAGGATAATAAAATGGCGGCTTCACAAAACTTTTTGGGAGTTTTACGGGGCGTGGTTCGCAATCCTTCCAGCCAATCAGAAATGTAGCTCTTTTCTCACAAAAGAGCCGTTCGAAAGTCCCTGCTCTCTAGCAGGGACTTTCGAGGGGGTAAAAAGGTTCACATGAACTAATTTTAGTACCGGCTCTTTTTGGTGTGAACGCGATAAAAGAGTTCACATTAACTAAGTTCACATGAAAAAAAAAAAAGTACCGCAGTGTGAAAGCGCCTATTCGGGTAATCAGGGAGGGAAACAGACAGAAAGCAAACAGGCAGGAAACGGGGGTGAACACTTTACAAAATAACACAGGAAACCAAAGATAGAAAAAGACAAGAAAAACACCAACACAGACAGATCCTAACAAAACTACTAAATCATGTTTTTATGATTATCATCAAGCTACTGGTCTACAGAGAAAGATCTTGGTCATGGTTTAATATTAACATAGTATAATATTCTTAACTTTGACCAAAGTGTGTTATATCTCTCACAGGCTCCGTCCTCTACTGGACTCTATGGGTACTCCCCTTGATCATATTATGCAAGCATTCATCCACTGAGACTTCTATAGGCGTGTGGCGCAGTGGATAGAGCCTTGGTATGGGAACAGGGGAGCACAGGTTCAAACCCCACTACAGTCAGCATGTCGTTGTGTCCCTGGGCAAGACACTTCACCCCAAATTGCTCCTGGAGATTGTCCACAGTATTGAGTATGTAAGTCGCTTTGGATAAAAGCGTCTAACAAGTAACATGTAATGTAATGTATAGACGTAGCCGGCCCCGGGTCGGGCCTACCTGAATGCGCGCGCATCTCACCGCATAAAAGGAGGCCTCGCCTCCTGAATGTCATCCCTTTCTCTTCAGCAAGCAAGAGAGACACACTGAATGAAGAGAGACGGATAAAACGAAGACAAATGGACTCACCATTACTGGAGCAACTTCTCTGCCCTTCGTGCCCGGGCGTTATTGCAGGCGCCAACCTACACCGCCAGTGTATCGAGTGCCTGGGGTCCGACCACGCGGCGGCCAACCTGGGCCCGCTTACGGCCTGCAGCGCCTGCCGTTTGATCCCTCGGCTCAGCCGCCACCAGCGGCTGGTGCAGTTCGGGGATTGCTATGTCTCGCCGGTGGACGACCCAGAACTCGAGGTGGTGGAGATGGAGGACCACGAGGAGGGAGTGCCCTTCGTGTTCGCCATGCCAGCGGACCGGACGGGCTCGAGAGGGACGACGACGACACCTTGTTGTCTGATGCTTCCGGCGACCGCCAGGAAGGCCAGCAGCACAGGTCTGTGCGGCAGGACTTCTCGGCGGTGATGACTATGGCGGCGGAGCGTGTAGGCTTACCGCTTCCCCCACCGCTGCCACCGAGGGCGGTGAGCCACCTACGTCAGGGCTTCTACGGCCCGGCCCGTCCGGCGCAGCTGGCCTTCGTTTCGCCCACCCCTGCCAGACATCTGGCGGTGTGTGGAGGCGACGTGGCGACAGCCACTGAGGACGAAGGCTCCGGTGGCAACATGGGCTGCAATCCTCAGGGTGCAGGGCCACTCGGACACGGAGTGTCCCGGTGTGCCTCCCCTGGATGAAAGCCTGGCGGCCCATCTGCTTTCGCAGGCAGCCAGGTGGGCAGAGGGGAGAAGGCCCCTGCCCCCGCTGCCGCATGACCGTGAAATGCTTGAGCATCTGGATAAGATGTTCAGGCTCGGAGCGCAGATGGCGGCGGCGGCCAGTAATCTTGGCATGTTGGGAGTGTCCAGTGGTGTTTTTATATGTACAAAAGTGGTGGGGCACAAAAAAGTTAGATGTCTATATATAAGCTTCTGCAGTGACGTGCAGTGAGGTTCATGGCTGGTGAGGCACTGACTCTGACTCTTCAGGTCTATATTTTGACCTAAATCAAAATACAATATTAGTTTCAAAAGCTTTTTTTGTCTGATGCTTCGATTAATTTTAAACAGACAGTTCAACAAAAGGATACCCAAAAACAATTATGTTATCATTTAAATATTTAATTGTTCTCTCTTAGTAAGATCCCATTTTCAATAAAATGGTGGTCTTACCTTGACTTGAAGATGAAGTCCATGCTATCCTTCTGGATAAAAATCTCTCTTACTTTTTTGTAAAAGTCCTCCTTATCTTCTTGTAGTTTCAAAAGTCTATCATAAATCTAATCGATAGATTTATGATTAGAACATTATAAAAGTAGGGTAGACATGTGGATATTATCCGGCTGACCAAAACGTGCATTTATCTAACAGATTAATTTTTGATTAACAGATCAAAGTATTGATGCCTCTGTACATCTATATGCAGATGATACTGTTGTGTACTGTTGTGCTAGCACTGTTGCCCTTGCATTTGAACGTCTGCAGTCTGCTTTTGACACTTTTCAGTCACATCTGTTCCACCTTAGGTTGGTGTTAAATTCAGAAAAGACAAAAGTCATGTTGTTTTCCAATAAGAAAAAGTTACCAACTGTTCTTCCCTGCATCATGTCTGCACAGCATAACCCCATTGAAGCTGTTAACACCTACAGATACTTAGGCATCACCATAGATGAAAATCTCTGCTTCAAACCACATATTGACAATCTCTTAAGGAAATTGAAATTAAAACTGGGATTCTTTTTAGAAATAAGGCCTGCTTCTCCACAAGTGCGAGGAAACGGATTGTAGCTGCTACATTTTTGCCGCTCTTGGACTACGGGGATGTTGTGTACATGAACGCCTCAGCTCACTCCCTTCATCTGCTGGATGCTGTTTACCATGGGGCTCTGAGGTTCATAACCAACTGTAAACCCCTCACACACCATTGCACGCTGTACTCTTTAGTCAACTGGACATCATTATCAATGCGCAGATCTCTGCACTGGTACAAACTCATCTATACCGCTATGCTTGGACTGCTGCCCCTCTACATATCCACTTACATATCACACAAACAGTACAGCTATAGACTACGATCTCAAAATTACATCACTCTGTCCGTCCCCTCAGTACGCACGGTGCTTGGGAAAAAAGCCATATCATACTCTGCCCCCTCGACCTGGAACTCACTTCAGCAGGAACTTAAGCTGACCACTTTGATACCCATCACAGATTTTAAACTCTTCTTTTTTTTTAAAAGCTGGAGAAATCATCTGTGGGTGTTTGCACCTGCTATATCTGACTGTATATGGATTTTAATGACTACTTTTTTACGATGTTGTATTTTAGTGTTGCCTCTGTGTTTAGTGTCCTGTCTGTCTGTAACTTTGTGTGGTAGTGTTACCACTGACAGGTCTCTCTTGAAAATGAGACCTTGTGTCTCAATGAGATCTACACCTGTATAAATAAAGGCTAAAAAAAACAGGTACGTTTCCCACAGATCTTATTTGGAGCTATTTTATAAAATCCTATTGAGAAATCTCATTGCTTTTTTGTTGAGGGAAACAATGCGCAGCTTACTTCCTGGTTTTAGGATGCGTCACTGCTCTCTCGTCTCCTCTTCACATACTACACTTTTTGCGGCACACGTACTTACAGCCAATCAGCTCTGAATTATGTGAGATGACGTATGGTGGGGATGGCAGCTCTATGCCCCTATGGTCATTATTTGTTTGCCACACACATTTAATAGGAAAATACTCTGAGCATGCGCAGTGTAGTTTTTACAGTCACCATTCACTTACACAGTGAGAGGGAGGGGCATGATCAGGTTTTGTCCCACATGGCTCAAACAGCTCAATAGGCACACACTGTAGGAATTAATTAGAAGAACACAGACTGAAACAGCAATGTACAGACGAATCAGATGATTAACCATGATCTTAAAATGTATTTTATATACACAAAGGGCGTCTGGTGACCATCCCCCCCTCAGTGGAGGGCAACCTCCGGTTCTGGGGGTCCCCGGATCACCTCCGGAGGGGGTCCCCACTGGGACGGGTGATCTCCTACATCACAGTGTTCACGGACGCATCCGGAAGAGGATGGGGAGGGACCTGCCTGGGAGGAGCTATAGGTGGGTGCTGGTCTTTAACAGAAACACGGCACAGCAACCTCCTAGAGCTACGGGCAGTAGTGTTGGTCCTCCAGCATTTCAAAACCTTAATCCAGGGGGGAGACATGTAATGGTCAGAAGCGACAACAGCACCACAGTAGCATATATCAACAGGCAGGGCGGAGTCCGCTCCACCGCTTTGTTGACCACAGCGGAGAAACTGTGGTTATGGTCTCAGAGGTAGTGTTATCTCTGAGAGCCCTCCACATTCTGGGTCTGGTGAACAGGGGGGCCGACCTCATGTCGAGGGGTGGACCCCTGCCAGGCGAGTGGGTGCTTCACCCGGAGGTGGTGAAGCAGATCTGGGCTCGGTTCGGGACAGCAGAGGTGGATCTGTTTGCCAGCCGGCGCAACAGCCATTGTGCCCTGCTGTTCTCCATGGCTCTGAGCGACAACCCGCCCTTGGGGGAGGACGTGTTTGCACACGAGCCATGGCCAAGGAAGCTGCTCTACGCCTTTCCACCACTGCGTCTCATTCTCCCTCTCCTGGGGAGAGTGAGGCGAGAACGTCTGTCAATCATCCTAGTAGCGCCGGATCGCGTCAGAGCTCCGTGGTACTCAGAGATGACACAGATGAAGGTGGGCCCATTTTCCCATTTAAACTGTGGGTTTTTCTCTGTAAGTTTTTCCTTGTACGATGTGAGGGTCTAATGACAGAGGGTGTCGTTTTCTCATACTGATATTCTGTACAAACTGTGCTGTTGTATTTGTTGTAAAGTGTCTTTATTGTAAACTATTTGTATTGTATGTACAGCACTTTGGCTCAACCAAATTTTTTTTTTAAATGTGCTATATAAATAAAACTTGATTGATTTGGGCCAGCCCTGGGCGATTCCCCAGTTCTGGGGGGCGATGTCTCAAGAGGCAGGTGCAATCGGGGGGTTACCCACTCTCGGCCAACCTCTCCAGGCTTGTCTCCTGAGAGGGACAGGCTTAGACAGGGTGGATTGTCTGATAGTGTTATTCAGTCTATCCAGGCAGATAGAGCGAGATCCACCACAGCCTATTACAGGCCGAAATGGCTGGGATTCCAGCGATGGTGTGAGGAGCGGAAAATAGAGTCCCTATCTAGTGAGTTGGGATCTATTTTGTCGTACTTACAGTTATTGGTGGACAGAGGGCTTGCTCATTCCACAGTGAAAGTGTATGCAGCAGGTCAGCCTTTTCTCAGCCACTGATGTTGCGGTTTTTACGGGGGGTCAGGAGGCTGCGCCCAGTAGTGCATTCCTCCGCCCCGCAGTGGGACCTGCCGCTGGTGCTCGAGGCTCTGGTCTCAAAACCATTTGAGCCTCTGGAGCTCTCCTCCCTGAAAACACTGTCGTGGAAGACAGCATTGCTACTTGCCTTAACGTCAGCCAAGAGAGTGTCCGAGTTAACCGTTCTGTCGGTGCACCCGAATTGCTTGGTGATCCGGGTTGACCAGAGCGGGGCGACACTCAGACGGAACCCCTCCTTTGTGCCCAAGAGCCTAAGGAGTGCGTTCAGGTCAAGGGCTATTCAGTTGGGGGGGCTTTAATCTTCCACCCCATAGTGGAGCAAGGGAGGCTAAATTGCACCTCCTCTGCCCGGGTGCGTGCACTAGCATGTTATGTGGAGCGCACGGCTGCCCTTAGACGCACTGAACAGCTGTTTGTGTGTTTCGGAGGCGGGGTGACCGGGAAAGCCCTGTCCAAGAAATGCCTTGCAGGCTGGCTCTGCGAGTGCGTTGCACATGCCTACGGACTGGCGGGGAGAGCCTTCCCCGCGGGGGTCCGTGCACACTCTACACGAGCTACTGTATGGCTGTGTCAAAAGCCTTATTTAACGGCGTGAGTTCTCTGGTCAACGCCAGGCCCGTTCATAAAGTTTTATCTCTTGGACATGTCTGGCTCCTTTTCATCGTATGTGCTTGCTGGGGCAACACAGGACTGGTGAGGTGGGAGGGGGGCTGTGGGTCAGGCATCTGACCCACTCCCCGGGCGTAATGTGCTTACGTTTCCCCCGTGCACTGGGCCCATAGGGGCTGGAGGACTCTTTCCCCCTGCTTTAGGGCAGGAGGGGGGAGCCCTCCACGTCATAGTCCATACACGCTCTTCACGAGGTGAGCGTGTCGCAGTATGGGACATGGGGCACTTGCGCTCTCCCCGTGCTCCTTAGGGACTCGGGAGAGGTGGTGCATAGTGAGCCCATACGGGGCTGGGGAGTCTCTCCGTCCGCCTATGGGCGGAGGGTGGGGGCCCTCAGCGCTGTTTTCCGAGCACACCTTCGCGAGGTAAGCGCGTCAGAGTGTGCTCCGTCAGCAGCAGCCCATACTTCTCCATGGTTACGACATAGGGAGAGGTGAGTGAGGCGCAACGGCTGCTAACCAGAAAGCCGGTCCGAGACAGTGAGATGGAATAGTGTTGTTGTGGGACGACAGCGCGTGTATACATCGGGGCTCCGCCCACTGTACCCATAAAGTCCACCAGAGGGTGGAGCCTGTGAGAGATATAATGAGGGGTTACGTATGGTAACCCTTGTTATATAAACACAGGCGGAGCCCTCTACTCGGGGGCCCTGTCTGTCCTATGCTGCTTGCTGAAGAGAAGTGTAGGATGACAGTCAGGAGGCGAGGCCTCCTTTTATGCGGTGAGATCAAGCGGCAAACTCTGGGGAAGAGCCGGGACGCCAATACGGAAGTGCCACACACTGCAGTTCATCTAGTGGCCAGTAGGAGCAGTCTGCAGAAGGGAGCAATTTCCATAGACCCCCATGTTAAAATGCCCAACTTTACAGCAGAAATAAACATGTTTACATCGTGGTTCAAAAAACCATATTCTCTGTATAGTTAGATCCCCCCTTCATGAATATGGATTGTTAAGTGGGATAATACTGTACAACAAACGGCTTCTGTTTGAGGTTGATAAAATAAGGTCATCCTTGTAACTTAGAGAGATATTTTATTATGTAGGTAGGAACTGTATGCATCGCTAAGGTTAATTTAAATTGGCTAAGCTCGAGTATGTAGACAAGCTAATGTCGAAGTAGTGTATGTGAAATCAACCTCACAATGAGATATGTGTATATTACAAATAATAATGTCATATTTCAAGATGATTAGTTAGATATTACAATATGGTTGGTTGAGCTGGAGTTCATTATTAAGCTTACACGTTAACGTCACAGTCATCTGAAGAACGAACCCAAACCTTGTTGTTTTTATTAATTGCATTACCAAATGGCTATCAAATAAACAGTAAGCATTGGTAACACAACTTCCAAAGTTACAGTAAAATAAAAAGGACCCTGACTCGGACAATACACAATCCAACATGTTCAACAGAAGATAATCAGTTATATTGTTTGTACACATGGTACTTTACATCTGTTTGTTTAAGGTGTCCAGGTGATGCAGACAGGCTGGACCAGAGAGTGAGAGACAGAACTGGACTCCTCACAGCAGTGAACTTCAGCTCAGGTACAAAGACTCTTTTTTCATACTGTACAAAGAATCAAGAAAGATATTGGTTTAAATAAATGAAGTATTGACTTGAATACACTGATATACATTCCATTAAACAATACTAAATACTAGATCACCTACACATCAGTTAAGTTGATGTTTACATTTAGATATTTAGCAATATGACTTTGTCAGATTTCTAATTTAATGTATTGAAGGCAAAGATATTTAACACATAGTGAGAACTGCTACTATTTATCTCTCAATATTGTCTGTAAAAACGTGGTAAAAGTTATTCTTTCAGTGAGACAACAGAGCAAGCTTCTACAGTTGCACTCCTTTTTAATAACAATTACATTTTTTGTTAGGAAAGGACATGCCTGAAAGACACGACTCAACATGTTCTCCTTCTCTGAGGGTCAAGAAGAACATCCAAGAGGAACATTAAAAGCTGATGTTATGAAATTTTAAGACCAGACCTTGTACCGCAGAGTTTGCAACGTCACAAATAAATGGGGCCAATATTCAGTCAGATGTGAATGTGTAATCTAACATTTTCAGTAAGAATAATGGACGAAAGGAGTGCAAATACAAATACAATTTATTGAAATGTGAACCAAAACTTAATCAAACATGTTTTAAATAAAAAGCACATATGGACAGGTGGTAAAGGTGTAAACCTATTACATGTATAAGTAAACACATTTAGTTAAATAACGTGACAGACTAGGCCTGTGCAGTTGGTATCAGCCATGGCATGGGCTCCTCCATCAGGCCTGGTCCTCCTCGCAGAGGAAAGACCCTCAGTCCTATCCAAACCAACAGACAGGACGTCCATCACGCGGAGGTTTCACCCTGAAGTCTCTGCAGCTCTCTGGACACCAGGCTGTCTCAATCCGTCCACACTGAATATGAGAGGGGGGAAATGAAAATAATAAATGCTTTTGACAATAAGAAATATAAAGTTGACTGTTGAGTTGCTCAGTTTTTTTAGATTGTCAATACTATTACTGTATAACTAAAATCTCAGGTTAAGAGGCACATTCAAATAAAGATTGGTCTTATACATATACAATACATGTTGTCTTTTGAATTGTTTGTCTAAAGTCAAGGATCTAGAACTGGTACTTATAGTTGTAATGATACAGTCTGGTTATTATGCTGTTTGGAGGAGGCCTCACAGGTAAGAGCACTAACTAGCTACCATCACATGTACCTTAGCTTGACTTAAATGTATTAAACGTATAGTTAAGTGATATCAAAATATAAATAACTAATGTCATGCAAACATTAATATTTTCTTGATTCCAGTGTTGAATTTAGCACAATTGCATACAAACGTTAAGGGATTTTAAGATTCTGAAGAATTATGCTAAAAACTCAATAACTTAGATAATTATTTATAGTTTTGCTGAATAGTTTCATGTCCGCTTACCTTAGAAATGTAAAATGCGACGGCAGTGTGCAGATGGGGAGCATGTTAGCTTAGCTTGGTAGCTTCAGCTAGCTCTGGAACTTCCAGCTCGGTGGCAGCAGGTCCCGCCTCGGCTCTGCCTCTTGGCCCTTATTTGGAGCAGGCGGGAGTTGAACTCTGACGTCACTGTCGAGCCGTTAGTGGCCGACTCCGCCTACTAAGGACTTATTGGCAACTCTGCAGAATCCTATGGGTGACGTCACGGACCCTACGTCCATTTATATATAGAGAACCGCAGTGACGTATCCTAAAAGCCGGAAGTAAGTTTGCATTTTTACCACGTCCAGTTCCTTCGATAAAAAGCAATGCAATTTCTCCATAGGATTTTGGAAAATAGCTCCAAATAAGGTCTGTGTTTGACACAAATTGAAGAGACAGATCACGTTTTGTTCTACGACATTAAATACATCAGCAGTGACCCCGCTGGTGATTTTTGAAGAGTTTACGTGTCTGAAAAACGATTGTTAACAAGTGGCTGAATAGGACTACAGAAGTTGTCCAGGCCGTTTTACGTCATTACACCGAACACGTAAAACACTCCCGCTAAGTTTGTTTGCCCTGTTCTGCTTGAAAGCAAGTACCTGCCTCCTGCAAACTGTTCAAACAAACACTTCAACTCGTACCATTTACAATCTGTATGTTTGAATATGGATCTTAAGTTGGCGTGACGTTGAAGCAGCGACACTGCTGTAGTTCCTTTATAGTATAATGTTAGCATTTTGCTTCTTGCGACTAGATTTATGCTTCGAAAATTATAAAAGTAGGATAGACATGTGGATATTATCCGGCTGAACAAAACGTGATCCGTCTCTTAAATGTGTGTCACTGTCAACCACAGACCTTATTGCGAGCTATTTTCCAAAATCCTATGGAGAAATTGCATTGCGTTTTTGACGAAGGAACCGGAAGGAGTTTACATCCGGGTTTTAGGACGCGTCACTGCGGTTCTCTATACAGTCTATGGGTGAGATGCGCGCGCATTCAGGTAGGCCCGCCCCGGGGCCGGCTACGTCTATAGAAGTCTCAGTGGATGAATGCTTGCATGATATGATGCATGATATGATCAAGGGGAGTCCAGTAGAGGGCTTCGCCTGTGTTTATATAACAAGGATTACCATACGTAACCCCTCGTTTCTTCCTGAACCTGTGTTTCTACCAATCTCTGTGTGGCCTACACAAACATAGTTGCACAATCTGGCAGCAGTGACATATCCTTGCGAAATATTTTTAACAATACAAGTTAATACTTTTCTAATGGTGCTACTTATTTTATCATGGTTCTGAAGTTGATTTAAATGTGCCTTTTATTTGCACTGTACCTTGCCTTTAACAATGTAAATATCCCTGCTGCTTGACAAATAAAACATTTCTGATGTGAAATTATCACTTTCCAGGGGACAAAGTAAAAAAATTCTCATCGTCAGGCTGAAGCTTGTTTTCCTGTTTTATTGTGTGTTAAAACACTTTCCTTAGAGGTTTCTCAATACTCAAATGTCCCCTCCTCGACTCCTCGGTCCTCCGGTAGTGACCCGGAAATGAATTTCAGCGCGCCATGTTGAAGGACATCTCATTTCTCTAAATGCACTTCGAGGACCGAGCATCGAGGAGGCTCTCTGGAGGAGCTCTAACCGAGGAGACACTGATGGGTCCTCCACGGCTCCTCCGCGGATGCATTTCCGGGAACGGTGGAGGCGTGACGCACGGCCAGATTTATCTCAGCCAATGACAGCTCTGCATGCATCCCTTGGATATTATATTAGTAACTGCTTTCATCGGAACGCGATGTTTACAGTGAGAACAGCTGTGAGGTCCGTGCAGAAAGCAGAGCAGTGTGTAAAATATATATCACTCAGTATAACAGGCCTACATTACTCTCTGTATTTGTATGCTGTAGTTTAGTAGATATCTACAAACAAAGAGTCGATATTTTTCTAAGATCATTTAGTGCTTCACATAATAAAATACACAACGGCTGTAGCCTGATTATGCTTTAGGAGCAGTAGGTGTGTGTGGTACAGTGTGTAGGTGTTTGTGTGGTACAGTGTGTAGGTGTGTGTGTGGTACAGTGTGAGGTGTGTGTTGTACAGTGCGTAGATGCGGCGGACAGACGGGTCTCAGTTGGATTGGTGTCCTCTGCTTACTTTTATTTTATTTTATTTTTTAATTTTTTTTCACAACAGTTGTATTTGGATGGAATGAATACCTATAGTGATAATTCAAAGTAATAAAATGATTTTCACAGTGAAAAAGTTCAAATGGAACCGATGGTTCCCAAATTACCCAGAGGTGAGTCCGCTTAGACTTTATTTTTCTAAATCTCTCTAAAAATGTCAAATTTCACTTGTTTTGCATCAATCTTGATACAGGGTACTTATTATATGTTATAGTTTGGATTCCTAAAGCTTTTAGTCTACTAACCCATCATGCAAGGGTGGTTTTCACTATAAGTAAAGGTTTTTTTTTAGGTGGACATTAGAATGTACATGTTTTTACTATGTTCCATCTGAATTTACTTTAAAATAAAAACATCTATATTGATTCTGACACTTCTACATCCAACTCACAGATGTAACCTTGCTTTGAGAAAAATAATTATTAATTTACCCCTTTTAGAAGTGAAGATATATCATTTGTTGTGTTAGTGGCATTTTCGAGCCTGAAACCTGAAAAACAGGCTCAGGGCTTAACTGGTTAATATGACCGCTCAGAGGAGAGGAGTTCTCATTTATTTAAACGTCTGCTGCTTCCCCTCCTCTATCCTCGGTCCTCCGCTCGCATCTCCTGTGGGCGGGACTAAGTCTCGAGGAGGGGAAATTTAAGAATTGAGAAGCCTCTCTTGTGTTTTGTCTGGTATCACTTTCTCTCTTGGTTTTTTCCTGCCTTTTTGATTGTTTTCCCCACCTTGATTCAATCCACCTGCTGCCCTTGTGCCTTCAGTTGCCCTCCAGCTGTGTCTTGTCAGTGTGATTAGATTCTGTGTTAATATGCCTGTCTTTCCCATTTTTCTCTGTTTGTGCTTTTTCAATGTTTCCTGTGGTGTGGTTCTGCTTGTCTATGTTTTCAGTAGTGATGGCGAGATGAAGCCTTATGAAGCCTTATGAAGCTTTGAAGCTTTCCAGCCAATTGGTTCGCAAAAGTGTTAATCTCATGAGGCTTAATTTGAACCATTTGAACACAAACCCCCTGTTGGTCAAAGCCTGTAAAACAGGCAGATTGGACATCTCAACAGTGTGCTCTATCTCATACCGAGTTCCCAATGAGTAAAGCCTTAGAATAACTCTAAACAACGAACATTAAATCATATTTTCATGTTAACATTGTTTTTATTACAGTTTAATGATTGTGATTGAAAAGCCTAAGGAGGCTGGTAAACATTGCAAAGAGGGATTTGTATTCCTTAATAATGTTCGTAAACTTAACCATGTAGCCTGAGAAAGGCTAAACCATATCAAAGAATACATTTATCAGTGGCGAGCCGCCAGGGCCCTCTAGGCCCTCTATGAGGGCCTAAGATATTCTAAAAAATAATATTTGAAAAAATTTTTTTAAAAATATTATTTTTTATATTTTTTTGTTGTTACATTTTTCATTAATTTTACCAAAATAACTTGATTTAATTGTATTTAAAATAATATTTCCAAAGAAATAAATCCTTCGAATCTGCCTGTTCAGTTTCTGTTGGAATGTGAAGGGTTAAATGCCGTCTCTGCGAGTTACTGTGAAGACCGGAGAACTTGTTGGTCCCGGTTGGTCCCTCTCTACATTCACAGAGGACCCGCTATAGTAACTCAACGAGAGAGTAATGTCAAATGACAGTACAATTGACCAATCATATCTTCCCTCTAAATGGGCGGGCTTTATTTTCGCGGACTTTATGACAGGGTCCGCCCGCTGTGAGGTCTATGCATGGATGTATAATAAGTATGTAGGATGTTTAATGGTCTATGCAAGTGGTGCAGTGACGCGTCCTAAAACCCGGAAGTAAGCTTCGCTCGGATTCCCTCGACAGAAAGCAACGGGATTTCTCCATAGGATTTTGGAAAATAGCTTGAAATAAGGTCTGTGGAAAATGAACCTGTTAGATAAATGCACGTTGTGTTCAGCCGGATAATATCCACATGTCTACCCTACTTTTATTATTTTTGAATCATAAATCTAAACGATAGATTTATGATCGATAGATTTATGATTAGCATAAGTTCGTTAATGATGGCTCACTTCAGTGATAGTGATGACATCGTTGCGAAATTATTAACCGAGTAGTTACGGCCCGTCTACACTACAGGCGTCAAAAAATGCTTTCAACGCTTCGCCCATTCATTTGAATGGGGTGACGTAGGATATTTTCAAACTTCGCCGAACTGCATTGTGGGTAGCATGGCAAGGCGTTGCAAGCATCGCGAGCGTCTATCGGCGTCAAAAGTTGAACAATGTTCAACTTTTGAGGCTCGATGCTTGCTCGAAAGCTGGCGTCAGCCAATCAAATCCCGTTTATGCAAATCCCGCCAGTACAAGCGCTAGCCAATCAAACCGCGTGCAAGCTGGGAGAGCCAGACCGCAGTTCATTTCCTCATATTCCAAACGAGAAATTACGGTAGCAAATCACCCAGTTCTTTACGACCAGAACTATTTACCGGGATACAAACCGGAGGAACCAGGCATGGAGGGAGGTGGCAGAGACAGTGGGTGAAACTGGTAGGTTTTCGCCTGTTTGGGGAGTTTATATCCAGTTTACTTCGTTTTAACATTGCTATTGCTTTGTATGTCGGGGGCGGGAGATTCATGTGATTGGTTGTTGGTCGCGTTGCTCGCAAAAAATCGCCAAGCTTCAGACACGCCCAGCTTCAAGCTTTTTTGACGCCTGTAGTGTAGACGGGCCGTTACAATGATAAACTGGAGTGGCAAAGGATCAGCTGAATGACCCGCAAGTGCTTCATCCAAAAGGACAGGAGGATGGACTTTGTGTTTCAGTGATTTATCATCAAAGGTAGGCCTAAGTCATTTTCAATGCGGGCCGCCGTGCCGACTTAATTCATTTGTAATTGTTACTTGGCTGTGGGTGCCCTGTCATGATAGGTGTTTATATAAATGATGTTGTTTTGTGAGGTAGAGGGTCGCTGTCATTGATGCGTTTTGCACCCCGGACCACTGTTTTGATATTCCGCTGAAGTCTACGTTGAGACGTAATATCTCTTCTTTTTTTTCGAGGGAAGGGGGGGGTCAGAGGGCCTAGGTATAAAAGTCACGGCTCGCCACTGACATTTATTAACTACATTATCTCATTTAGCTGTAGCTTTTATAAACAAAAACTTTATTCATGTTTTTATTCCTGCATTTATTCCTGCTTTTATTTATTTATACTTATGACCTCTATATAAGTGAGGGTCTGAGTTCTCTTAATTCCATCGTGTCATCGGGCCCGGGTACAGGAGGGGTAATATCATTCTTATTATACATCCATGGGTAATATGAGCGTTGTGGTTCAACCGATCTGAATCGCTTCCTGAAGCAGTCACGTGCTATTGACAGGCAGCGCCCCCGGCATACAAAGCAATAGCAATGTTAAAACGAAGTAAACTGGATATCAAATCCCCAAACAGGGGAAAACCTACCAGTTTCATCCACTGTCTCTGCCACCTCCCTCCATGCCTCGCTCCTCCGGTTTGTATCCCGGTAGATGAACAGAGACTGATCATACAGCACCGGGTGATTCACTACCGCTATAATGAATTTTCCCTCAATTTTTTTGAATATGAGGAAATGACCTGCGTAGTCTCTCCCAGCATTGGCAAACACGCGGTTTGATTGGCTAGCGCTTGTACTGTCAGATTTGCATACGCAGGATTTGATTGGCTGATGCCAAGCATCGAGCCTCAAAAGTTGAACATTGTTCAACTTTTGATGCCGATAGATGCTCGTGATGCTTGCAAAGCCATGCCATGCTCCCCACAATGCAGTTCGGCGAAGTTTAAAAATCTTCTACGTCACCCCATTCAAATGAATGGGCGAAGCGTTGAAAGCATTTTTCGATGCCTGTACAGACGGGCCGTTACTCCTCTGCTTATTGATAGCCAGCAGGCCCAGGTTGCTGTTCCGTGCATCACCACTGCTGTTTCTTAGATAATTCTTGATGCGACGGAGACAGGAGAAGCTGCGTTCGCAGCCAGCAGAGGTCACAGGCAGAGTCAGGGAAATGCATGAGTCTGTGTAAATCCGTAAAGGCATCCTTGTAGGGTCGCATTAAAGCGCCTGTTCGACTTGTTGTACCTCAATGCGAGGGCGTTTAAGAACAAATCTATCTGCTGTCTGTCTGCAATTTACTCGCTTTGGGGACTTTTCACTGTGAAGTGACGTATCAGTAATGCATGACGCAGCAGACCCAACGTTTCATTGCTCTGATTGGCTGTAGGTCTATTCAAATTGCATTCGGAGGCATTTTGATCTGACCGCGGTCGCGCTGATATTATAACGCGAGATAATTTTCACACCTTTAGTGTATAAAACTCCCCCACTACTTAGACTATTCCTTACACCCCTCTAGCATAAGCCGAATGGTCTCAACCATATTGCGTCAGTAACGTGCACTTCAGGATCAGTTTGTGTGTTGTGGACACGACCGGTAGATTTTCGCAATCCGTGTTATCAACATGCTTACTTTAACATCATTTTTCATGGTCGGGCTAAGGTAAGACAAGGCAAGGCAAGTTTATTTATATAGCACCTTTCAACACAAGGCAATTCAAAGTGCTTTACAAAAAATGAAAGACATTAAGAAAATGGCATTTAAAATCAGTCATTAAAAAGAAAAGATAATAAAAGAAACATTAAAAGAAAAAATACATGGATAAAAGTTACAGTGCAGTTTAAGATGTAAATAGTTCAATTAAAAGCAGCGGCAAAAGGAAAAGTCTTTAGTCTGGATTTAAAAGTAGTCAGAGTTGCAGCGGATCTGCAGTTTTCTGGGAGTTTGTTCCAGATATTTGGAGCATAATAACTGAACGCTGCTTTACCGTGTTTAGTTCTGACTCTGGGGACAGAAAGCTGACCAGTCCCTGAAGACCTGAGAGATCTGGATGGTTCATAATTTAGCAGTAGGTCAGAAATGTATTTTGGGCCTAAACCATTCAAAGCTTTATAAACCAGCAGCAGTATTTTGAAATATATTCTTTGACACACAGGAAGCCAGTGTAAAGACTTAAGAACAGGAGTGATGTGATCCAATTTCTTAGTGTTAGTGAGGACTCGAGCAGCAGCGTTCTGAATTAGCTGCAGCTTTCTAATATATTTTTTAGTGAGACCTGTAAAGACACCATTACAGTAGTCCAGTCTACTGAAGATAAAAGCATGGACAAGTTTTTCCAAATCCTGCTATGACATTAGTCTTTTAATCCTAGATATATTCTTTAGGTGATAGTAGCCTTATTTAGTAACTGTTGTAATGTGACTGTTGAAACTCAGGTCAGAGTCCATGACTACACCTAGATTTCTGGCTTTATCTGTTGTTTTGAACATTGCAGACTGAAGCTCAGCGCTAACTTTTATACGTTCTGCCTTGGCTCCAAAAACTATTACCTCAGTTTTATCTTTGTTTAATTGGAGAAAGTTCTGACACATCCAGTCATTGATTTGTTCAATGCACTTACTCAGTGTTTGAATTGGAGCATAGTCTCCTGGTGAAATTGTTATGTAAATGTGTGTGTCATCCGCATAGCTATAGTAACTTATTTTGTTGTTTATCTGAGCCAGTGGTAGCATGTAGATGTTAAAGAGAAGAGGCCCCAAGATGGAGCCTTGAGGTACCCCACATGTCATATTTGTCAACTCAGATGTGTATTTACCTATAGAAACAAAGTTTTTTCTGTCCTTTAAGTAGGATTCAAACCAATTTAGAACTGTTTCCGAAAGTCCCACCCAGTTTTCTAGTCGGTCGAGTAATATGTTGTGGTCAACGCAGCACTGAAATCTAATAATACTAACACTGAAGTTCTGCCACTGTCTGTGTTTAAGTGGATGTCATTGAAGACCTTTACAAGAGCAGTCTCAGTGCTGTGGTTTGGATGAAAGCCTGACTGGAACACATCGAAACAACTATTTAAATGCAAGAAATTACTCAACTGTTGAAAAACAACTTTTTCAATGTAGGGCTAAGCCATTTCTTGGAATGGCTATAGCCTACCCCGGCCATACCCTGGCGCCGCCACTGCCTATAGCCTACCTGCCTCCCTTTTCTTTTTGCGTTTGGGTTGTACTGCCTTCCTCACCCTTGGCATACATTACTTATAACCGGTCAACACATCTGGCCTTTCTGATTTCACAACCACCTTCCATTAGGGGTGTAACGGTATCCGTATTCGTCCCGTCCCGTACCGTCACGGTTCAGACGTCACTAGGGATGGGTATTCTTTGAAATTTATCGATTCCGATTTCGATTCCGGTTCTGCTTATCGATTCCGGTTCTTATCGATTCCCCGTTTCGATTCCAAAATTGTAAAATAAAGAGGTCAAACGTTTAGATAACAACAATATATTTATTCTTAAAAGCTTTAACTGAAATTGTTACTAAAAAATATACATGCAATACAAATGTATTGCACAATAGCTATGCTTTATTTTAACTGAGCTATGCCTGTGGCAAGCTATTAACAGGCATTACACTTTTTTTTAGTGTAGTGGAGCCTCACTTCAGAGTGTTTACCGCGACCTATCTTTGGTGTTATGAAGTGACTGAGCTCGTGAAATGTCTACGGGAGGGCGGGGGAGCATCGCTGCGGGGCAACTGTGGACCTCTGTCACCTGTCAGCGCAATTTATATGATGCCGTTTAAAAAAATGAAGGGCGGTGCCGGCCGTCAGCGTACCGAGCCGGCCGTCAACGGCCCGCTGACGACCGGCCGTTCTGTGATTCTCCAGGTCCGCCCTGTATTCCACCGGGTCACCGCAGCACCGCGGTGCAGACGGACCCGCTGGAATACAGGGTCTACCGCGTTTAGGAACCGTTAAGCAGAACCGAAATTGTGTATTTTGTATGGGTACCCGGTACCCGGCATTTTCTTATCAGTTCTCATCTGGAACCGAGTTTCGGTTCCCAACCCTAAACGTCACGGTTCGGACGTCACAGTTTGGCACATGCAGTCACACGACGAATGCGCCTTTTTTTACGAGTGGGAAAAGGGTCTGTCATTTAGGGCAGTATCCACTACACTATATATAATCCAGGGGCGGTATTGCACCTAAAAGTTGTTTGCCAGCCGCCCTTAAACAACAAATGAAGAACAAGAAGAAAACACAACAAAACGAACAAAATACAAGAAGAAAAGTTAGTATGGCGATTTCAGATAACACACAGGAGCTAGAACCCACCTGCTTCTTTTAAATCAGCTGTGTGAGAACATTTCGGGTTCCCTGTGGACTACAATAACGATGGAGTGCGAGTGGTGGATCGGACGAGGACGGTGTGTCGGCGTTGTTAGCGGTGTGGTATGCTAATGGTAACACACGCCAAACATGCTAAATCATATCAGAAGGCATCACCCAGAGTTGCCAATCACTGGAGCCCGGAAAAAGACAACAGCAGTTCAACAGCTTATCCCCGCTGTTTTTAAGAAGCCAATAGATATGAAAGCCGAGAGACCAAAATAAATAACGGAAGCTATTGGCATATATATTTCAACGGCTATGCGCTCTTGAAACAATTTCTTATTATTTATGATGTAATATTTTCAAGACATTATTTTTAGTTTTACAGCTTATTGAACCTTTTTGTTTGACATCAGCCATTATAGATAATCTGGGCATCTGAGTGTGTGGGGTACTGTTTGTGGTTTGTTTTTAACAGTGTAATACAGTTAATTATTCAAAATGTTAGAGTAACTTATTTTTTAAACTGAAACTTGTGAATTCTGTGAACCGTTACACCCCTACCTTCCATTCATCCATTCCCCTTCCTACCTCATCTTTACCCACATCCCTACATCTCTACATCCCTTCATTGCTCTATCCATCCATTAAATCCTTCATCCCTCACTCCATACCTTCTTTCATACATTTATCCCTCCCTACATGTCTCCATTCTTCCCTCTCCTTCATCCTTCCCTCCTTACATCCCTTCATATTCTCTTCTGTCTCCTCCTATCTCTTTCTCTTTGATCTGTTGTAGACTCTTTGTTTCATTCTAGATCCCGTCTGGGGGCTCGTATTCAGATCGCCAGAATCACGCTTGAGTCTCCCTCTGCCTGGACATAATTTCGTCCTCCAGATAACATGTATTACCCTCCTTTATTCCTTCCCCTTACATTCAATATCACCTGTAATTAAATCTGACATCTTTTTGTAGGATGTCCTTGCTACTGAATTAGGTCTGCACGATATTGAAAAAAACTGATATTGCGTTTTTTTGTTCCCCTGCGATATATATTGCGTTTTTTTTTAACCTGTTAAGCCCCAAGGTCCCGGCGGGTAATTTACTTTTTTTTTTTACTTTACACTGTGTCTCAGGGGATCTTAATATGTGTTATACCAGATTAACGGAAATAATCTCAGCAAACTGACGATACAAACCATTTTTACCAAAACAAAACACAAGTCTCATAAGAAGCATCTAAATGACCCCTGAGCGAAAAATGCTAAGGGACTTTGGCACAGAACTCAAGATAAAAGTACTCTTATTACTTATCGTAGCTGCACACACAAGATATCCGATTAAAGCTGAGGTTCCACAGATTATTTAGGTATATAGTATCATCACTGAGTCATCCGAATTTGCGACAGGGGAAGCAAACACAGACATCACAACACGTACATTTTCGGAGCTTCTAGGGGAGATCGTCTCACCGTAGCTTTCAATCTGATAAAAAGACGTGTTCAATGGCATTAAAACGAGAAAAAACGTGGCTGAATCGGTTAATCCATAGGTTTTTAACGTCTCTGTATAAAACAATTATTTCATTTATAATCCATAATTCCATTTTTATGTAAAAATTGCAGAGCAAAAGTTAGCTGCTAATGGTAGCCACCAGAGTGGCTGCTGCTTCCGGTCTTGGCTATGTGGCAGTCTAATACACACATTACCAAATAAGGAGTGAGAGTGACGCGTAGCCAAAACCGGAAGCTGCATACACTCTGGTGGCTACCATTAGCAGCTAACTTTTGTGCTCCGATTTTTACATAAAAATGGAATTATGGATTATAAACAATTGCTTCAAAGCCACAGATACATTATTAACCTATGATTCAACCGATTCAGCCGCGTTTTTTCTCGTTTTAATGCCATTGAACACGTCTTTTGATCAGATTGACAGCTACGGTGAGACAATCTCCCGTAAAAGCTCCGTAAAAGGTACGTGTTGTGATGTCTGTGTTTGCTTCCCCTGTCGCGAGATCGGATCGCTTAGATACTATACTTAAATAATCTGTGGAGTCTCAGCTTTAATCGGATATATTGTATGTGCAGTTTCGATAAGTAATAAGGGTATCTTTATTTAGAATTATGTGCTAAAGTGCGTCAGCATTTTTTTTTTTAAATGAATAAACCCGCACATCCCTGCGGTGTGAATATCGCGCATGCGCATATCGCGGTTATCGCCATGACACGGTATATCGTTCAGCCCTATACTGAATATGTACTTATACTTATTAAGCATTTTGACCCGTCAACATAACAAACTTGTCTTTATTAGTTAAATTATGTAATCTCTGGGAGTTATGGCAGGGTGTCATCTCTCTTGTTCTATTTGCATTGCTTCTTTAAAATCAATGTCTACAGAAAGATCAATTATTGTAATATTGATTCACTTTTTTGAAGGATGACACTCAATGGCAACATCTTCCTTTCACCGTGACATCACTGTCACTTCCTGCTGTTACTCTCACCCCTGACTTGTCCTCCACTTCGTCTCTCCCTCTGTCTCTCTCCTGCTGAGATATTTCCCTTCTATTTAAAGGCCACTAAAGATCAAGCTCTAGAAAGACATTTCAATTTACTTACTGGCCTTTGGAAAGCACCAGCAGTTAGATTTGGATGCCATGGTACAGTTAATGGTGTATATCTGTTAAATGGCAGTGTGAGGCGCAGCATCGATCCCCTCTGAGAGAGAAGATGGCAGCAGCTCTAACTGCAGGTACGGAGCATTATCCCTCGGTCAAGGAGAATGGAGACTTCTAGTGGATGTGGATTATCTGTTTTACTGCAAACAAATGCACCCCCCTCCACACACACAGACTAAAATAAGCATGGGGACCCAAGTACAGAACAGACAACAGGGACTTTTCGTCTTGATTATTCATCAGAGACAGCCTAAATGAGACTCAATATTTTAAATCAAAGGATTAACAGAAAGGATGATGAACATTAGAATACCTTTACATCAGAAGTCAGGATCTACCTCTTTTTTGCTGGAATGCTATACCCTCAGATGTTCTCACCCTGGGACAGCAACATCTGTATGTGTACTCAGCAGAAAAACAGCAGCTCCTGAACCTTTGGTGCTCACACATATCTCAATTCCTTTTCATAATTTAATTATTTGAAACATAGAAGTGAAAGCCCCAGAAAATAAGGAGAAAGATAGAATATCATATTTTTACAGAAGAAACACTGCAAAGTGCATTTTAGAGCAAATTAATAGAAGTTACATTTTAACAATACAACTGGTTATATCAACATTACAAGGTGGATGAATTATGAATAATTTGTATGAGTATTGGTTAAGTGTCAGTCTCGAGGGAGGAAGCTCCTCCATCAAATCTGTGTACAATGCTTTTGTATTTTTCCCCTTCGATTCGGAGAAACAAATATTTTTTCGGAGTTTAGGATGGCAGAAAACACTACATCCTCAGCTATCATTTAGGACTACACCAGCCGCTTTGCTTGACAAACCCCATGATTAGTCCTCAAGCTCTGTGATTGGATGTTGGAGTGGCAGTGCGTGAAGTTTACGCCGAGCGTCATACAGCACTTTGAAATGGAATGAAACCCATCGACGGCACACTATCCAAAACTGGACTCGAACCCCCCCCCCAGAACTACACATGCTATCGCAACATGTTCTATGGCGCGTCTCTACTGGGAATTGTAGTTTTAAAAGACGTTTTCGTATTTCCCCTAATTAGAAGTTACCAGTATTAAACTGTATACATCCCTGGAGGTTTAGGGGATGGGAAACACATTGGTGTATATATACAACAGGGTTTCCGTTAGCCGGTAATTACCGGTTTTTAGCTGGTAACATTTAATAAAAACCGGTAAATTCAAAACCTGCCGGTCATCGATTGGCCGCCGATCGTTATCCGCCGATATTCACTCTTAATAGTTTGATCGGTGCTCTCTATAAAGGCCGATCAGGAGAGCTGGATCTGATCAATATGGACATAAACGCAAATGAAGTGTAACCGGACCGGAGAGAGAGATCAGATCAGCTGCTGCATAATCACCTGAAGCCCCGCCCACTGTTTAGCGAGCTGCATGAGAAACTGACGGGCTGTTAGGAGAGAGAGGGAGGGAGAGAGAAAAAGAGAGGATCCGTTTCTCCCGTGTTATTAATTATTCAAAGTTAAACCTGTTAAGCCCGAGAGACCCCGGTAACGGGGCCTCCTGCAATATCTTGCAGAAAACAGTGTCTGAGGGCATTTAATAAACTATGAATGTTTTAGATCCATGTAACGGAAATAAACTCATCTAACTGATCATTTTAATTTTTCAAAATAAAAACCACAATGCTAACGCTGAGCCTCTGAATTAGCAACGAGCGAAAAATGCTAACGGATGACTGCACCAAAATTCACTCACAAAACCTTATTATTTATCTTTGCTGCACATCTCAACCCATCTTTTCACATCGTGAGGGGACACAGAATCGATGGGTACCCTAATTATCACTCAATTATACGAATTCTCGGAGATAATGACAAGAACACACATCAAAATATATGGAGCATAAAAACGGCAAAATGGCTCACCTGTGTGGTAGTCTGGTCAAAAGTGGTCTTCAATGGCATTAAAACGATAAAAAAAAATGATGCTGAAGTTAATCCATAGGTTAATCCAATGTGTCTGTGTCACTTTGAATGATTTCTGATAATCCATGAGAAATAAATCTGCTTTTCGGTTTTGAGATGTCAGACCTAGAGACAGCTTCACTCTGGAGCAAAACTGAGTACACGAAGCCCCCACCTTTTTGTTTTACCATGTGTGTGTGTGGGGAGATTCCCCTTCGATTCTATTGGCTCTAACGGTCAGAAAGAGATGTCACATGTCAAAATCGAAGAAGGGGGGCCAGAGATAAGGAAAATCCACACAAATGGCCCCAGAAGAGGGTTTTTTTGTTGCTAAATCTGTCTATAAAGGTCAAATATCACTTGTTTTACATCAATCTTGATACAGGGTAAGCTTTTAGTCTACTAACCCTTCATCCAAGGTTGGCCGAGGAGGGTGGGGCCACAGGCGAGGGCCGGGCCACGGAACGGGCCGTCGGAAGGAGGCCGCAGAAGAGGGTAGGGGCCCCAACAACGGTGAGGGCATCCCCACCAGGGGTTGGGGGCGGGCCACGGAACGGGCCACGGAACGGGCCACGGAACGGGCCGTCAAAAGGGGGCCGCAGAGGGCCGTGGCAGATGAAAACAACATCCGCCAGCCGTAGAAAGCTGGGTCGCTGTGCTGCGACGTGGGGACGAGCATGAACATCCCGGCGGTCCCCAGCAGGAAGGAGTGCAGCCCAGCCGCAGGCGAGCTTGCAGTGGTGGCGGGCACAAAGTCCTCGGGAAGAATGAGCGGTATCCCCGGGAGGCAGGAGCAGTCTCCTGGGAGGAAGGAGCCGTGGAAACGGGAGAGGCGAGATGGGGTCCAGAAGTGCGCCACCCAGGCGCTGATGACAGCGTGGGCGACTTCCGAAGCCGCCGTCGAGGCGAACCGTGAGCCGCGGTTAGAGGAGAGGCCAGGCAGGGTCCAGTAGTGCGCCACCCAGGCAACACATCCTCACTCCCAGGTCGGCCTATGTTGACGTTATGTCAAGTCCCCTGTCGGCTTTATCCAACGCAAGGGGGGGGGCCTTAGCGTCCATTTTCAGCTTTCCGGGATGTCCATATGCTTCTACGGACGCTCATGGAAGCACGGCGTTCGTTTGTGTCGACTGCCCTTAAAGGCAATGTGAGCGTCCATTCTCATTGGATAACGGAGAATTGTACACCCGGAAGTAAGTATTCCCCTTACTGTCGATTGATTTTACAGTGATATCTGCACTACTCATCAACTAAAAAACACCAGATTATCCTTGTTAATTACACAACATTGATTGGTTTAAATTGTGTGCAATGCTTTTGTATTTTTCCCCTTCGATTCGGAGAAACAAATATGTTTTCGGAGTAAAAGATGGCAGAAGACACTACACTACCCAGAATCCCCAGCTATCGTTTGGACTACACCATGTGCTCTGTTTGACAAACCCCGTGATAGTCCTCAAGCTCTGTGATTGGAGAGTGTGCTCCGAGGGTTACGCCGAGCCTCGAACAGCACTTGCAATGGGATGGAATCACGGCAGACTGTCCAAAACTGGATTTGAACGGGTCCACCGCGTCAGATATGTCAATAAACCTTAGAAAATCATGAAATCTTGAAAGGGATGTGCAAAATAGTCATTATATACAGTCTTTAATTAGTAGAGAATAACGAGTAATGAATATACTTTATAGGGATCCTATTAATATCTAATAATACAAATAATGAAATTCAATAACATGCTTTAACCACTAGGTGTCCCTTTATATCAGCTGTGCACCTTTATGGTGTAAATACAGCCTATCTACCAATTGGATCAAATATAAAAGTCAGCCGAATTAGTGTTGATACTGAAAGGAGACGTATTGTGTGAAAAGAAATGTAAGATGTTGTTTAATGGCTGATATATTTATGATCCACGTCACGTTTTCAGTTCCTCATGTTTGTCGAGAAGTCTTCTCATCAGGGCTCTATGAATACAGAACTACGGCAGATATGTAATATTTAATGCAGCCGAACCCTGTATTACAATGCCGGTATGTGATGACTTTCAAAGAGAAAAGCAAGCACACTCGGAATAAAGTATTATTTTTATTTTTTTAAATGTTTTCGGTCTGTTTCCGGTATTTGTTAATGACGATGTGCTCTGAGATGTGAGACTGGAATTGCACAGGGGAAAATAACGTAGGCTATCTTTAGATGCGGATTTTGTTAAACTAATATGTTTTCGCTGTGGACCAACACTATACATTGACGGGGAAGGGGGTAGCAATAAAGATAACACCATTAAACAGTTACACAACATAACAGAAATAATATCGATAGCAGCGTCCCTAGCAACCAGCTTGGTAACAATGAAAACGTTATGGACGCAATTTCCTGAAGTAATCTTCGTAATAACTAGCAAACTAAAGATCATGGACATCCACTGCACACATAATCTGAAATAACAACTCATATTTCTCGCATCAAATGACATCAAAAAGCATTTTAATGGCCAAACTAACTTTAAAATAGGCCTTTTCCACCGAGAATAAAACGAAGTTCGGCCATGTTTTTTTTTTCTGCAGGGAGAAATTTGAAGATCACGTAACGTCAAACAGAGCACATGCTGTAGTCCAAACGATAGCTGGGGATTCTGGGTAGTGTAGTGTCTTCTGCCATCCTTTACTCCGAAAACATATTTGTTTCTCCGAATCGAAGGGGAAAAATACAAAAGCATTGCACACAATTTAAAACAATCAATGTTGTGTAATTAACAAGGATAATCTGGTGTTTTTTAGTCGATGAGTAGTGCAGATATCACTGTAAAATCAATCGACAGTAAGGGGAATACTTACTTCCGGGTGTACATTTCTCCGTTATCCAATGAGAATGGACGCTCACATTGCCTTTAAGGGCAGTCGACACAAACGAACGCCGTGCTTCCATGAGCGTCCGTAGAAGCATATGGACATCCCGGAAAGCTGAAAATGGACGCTAAGGGCCCCCCCCCTTGCGTTGAAAATGGACGCTAAGGCCCCCCCCTTGAGTTGGAAAAAGCCGACAGGGGACTTGACATAACGTCAACATAGGCCGACCTGGGAGTGAGGATGTGTTGGTATAAATGGCAATTTTTTGGGCAATTTCTTCAATCTGACTTCATATTGACAATTTTTAACAACAGAGGGTGCTACATAACACACTTTCAGGAAAAGTCACGGACTGGGAGACTTTAATATTTTATTGAAAAAAAGTTACATACAATAAAAAAACAGCTGGCGGTTCTAGAGTTAAGCAGGAGAAAACCACATGTATTCGGGTCGCAGCCCGGGAAGACAAGAGAAAGAAGAAAGGGGGGCACACGTAGTCAACATCATATGTGTCCGTGTGGAAACAATACCCCCAACCTGTAGTTCCATGAGTGAATTATGGAACATGAGTAAATTAGTGATCACTACAGTTCGGACATTTGACCGGCGAGAAAAAATCCTAGCGGAAATCCTGATATACAAGTGATTGGAATATGATATATTAGATACATAATTTGTAAATTGCAGCCAGATTAATGTTGTGGATGTTATTTCAAAAGTTCAGGTGTTTAATAGTCTTCTGGCCTGTGGGATGAGACTGTCCCTGAGTCTGGTGGTTTTAGTCCGGATGTACCGCCTGCCAGACGGCAGCAGACAGAACAGTTTGTGGCTGGGGTGATGGGGGTCTTTTGTAATCCTGAGGGCTTTCTTTAAGGTTAACATGGTCGGGTGGCGCAGTGGTCTGTGCGTTTGATCATCAGATGAAGGGGGCGTTGGGGAACTCCAGTCAGGTCGTTGTGTCCTTGGGCAAGACACTTCACCCACATTTGCTCCTGTGGGTATTGTTCACAGTACATTATAATATCAATGTGTACTTGTAAAAGCGCCTTGATGACTTCGAGGTGTGAAGATGGTCGGTGTGGCGCAGTGGGCTGTGCAATGATTATCAGATCAAGGGGGTGAAACCCGCCGCGTCTGTAAAGCCGTTGTGTCCTTGGGCAAGACACTTCACCTGAACTTGCTCCTGTGGGTATTGTCCACAGTAGATGACCATTACATGTATGTATGATGTGTATTTGTAAAGCGCTTTGAGAGTCATTGATAAAGCGCTATAATAAATATAAGGATTATTATTATTATGGTGTGTTTACTCCACTACATTTATTTTAGTTAATTTACAGATTTAGATTAATGATGTGAAATATAAACAACCCTTAAATCAGACTAAACCAGATGTGTAATATTTAATGCGGCGAACCATTTATTACAATGCATTTATGTGATGACTTTCAAAGAGTAAGCACTAGCTGAATAAAGTATGATTTCATCTTTTACGAAACGTTTTTTTTTTTATATGGAATATAGTCGGAGGTAAACCAATCACAGACCTTGAGGACTAATCACGGGGTTTGTCGAGCAAAGCGCATCGTGTAGTCTCAAACGATAGCTGACGATTATGGGTAGTGTAATTTCTTCGGCCATCCTAAACTCCGATACAACTATTTGTTGAAGGGGAAAAAACACAAAACCATTGTACACAATTTAAACCAATCAATGTTGCGTAGTTAACAAGGATAATCTGGTGTTCTTGAGTTAATGAGTAGTACAGATATCACTGTAAAATCAATCGACAGTAAGGAGAATACTTATTTCCGGTTGTAAAATTATCCGTTATCCAATGGGAATGGACGCTCACATTGCCTTTAACTGCCGCCGACATGGACCGATGCGGTGCTTCCCTGAGCGTCAAATACCGCCGCCTATGGGAATACATTGCAATCAGTTGAAAGCTCTTTGCGTCCGTTTATGAAGCTGAAGGAGCCTCGGCGCGTCACAACTGCACGCCAAAGGACCCTGACCAAGTGTCGCTATTGGACTATCGGGGAGTGAGACTGTGTTGATTTATAGGCTAGATCTGGGATCAAGCGTTTTATGAAACTGAATAAAATAAATCAGTATATCAATATACTTTTGAGCCCTGTGACTTCCCAACATTTGGAAAAATGCAATGAAATTGCCAACATACCTCTTTCATTCCTTATAAAATCAAATATGACGCATGTCCAGCACCTTGTGCAAGGGATATGCAGTTGTATTGCTTTTTACATTGTAAAATGACTTATATAAAAGAGTAGAAGTAAAATGATACTAAGTGTCTACAGGAGAAGCTTCCCTGGATTGATTCCATGTTTTAGTATAAAATGTGTTAATGGGCTTTTTAGGAAATGCTTGACATTCACTTTAAAGACTATCCGAACACAATGTCTTTCAGCAGCTTCAGTCAAAACGTCTCATTTCACATTTAAAACTACACCATGTATTCCCTCTCTGCAAAATACTGGCTGATCATCTTTCGTTTCACTAATGAGTCCAGCGCTCCTGAACACACCACAGCCCCCACACATATCAACTCTGCACCCATGGGTGTCATCTCCCCTCTGAGACCTGTTGGACAGTGAATATCTCGAAATAGACAGGAACAGAAAAAGCAGGTGTTGTATGTGTGTGTGTGTGTGTTTTTGTAAGTGTGTGTCTCTTGTGTTTGATCTCTGTATCTTCCTCTCGCTCTCTATTTCACACACACACACACACACACACACACACACACCAACACACATACACACACAACACAAGTGAGTGAGAGGATCCAATCAAGGGCGCTCCAGCTAAAGAGGGGTGGTGGAGGGGGGAGCAAGGGGTGTGAGGGGTGTAATTTCTGTTTCATATGCCCCCCCACACGCCCCCCCACCCCCGACTTGACAATACTTGAAAAACAATGAGAGTGACCCAGTTGCAGGATTCCAATTAGCATTAGATATGCAACAGTTGAGATTAGAATGCGCTTCTCCCGCAGTGGAAGGGGGGGGGGGGGGGGGGGGGGGGGGGGGTGCTCTGATTACCAGCCCGAGCCCAAGTGTCGGGTCGTGATAAAGACTCACGCGTATGTTTATGTTGCAAGAAGTGACTGGGGGGGGGGGGAGAGATAAGACATCAGGAGGACACTGCTGAGCATCTGCACACTAGGTTACCTACAAACACACATACCCACACACACATAGATCTCAGTCCATCCCGTCTGTCCGCTGAGGGAATATGTATTTCTAAAATAGCTTGACTCCTCCCGGGAGTGGTTATTTTAATCAGTGGAGAGGAATGGAAGAAGATAGGTTGCTGCTCTCTGTGTGTGTGTGTGTGTGTGTGTGTGTGTGTGTGTGTGTGTGTGTGTGGTGTGTGTGGTGTGTGTGTGTGTGTGTGTGTGTGTGGTGTGTGTGTGTGTGTGTGTGTGTGTGTGTGTGTGTGTGTTTGGGTATTTGTGTGTGTGTGTGTTTGTAGTGTGTGCGCGCGCGCGTGCGCATTTGTATGCTTCTGTGTAATTCTGTGCGTCTATGTCATTGTTATCTATCAGTGCGTGTGGGTGTGTGTATTGTGTGTGTTGTTTTGGGTCATATTTTTTTGTGTAGTTGTGTGTGGCGACCAGTGTTGGGCAAGTTACTTCCAAAATGTAATATATTACAATTACTTATTACTCCTTTTGAAAGTAATAAGTTACATTACAATATTATTGTCTCTCTGAAATGTAATGAGTTACACTACTTTAGTTACTTTTGAGTTACTTTCACCAAAATAACCGCAAAAAGAATGGCTAGTTATTTGAAATGCCTAAAATGTAGTTTAGTGCAGCTCATTATACATCCAGTGAAGGGCGATGTGGTATAGCATAACAACTGTGTAGGCCCTTAAGGCTACTGACAACTTGTATTACACGGCTTAGTTGAATACTCGATTCTGATTGTAAATTCTTAACATGTGACACGTTGTTAATACAGCAGTACAGACCACTGTCAAGGACTATAATGAAGGTTGCTAAGGAGGATCAAGAAAGAGAAAGGAAAAGAGGTTAAAAGACGGAGCGCTGGACGTCAGATAAATCACCAGAAGAAGGCAGAGAGGAAGTAAACAATAACAGGACACGGAATGGGCTCTGTAGATTGTTTAGTATATGGCCTTGTACAGGCCCGGTTCCAGAACAAAATGACTCAGGGTGCCTCTGAGATTACAGGGGGCGCAGCAGTAGTAGGTTTACATGAGCAATAGTGGCCGGCAACAGCAATGAAAAATAGCATTCATGGTCCCCAATGAACAGATTATGGCATTTGTTATGTTTTTAAACCAAGCAAGTGAGAACATTTCAAGTGAGTTAAAAGTGCAATCTTGAAATATTTCATATAGTCCAAAGTGGACTGTGGCAAAGAAAAGCCCAAAAGCTTCAAAGCTGTACTGATAAAACAAATGAGAACATATTGTAAATCAAGGCAAATATTATTTGAACCAGCTCATGGTTTGAAATGGCAAACATTGAAAAGCAAAAGTATTATTAAAACCATGTACTAAACATCACTTTGGTCCCATCATATACTCTGGGAAGAGAATATTTACTGTGCTTGAAAACTGGTATCACATTATCGTGTGAGGTTGACTTTGTGACCTGGAGAACATTTCAGCTGCAACATTAGCTTGTTGATAAGCTTGGGATATGAGATCTTTTTGTAGCCATTCGTGGTGAAGGCATCTGTGCTATTGTATGCATTATTTTTGACCCAACATTTCTACAGGCATGGCAGGCATGACTATTTTCACATGAATATTCCATTGCCCATTTGTATACCACGAGCTGCAAAATGACCGCCTAACCCCACTGTACAGGCGGGTACTTGTTTAGATATACCTGGGCAGGCTCTGTTTTGCCATGGTATCCTGTTACCTGCGGGCCGCAGAGGGGCAGCGTAGTTTGGGGAGACGAAGACTGCTGCTCCGGGGGCGAGGGCGGCGAGTCAGGCGGGAGTAAGCTAGTGTCCACAACGGAGGGTAACGTGATGTCCCCATCTGACCTGTTGCTACTGTCTGCAGTAGATGCAGTGTTGCTGGCGTTTAGTTATGGTTGCTTTAACCATTTTCGTATAAATAATTATCCACAGATGTGTGTCACTGCTGTGGAAGCACTTTGGAAATGATGCACGCGCAGCGGAGCAGGTCACGCGCACCTGACACAATTTATTGTTTGTATTTTTCGGTCCGTTCTCTTTTTTGAATAGAGGGTGCATAACATTCAACTGCCCCGAAGATCCCGACGTGAAGCCTGAAGGGTAAACACACCAGGTTTACTAATCTACCCGCACAATTTGTCTGGTGTCGGAATGTCTCGCTACGTTAGTACATTCTTAAAAAACAAAACACCATTTAATTTCGGGTTGAAATGTGTTGTAACTGCGTTACTGGGCATTGTAACGGGTAATATATTACTTTGTTACAGCAAAAAGTAATATATTACTGTAACTCCGTTACTTTTGTAACGCGTTACACCCAGCACTGGTGGCGACTTACTGAAATTCGGTATCTTCTTTCGGCAAATACGTTGGAATGTTGCGTTTAAAATGGAATCGTATCTCTAACATATAAAGCCCATGCCGAGACTTTTTCTTCCTTTCAATACAGGCAGAATACTTTGACTGTTTGCTATGTTTGTGTGTCCCACTAGCTAGCTAATAGCGGCTGCTCTTCACTGCATTCATACCGCGTTTCCTGCTGATTACTCCATCTTGCCCAAAGGTGGCAGAACAGCAATGTAGTGGAAGCATCTCATTCCCTCAAAGGGTAAACAAGGAATAGGGCTTAGAACTGTCACTCTAAGCCCTATTTGCACTTTTCTCCCTGTTAGCATGTTAGCCGTTGATCGCTAGCTTAGTCATCTCCAGGCAATCCTGGCCAAGAATCGTATACTCTCTGAATGTTGTGTATTGTCGCTTTTAGTGTAGTAGGCTACTTTTCATAAACTTCCTTCCCAATATTTTACAGTTCCTGTCTTCATCAAACTTTTCCACTCATAAGGCTCAGTGTAGTGATCTCAGTGAGCTGCAGCTCAGGCCCTGGATCATGTAACTCACTGAGTCTTGACAGCACATCAATTCCAACAAGGACAGTTTAGGGTCATAGTGTTTGTCTATGTTCCTCTTGTACAAATCCATAACTTGGCCTGAACCCTTCCAGCCCCAAAGCAATCAGATTAGGCTATCATGCCATCCTTAGACCTTCACACTCTGCAACAAATCTATACGTTCAATTGAATGTGTCAGTGGCCGGTCTTAGCCTTGCTAAGCTCTCCACACGCAAGCCGAGTGACGTCTCAAAAGGGAGCCCTTCAGATAGCTCCAGCTGTTAATATACGGCTGCTTCCCCCGATGAGATTCTGAGAGGATAAATGGAGATGGCGAGGATTAGTTAGCAGGGCTACGAGGACAGGATCCAAATTAGCGGCAGCTTCAATCACCCGGCCCACAACCCCCCTGTCTGTTCAAGCCGTTGCTCGTCCGCAGTCGTTTTCTTGCACTGCCGTTTATGTTCAAGGCTGATTGGCAACAAAACTCTGATGCGGCGACACGGTCAATCTAGCCCCTAATTCTAGCCTGGAAAACCCAATGACAAGCACCCCCCCCCCCCCCGTAACTATTGCACTCCTGTATGCCTCTGTCAGATTACAGCCCTAGTCCTCATCTAAACTCCTTTTTTGCATCTAAAATAATCGTTTTATCTTGTTGTGCCTATAGAGCTCTGCAAGTCATCTAAGGCTGCCCTTCACAGAAACGTTCAAATGCAGATTTGTGCTTTAGTGCCGCTCCCCTACTGTATTATATAATGATGCTGTAGTATGTCATGTTAGTGTATTGATTTATAGTTCAAATGTTTAAATGGGTAGTTTGTAAGATTTTAAGGGCTCTAAATGACCACAATAAGTAGTTTCAGTACAGGAGGAAGTCATACATAAAGCTTGAAGCCTCAAGACACTAGTTTGTGCTATACAAATAGGCTGTATGATGTTCTGTCCAAATGACTAAAGGCAAAGTGTTGGTACCTGTTTCTAAAGAAGAATGATGCGTTGTTTGCATCTTTGTAATCTTATTGTATCTTTGTAGTCTTATTGTGATGAGTCATACACATGGTATACCAACAAACATTTTTTGGACAGTACAAGGCATTCATGCTGTTAACCCTCCTGTTGTCTTCGGGTTAAATCTGACCAATTTACTACTTTCATCAATCATAACTTTTTTGTTTTAGATTCGATTGCATTAAGGCTTTATGATATCCTTCACAGTAGACATTTGAACATATACAATTGCTGATCACCACTTTCATTGCGAATCCCTCCATGTGAATCACACCATGTGAATCACACCATGTGAATCACACCATGTGAATCACACCATGTGCATCACACCTGGCACAAACAAACACACACACACACACACACACACACACACACACACACACACACACACAGAACAATTTGACACATTTCCCGCTCTTATCTTCCCATCCCCCCACATGGATCACACCTGGCACACGCAATACATGTTCATTCTTTGTATATTTACTGCAGTTTTTCATGTATACCAGTAGTCTGATACAATATTTACAGTTTGAAAGGGTGTTAAATGAAATTTGGTGATGATGAATGGTTTTTGTGTTAATGTAATAGCAGTTAAAACAGAACCGGTCAAATTGACCATGAACACCAAAGTAAGGTGCATTGATGTGGGCTGATGCCTATACATTGCTATCACAGTCTGGGTATGTGTTATATTCTGTGCAGTGTAGATCTGCCCTGAAGGGAGCCTTCCATCCGAGGTGGACTGTAGTGGTTATGTGATTCAAAAAGCTTCAAGTCCAGGTTACCCAAAGAACAAAAAGAACACCTCTACTTCATCCAGACAGATATTCAGGGTCTTTTTTTGACAACATTACATTTATTTGAGATATCCAGCTCTGAAAGATAACCTTAAACATCAGGGTTTCTTGTGATAATAGTATTTCTCAGTAATTAATAGTAAATATTTGTATGTCATACACACATTTTGGTTCACCAACAATTACCCAATTTATTTGTAAGCATTTCAATTGGATCAACTAGTATTTTTCAAGATCAAGAATTAAAGGTAACATCAATTAGCATCCATAGGCAGGGTTGGGTTGTAACGGAATACATGTAACGGCGTTACGTAATCAGAATACACAAATCAAGTAACTGTATTCAGCTCGCGTTACATTTGAAAAACGAGTAATCTGATTACAGTTACTTTCGTAAACCTGAAGTGAATACATTTTGGATTACTTATTGGAATTATTGGTGGAAAGATTTCCTCACAACATTGAATATTCATTACTAAAGGTACAGCCGAATCATCACAGCGCACAAAACCTATTACCGCCGCAGATGGACCAAAAAAGGGAGCGTTTGAAAAAAAAGGGGCGGGTCCGCTCAGTGAAACAATAACAACGAAACATGGAGGAACACAAGTCTGCGTTTAAGTCGTGTGTGTGTAGAGGTGTGTGTGGTTAAAACACATCAGCCACACCGCTCTTTAGCCTTATGATTCTGAAGGTAAACACAGCGAAGGCGGTGCGTGAAAGGCGGTGCGTGAAAGGCAATGCGCGCTCCTCTTCTCAGAGGCTGAGTTAACCCTCCCGCTGCCTCCTGGTGCTGCAGAGATTTCATGAAGTGAAGGAGGTTTTCCTTCTATAAAACAGCTGCGGGCAGCAGATACTGTGAGAGTCACAGACATGAATACATAGATCAAAGCAGACTGGTGCACACACTCTCCTGTTTTGCCAATCCGGTGCTTAAACAAATATAGCTCTACACCCCTGGCCGAAATGTCCTTAAAATGAAGTCCGAGTTCGACATTTCAATTAATGTCCTGCCAACACTGGCAGGACAGAAGGCGACACGCCCGTTCTAAGCCGTGTCCCTCACTCCTCACATCTTAAACTGCATCCCCAAAAAGTATATTATGTTGTTACATCATTTCAGATGTTATGTTTCAGTTGTGCTCTTGATAAGCCATTAAAACAGTACAAATACGTTCAGTTTCCTTTTGCTTTGTGTGTCTCCTGTTCACCAAAACATACCCATCTGTGATGGAAAAGAAAGTAATCCAAAAGTAATCTAAAAGTAATCTGAATACTTTTTTAAGACACGTAACTGTAACTGTATTCAGATTACTTCCAGAGCCATGTATTCAGTAATCAGTAACTGATTACATTTACAAAGTAACCCTCCCAACCCTGTCCATAGGTCAGATCCATGTGGGTGAACTGTTCTCTGAGGACACATATGAGTAGGCTAACCTTTTCCAGAAAAAAAGACAGGAAGTGACATTCCTTTAAGCCTGTACTATAATGGAGTGTAGTATAGAAAATGTGCCAAAAAAAAACAAAATAAAGGCCAGTTTTGGGATGTAACAAAGTACATTTGTGCTGCACTTGAGTACAATTTTACGACTTTGTACTTTACATGAGCATTTTCATCTCATGCCTCTTTAACATGAAACTCCACTGTAATTTGGAAGCCAAAATGTTTGTATTTTTTACTCCACTACATTTATCTAACAGCTGTAGATACTTGTTACTTTACACATTTAGATTATTAGCTAATACAACATTCAAATTGACAAATAACATGTATTTATCAACACAGTAATGCATCGATAATCATAATCCAGAAATGTAAAGGGGTTCTGAAAAGGACCCCAACACGTGACGAGTCCTTTTACTTTTAGTATTCAGGTAGATTTTATAGTTAATTATGTTTTACTTTGACTGAAGTAAGGTACTGTACCAGAGTGTTTTTACAATTTAGTATTGCTGAATACTGAAGTAAAGAATATTTCTTCCACCATCGCAAAATGCTTTGTTTAATTAAAATACAGTACACCACGCTGCATGTCCCCATATTGCAAGCCTTACAAACGATATGCAGACACAGAACAGCCAACTTTGACTTTTCCTTCTGTCAAACTTAATCATCTCTTAAATACCAGTACTGAATTCAGCCTTACCTGAATTACAATCTGCCTTCATCAGCCCTTTTTACACGAACACACCCTGATGGTCTTCTTCGGGAAATAAAGTGAAACCTGTACACACAGCAAATAAACAACAAATGAACGAGAACAAAAAAGGGAAGCATGACCACACTCTTGTGCCGCACTTCTTTGTTGTTTTTGTCTTTCTCAGCACGGTCCCGTGTTCCTCGCTATGAACTGAAAATTGTATTTGGGAGACAAACAACTTCATTCCGCGGTGCATCAGTAATTAGCTGTGGAATTAGCAAGCTTGACGTGCCTCCACAGATCAGTCGGCCCTCCAGGGAGGCCTGCGGGTCCAGGCAAGCCGCATTTCCAATTATTGTGTTGAATTGCTAATTTAGTTATTGTGCCTGCCGTAATTGTGATGGGTATTGGGTGTGCGATTCAATTTGTTTTAAATATTTGTGGGCCGGTGGATTGGTAATGGAGCTGACCTATCTGCATGCCCTGTGTGAGAGTGAGAAGGGGAAAAAAACAAGACGGGACTACAAAGATGATAGTCCCCCGTCACACATACACACACAATGACACACACTCTCAATCGCTCCCTCTCTCATCATCTTAGTATGATCTGCCTCATCCCTTCTAAGACTGTTGAAGTTAAAAAGGCTGAATTTAGAAAAATAGCACTTTGATCATCTTTAGGCTGCGCGGTGCAGAGCATTAGACAGGGAGAACACTGAAGGCTTTGGTTTGATGAGGAGTGTCGTGGGAGGCGTCGCATAGCATTTCTTTGCTGAAGTTTTAGGGCAGGAGAGTTCCTGCTGGTGAAGGTTTCAATACTCCTGGTCGCATCAGTTAATTTAGTTGGATTATGAATAATATTGAGTCGTAGAAAGCTCACGAGAAACTATGTAGTTGCAGGATCAACCTGTACGAATGAAAAATAGTCCAATGGATGAGTGTGAAGTTTCTGTGCTAATATGTTAAAGTTTTTGCATCAAAAAGTGAATAGCTGCAAGAAAAAAAAGGTAATAATCATCAAATATTAGGGAATGAATGAGCTACCCTAAACTTATTTTTGTCCAACTAATGTAGACATTTATGGCACAGATCTAAATGGTTGACTTTAATTTGAGATGTTGAAACTGTAGAATATGTCAACCATTTGGTAGATTTTGTCGCAATGGTACAATTGCTTTTTCGCAAACATTGGATATCAGGCATAGGACAGATGTTAATATTCATACTGACTTATCAGGGTTTTAGCAGATTACTATAGATAAGGCTGGCAGAAGTCAACTTCTAGAAACTATAGATTAGAAGGGTGTGGTTGTAATATACAATTAGCCAGCTTGAGGCCTGAGGCTGCACTCATGTCAGAACTGAAAATTAAGTAACTTTAAAGAGTAAGTGAAAAAAGCCTTGTGATCATTGTCCATCTAGATCCAGGGGTGTCAAACTCAATTTCATCGTGGGTCACATTAGCATTATGGTTACACTCAAAGGGCCGGTTGTAACTATATAAATATACAGTACCATGTCAAAAGTGTGGACACACCTTCTCATTCAAAGGTTATTATTTATTTTATTAATTTTCTACATTGTAGATTAATACTAAAGACATCAAAACTATAAAAAAAGACATATGGAATTATCTAGTAAACAAAAAAGTGTTAAAGGTCCCATGTCATGTTTTTCTGGTTTTTACCCATCCCCTTGTGTGTTATGAAGGTTTTTATCCATGTAAACGGTCTGCAGAGTCACAAACCCTCAAAGTACACCCTGTAGCGAGTAAAACTCTAACACAGAGAAGACCTGTCTATGCTGCCCCAGAACGCCTCGTTGGACATTTCTCTTTTTCCATTGTTTGCTTCCTGGGTTCTGTGACGTGTGAACAACACCCAGATCAACAGCAAATGACCGGATTCGCCCATATGGACCAATCCGCGGAGCACCTCACACACCAGGATCCCTTGGCTAACTAACAGGGAGTCCCCATTGACTGACATAGAGCTCCCTGAACGCTGGTAATAGAGGAGTTGGGATCGCGGAGAAATGCTCTCCTCAGACCCATTCTCACAGCGTTATAAACCTTTTTCTTACTCGATATCAAGCCACATTTATTGTTTTGACTTCGGCTGTGTAAGTGTTTGTGTTTGTGCTCAGGATGAGTTTCGCTTGTTCTACCTGTATCACCGAACCGGAAATCTGTCCGCTCCTCGCAGCAGTTCGCAGCAGCGGCGAGCAGCAACGAGCCTCGCAACGAGCCTCGCAACGTCCCGACTAACCAGAGCACACTGGGGGGGGGGGAGGGGGGCAGGAGCTCCAACAAGCCGTTTAGGACAGAGATTGAATACACATACTATACAGAGATGCTGGATGAGAAACCAATGTGAGTTTGGAAAATTGCACAATATTACATTACATTACATTGCATTTAGCTGACGCTTTTATCCAAAGCGACTTACAATAAGTACATTCGACCAGGAAGACACAACCTTGAAGAAAACAGAATCATATAAGTACATCAGGTTTCAATATAAATCTATTCTAGTAGACCTCAACAATGGAATTATGATCAGTAGAAATGGCCATGACATGGGACCTTTAATGGACAAGCCCACAGTAGCAGGTTGCACGGACCATCCTTTGTTTTACTTCAACCAGGATCTTTCCCTAAAATGTAACACAGTTGACTTACTTTGAAAAAGAAAAAATGCATAAAACACATATTGCAAAAAAATATAAAGAATAGCTTTCTTTAACATATCAGACAACCCATCATAAATAAACATCAGCAGGACTCTTTGTGGTCTCTATACAAGGCTGCTACCACATTGTGAGTGGAATTTACATTTCTATTTCATATGCTCTTCTAGTCATTTTTTATTATTAGTAACCAACTTTAGAAGAATATTCTGTAGTCTTTACAGCAGAGTTTCCGTTAGCCGGTAATTACCGGACTTTGACCGGTAAAATATGCTGAAGACCGGCAAATCTAAATCTCTCCGGTCAAAATGTCCGGTCAAAATAAATTCCCCTTAGCGCAATACCGCATCAGTTGCGCCACTTATGTGACAGTTAAGAAGAGTATGTGACAGACAAGAAGAGTATGTGACAGACAAGAAGAGTATGTGACAGACAAGAAGCGTATGTGACAGACAAGAATAGTCAATTCTAATGTCTAACACTTAATGTGGAGAAAGAGATGTCCTGTATGGGTTGAGTGTGCGTTGATCTGTTGGTAATGCCTCAGGGTTCCGGTGGGCATGTAAACAAATGCATAATGCTGCGCTATACTTTACAGCCTCACCCGGTTGCATAGCGATGCTTATTGTTTAGGTGTTAAGTGTAGTCAAATCATTAGCTAGAACTAGCTGGATCTGATCGATATGGACATAAACATGAGTGAAGTCTAATCTGACGGGAGAGAGAGATCAGCTGCTGCTGACGAGATGATCACCTGCAGCGGTGAGCGGAGCAAAACACACACCTAGCTATTTTAATTACCTCTCAAACTACCTAAACTAGTTATAGATATGTTTATTTTTACTGTTGGGTCACTCATTACTGATCCGCGAGCTGCATGATACTGACGGGCTGTCAGGAGAGGGAGAGAGCGCTCCGTTTATTATTCCCGTGTTATTGTAATTTACTGTACACTTTTCAATAGTTAATGTACTATAATTAGTTTATTTAATATCAAATCATATCAATTTGTTTTAAAGCTCAATAAATAACAAAGAAGACCTTTGACCGGCACTTTTCTAATTTTGCCCGGAAGCTTTCCACTTTAACCAACACACTCTCACTCCCTAAGCGTCCAGGAGCGACGTTTGGTCAGTGTCCGTGGCGTGCAGTTGCTCCTAGGCTCCTTCAGCGTCATAAAGGGACGCAAATAGCTTTCAACTGATTGCAATGTATTCCCATCTGCGGCGGGATTTGACGCTCATGGAAGCACGGCATTCGTTTGTGTCGGCTGCCCTTAAAGGCAATGTGAGCGTCCATTCCCATTGGATAACGGAGAATTGTACACCCGGAAGTAAGTATTCCTCTTACTGTCGATTGATTTTACAGTGATATCTGCACTACTGATCGACTAAAAAACACCAGATTATCCTTGTTAATTACACAACATTGATTGGTTTAAATTGTGTGCAATGCTTTTGTATTTTTCCCCTTCGATTCGGAGAAACAAATATTTTTTCGGAGTAAAGGATGGCAGAAGACACTACACTACCCAGAATCCCCAGCTATCGTTTGGACTACACCATGTGCTCTGTTTGACAAACCCCGTTTTTTTCACTATTCATTCCAATGGCTGGCGTCTATGTCAATTGATCTTCAAATTTCTCCCTGCAGAAAAAGAAAACATGGCCGAACTTCGTTTTATTCTCGGTGGAAAATGCCAATTTTAAAGTTAGTTTGGCCATTAAAATGCGTTTTGATGTCATTTGATGCGAGAAATATGAGTTGTTATTTCAGATTATGTGTGCAGTGGATGTCCATGATCTTTAGTTTGCTAGTTATTACGAAGATTACTTCAGGAAATCGCGACGTTTTCATTGTTACCAAGGTGGTTGCTAGGGACGCTGCTATCGATATTATTTCTGTTATGTTGTGTAACTGTTTAATGGTGTTGTCTTTATTGCTACCCCCTTCCCGGTCAATGTATAGTGTTGGTCCACAGCGCAAACATATTAGTTTAACAAAATCCGCATCTAAAGATAGCCTACGTTATTTTCCCCTGTGCAATTCCAGTCTCACATCTCACAGCATATCGTCATTAACAAATACCGGAAACAGACCGAAAACTTTTTTAAAAATAAAATAATACTTTATTCCGAGTGTGCTTGCTTTTCTCTTTGAAAGTCATCACATAACGGCATTGTAATACACGGTTCGGCTGCATTAAATATTACATATCTGCCGTAGTTCTGTATTTATAGAGCCCTGATGAGAAGACTTATAGACAAACATGAGGAACTGAAACAGTGACGTGGATCATAAATATATCAGCCATTAAACAACATCTTACATTTCTTTTCACACAATACGTCTCCTTGCAGTATCAACACTAATTCGGCTGACTTTTATATTTGATCCAATCGGTAGATAGGCTGTATTTACACCATAAAGGTGCACAGCTGATATAAAGGGACACCTAGTGGTTAAAGCATGTTATTGAATTTCATTATTTGTATTATTAGATATTAATAGGATCCCTATAAAGTATATTCATTACTCGTTATTCTCTACTAATAGTTCATTAAAGACTGTATATAATGACTATTTTGCACATCCCTTTCAAGATTTTCTAAGGTTTATTGACATATCATATAGGCCTACACAACTATGGTGTAGTTATGCATTGAATGAAAAACTTGGGTCGCAGGTTCCTCAATAGTGCATTACAAGACATCTATCAATATTTGTGCATACCTCCAGCAATGTTAACTAGGTTGAAGCACTTATTTTAACTGATATTATACATAATGTATTATACTCTTATAAGATGTATGTAGATATTTCATCTCCGACCTTGTCAGATATTGAACAATCAATAAATAAAGAACACAGAATTGTTGAATATAAAACACAGAATTTGTGTGATTATACTAAATGATTTACAAATAAACACCACTGCATACAACTGTTACACATGCTGATGTAACGCAAATGTTCCAACTTGGGATCAATAAAGTATATCTTATCTTAAGCTGATCGATGGCTACTGCCAGATTTGCAAAATGTGCCTCTGAACCTTGACAAGTGCATGTTTCAGGCTTATCAATTAATGTAATGTAATGTTATCAATTAACAACAGGGGTCACAAACATAAGACCAGCTGTTAAATAAAGCTCTTCTGACCTTAGCTGGCATGTGTGTATATATATTAATGCTGCCCATTATGGGCACAAGCAATTTTCACCCATTTATTAAATATATGTTTTCAATTTGAGTGTTTCCTATCCCCTAAACCTCCAGGGATGTACACAGTTTAATACTGGCAACTTCTTATTATGGGAAATACGAAAACGTCTTTTAAAACTACAACTCCCAGTAGAGACATGCCATAGATAGAGAGCATGTTGCGAAACACAATAGCCAGCATGTGTAGTTCTGGGGATGGGGCGGGGGAGGGGGGGACGCGGTGGACCCGTTCAAATCCAGTTTTGGACAGTCTGCGTGGTTCCATCCCATTTCAAGTGCTGTTCGAGAATCGGCGTAACCCTCGGAGCACACTCTCCAATCACAGAGCTTGAGGACTATCACAGGGTTTGTCAAACAGAGCACATGGTGTAGTCCAAACGATAGCTGGGGATTCTGGGTAGTGTAGTGTCTTCTGCCATCCTTTACTCAGAAAAAACATTTGTTTCTCCGAATCGAAGGGGAAAAATACAAAAGCATTGCACACAATTTAAACCAATCAATGTTGTGTAATTAACAAGGATAATCTGGTGTTTTTTAGTCGATGAGTAGTGCAGATATCACTGTAAAATCAATCGACAGTAAGGGGAATACTTACTTCCGGGTGTACAATTCTCCGTTATCCAATGGGAATGGACGCTCACATTGCCTTTAAGGGCAGCCGACACAAACGAATGCCGTGCTTCCATGAGCGTCAAATCCCGCCGCAGATGGGAATACATTGCAATCAGTTGAACGCTATTTGCGTCCCTTTATGACGCTGAAGGAGCCTAGGAGCGTCACAACTGGACGCCACGGACACTGACCAAACGTCGCTCCTGGACGCTTAGGGAGTGAGAGTGTGTTGCTTTAACGGACATGTTGACCGGCAAAGAAAAATTCTAACGGAAACTCTTTTTTCGTAGAAGAGTTTGCTGAGGTTGGATTTGAATTTCACAACAGTTTGGAGAGCCCATTGTGCCAGGTGATAGCTCATGTTGTGTGTCAATGTGTGTGTATGCTGCCCTGCTTTCATCTTGATGGTATAGAGCTTGTGTTTTTCTGTCTTCCTGTCACCCTGAGGTCAATATGAAAGACATAGGGCTGAATGGACCCTCTGGGCTTTGAAATCTCTTGTTTAGCCTTTATGATAATACTGCAAGTACACACATACACAGACTGACACCTACTTATACTGAGTGTGCAAGGTACAAAAAGGTTCATGTGGAGAAACTCGCACACACACACACACACACACACACACACACACAACGTGAATGAAAATTGCCATTTACACCTGTTGGGTGTTTGATCATCAATTAATCTCCATCTCTCTTTCGGCCTGTTTAGTCTCCAAGGTGTTCAGATCAGCCTTTCAATCAATCGGCACATTGTCACCCTGTGTGTGTGTGTGTGTGTGTGTGTGTGTGTGTGTGTGTGTGTGTGTGTGTGTGTGTGTGTGTGTGTGTGTGTGTGTGTGTGTGTGTGTGTGTGTGTGTGTGTGTGTGTGTGTGTGTGTGGGTGTGTGTGGGTGTGTGTGTGTGTGTGTGTGTGTGAGTTTCTCCAGATGCACCTCATAAACGTGCTCTATTTGTTATGTACAGAATAGAAAACTAATGGGGCGAAGCCTGCGAGCTAGTTCAGGCAGTCAACTCGAGCACCAATCATACATTAACACGTGACGCACCTCGTCCCTCTTACAACCAACCAAACCCATTCTCCTAAACATGCCGCTCTATTGAAGCTGCCAGGTCTTCCTGCCTCTGCCTCTCTATGCTGCTGCCACTGCTGTGTTCACTTGCTATTGCTGCGTTCATGTTCCTGCTGCTGTGTTTCATGTTGCTGCTACTCGCCTGCCCCACCACCACCCCAGCTTCAACCTGTAGGCTCGGGGGATGGTTATCTAATCATCACTCACTATGTATATCTGTGGAGTGATGATGCCCGAGCCTAGACGCCAAACTCAAACTATATGCTGCTTCTAATAAACATATTAAGAAGCACGTGAGTTGTCTGACTGAACTAAATGTGTGGGAATACAAAAGACAAAGCTTTGGAGCAATGTGCAAAATGTGTTGGAAAAAATATGCATGGACATAATCAAAATAACTGGTTAGCTTATACATGAGGTAGTGGGAAGTTGGATTTGGCATAATTTTTCGTGCACACAGCATTGCTTAGTTTTCATATTGACAGTGTGTACGATCCATACAAATTGGGGGCTTTTAGGGTTAGGTTTAGTTGTTAACGGTTAATGCTACTAATCATTTGAAAACCCAAGACATTCTAAAAAAGAATACACGGCAGCCCAAAGTTTTTTAATCTTTTAAATCAATTGCCATCACTTATAAAATTAAATAAATACATCTAATATTTTACTCAGAATATCCCACCTCCTTCCCACCCTCCCCCAAAAGCGGTAAAGTGAACCGGGGGCAACAAACACACAGAATAACATAACTAACACATAAGCACAAGATCATACATGTCCACATACACCAACGTTTCTCAAAGTGTAGGGCACGCCCCATTGGTGGGGCGCAGATATGTGATAGGTGGGTCGCGAATGGACGCGATGAATGGGAGATTTTTTTGTGTTGTGCTCAAAGTGCACCAGATTGATGCATTTCACTTCAACATTTCAAAAAAAAATCTTCCCGGGGGTGCATGCCCCCGGACCCCCTAGAGCAGGGATGGGCAAATGGCGGCCCGCATGCGGCTCCCACCTCCTCTTTTTGTGGCCCTCAGATTAATTTATAAACAACGTAATTAATAAAAAATATATATATATTTTTTTTTACTTGTAGTACTGATACCGTCCACTAGACTCCTAGTTACGTCGCGAGCTGCGTAGATGATTTAAAATACCGCGAAATAATCTGTGACGCATTTGTGTGTATTGTGTTTGTTTCCCGGGGAAACCCTCACAAGAAACACCGGCTGTTGTTATGCCTGCTGTGACGTTAAGTTGCCTCTTGTAATGCTCACAGATTCTGCCTTTACAAGCTTAAAAGTTATTTTTATCATCTGAATTTGGCGAAACAAGTTTAATATTCTTAAAACCAAGACTTTGTTTATTTGAAATCAGATGAAAACAAACTGTCACGGACCCTGCCGTGTTATCTATGATTACTACGCTTTTCATTCATAATTTCAGCGGGAGGGAGGGGGAGTGGTGCTGAGGAACAGCAGAGTGCGGGCTGACAGGTGTCTGTGTTGACATTCCCCTTATTGTGGAATAAGGGGAATGCAAAGACTGGCTACAAGTGTTTTAGGTTCAAGTTAGACAACTAATGTCTGGGTTAGTGTTCATGACTTCATGTGTATGTCATCTAATGGTTAATCGCAATACACACACATTTTCCGTGCTTTCCAATAGTTTAAAATAGTTGTATTCCACTGTTTAATAACCTGTTCAATACAAACATGCCACTTGTAAAAATGAAATAAAATGTCTGTGAACTGATATTTGTTTAGTGAGCTTATTAGAGGATGTTCCCATTTTTTGGGGATGTTCCCTTTGATTGTAAAATGTCAATGAAGATGTCAGACTCAGTATATTTGTTAATAATTACATACAACACATGGCATTTTTGTGTGTGTGTGTTCCAAGTGAATCTGCGGCCCCCTGGTGGCCAGTACATCAATGATGTGGCCCCCACCACCATCAAAGTTGCCCATCCCTGCCCTAGAGGATGTGAGGTCCACCCCCAAATAAAGCATGTTAAAATAATCAAATTGAATGCATTTTCTTTTAGTAAACACTGAAAACGGGTCCCACAGACCCAAACAGCACACGAAGGTTAAAGGTCAGCATATAATAATGTTAAAATGTGCTAAATATATACACTGCAAAACAAAAAAAAGAGGAGTAAAAGTAGCTCACGACTTGTTTTTTTAGAGTAGCTCTCATCCTAAAAAAGGTTGGAGACCCCTGTTATAGAACGATACATTTGACCATTTTAAGCTTGGCCTACCATTTTATTGGAGCGACGAGGAACAGGTGGGGCTTGAAAAGGCCCACCTGTTCAAAGTGGGGATGACAGAAAAGGTTTGAGAACCACTGACATACACTAACATGAACTAAACAGCGCGATCATCCTATCTTAAGCAACCAATGCCATTATCTTTACAATCTGACCATATTTTGATTCTGCTGCTCGCATCCTTCTAAAGACAAACATATAAGGTGCTAAGCACTAAGCCTGTGTTCTCAAAGTGTCTGAAAAGAGGCAGCAGAAGAAGAAAACATGAGAAAACCACTCCACCTAAAACAAGAAATTAGTAGGAAGGAGGAAAAAAGAAGATGTAGAGAGATGTGAGGGTTTGAAATGTTAAAGAGACAGAGGAGGAGAAAAGGAGAGAGCCTGGCAGCAGAGGCAAATGAAATCAATTTGAGAAGCGTTGAAGTAATTGCTTTCTGAACAGAATAGTGTCCTGGATGCCGGCTACCTCTTTCTATTGGGTCTCAGCTGAAGAATAAGTTACCTCACTGGAATGACAACATCAACACCTTGTTTCTCATTCAGAGTTGTTACAAAGGAATGTGTGAATTTGTCGGAATGTGTGTTGGGCAAATAAAAACTCCTCTAAATGCCAAAATCTAACAGAAGCCTTCACAACAATTGCAGCATTTCTGATTGAATATAATTCATAACATACCAGGGTGCCCTTTTAGCCCGTGCTCTGTTAAACTGGAGAAGAAAGGCCTTTTATACTCAATAAGGGCAGAAATGTATTCAAACCAATGTGATTGCCCTGCGATTCGTGCCAAAATGCATCGAATCTCGCATTAAGATACATTAATCTGCTTTTTAATTGACATTTTAAAAATAGAACTTGTGAAATTAGCAGAGAAAAGGGGAGAAAAGGCTTGTATGGTCAATTACAACTAACACTCGGGCTTGGCACAGGAGCCATTGGACACAAGCCATAAGTATTTAAATTATACAGAACCAGAGGGCCTGATTACAGCGAGGCTGAATTTAGAAGCAGTAATTGTGGTTGCAGGCTCACACTGATGCTATTTACAGACTCTTGTTGTGGGGAAGAGGGCTTTCCTGAATTATGTAAAGGAATGCGGTTTAAATTATGAAATGATGTTCAGGTGTCATTTTGATTAGAGTGGGACAAGACATATCACTCCTATTCTACAGTGAGCCAATGCTAATTCCAAACCTTGCTTGGTTTGCTTTGTGTCAAATTGCTTGTTCTGTTCAACTTAAACCCTGTAATGCCCAATAAAGATATATTTTGTTTTACAAGACAATCTGAACTACCACAGTTTGTATGCTGCAGTGATGTCACCTGAATGTAGACAAATGTATATGACCATAGAGAAATACAAAGTCATGAAGTGTGAGAAATTAATGTTTTTTCCAAATTCTGTGCAGGTGTTGTCAAGTTGGTGAAGACAAATAATTGAAGACTGATTTAACTCTACAATTTATACTAGCTTTGTAATAATGCAACCATCTGTGTAAGTGTAATGCAGACCAAAAAAAATATATGTATCTAATAAAAGTTAAGATAATGCCCAACAACCGCTATAGAGGGTGGCTTTTTGTCTGACAAATCTGTTTTTGTCCTGAACAGTTTGTCAAAACCAGGGATGTCCAAACTTGTTTCACCGAGGGCCACATACAGAAATATATACAAAGGGCTGGGTCCCTCATGGGGCTGGGTGATGTATATTGCCTCATAAGTTAAGTTCAATCAAAATCAATTGAATGTAAGGAAATTATGCTTAATCAGCGTACATCACAGCTCTCCATAGGGTTTCTATTATTTTGTTGGTAGCTCATTCCTTACAACAGAAGCCTCAGATTGCTTATAATAAGAGGAAATAGGAAGGGTATATTTCAAGCTTGTTATGAAAATAAGTTAAGTTTTTCTTATCAACTTAGATTTGTTAGAAAATGTTTTCAGCTCTAATTGACTGAATTTATTTGAAAAGTGGGCTTATTAACACATGTACTACAATACTACTGTAAACTATCTGATTAAATCTATATTTAAGAAGTTAAAGACAAGCACAAGTTTAATTTGAGGGCCATACTGCATTATATTTTTTTTATTTGCTGATGGCCGATTCAAAATGGTGCCGTAGTTTGGACACCCCAGGTCTAAACCCAAGTAGCAAGGACTGGTAGCCTACTTACATTTTGTATGATGTGTGTAGCAGGTGTGGTGGCGACATTACAGGTGGCTTAAAATGAACCTCAACTGAAAATAAATAAACATCTAGTAACAAATATAAAAAAAAAAATTTTTTTTTTTTAAACATATTCAAGATAATATGTAAAATCATGTAATGTCTGTTCATTTCTCCAGCTTTTGTTTACTAATGTCATGTTTAGTTTATTTTTAGATTTAGTTATTTATGTAGAGTCATGTCTCAGTGTTCAGGTATTCAATTACAGTCACTTATGTCTAATCTCGTCATACACTTACCTTTCCCTCTTGTTTCAGAGCCCTTGATTTCCTGCCATTGTGATTGTCAGCCCCTCCCTTGATTGTTGCCACCTGTGTCCCATTAACCCTTCTATAAATAGTCCTCATCTCCCTTTAATCTCTGCCAGTTCATCTTGATTCATGTGCAGTCAAAAGGTTTGAAGCCAAGAAACCTTTTAGTTATTTCCTAGAGTCAAGTTTATTAAGTTTTGTGTTTTAGTATTTGACCTTTGCCCCGTTTTGCCTCTGTAAGAGTGATTTTTGGTTGTACCATGTGTTCTTCTTTAAGGAAAAACTTTGGTCTTGAGTCCAAGTATTTGTGTCACTTTCCTAACATGATAATCCCATTAAAAACACTGACGGTACAGTCTCTTTTTGATTTCTGTCAATGTCTTAACCATTGTGAGAAGTCATGTTCACTTAGTTTTAAAAAAGGACAATTAAATCGAGGGATTATGGAGATTCACAGGTTTTATTGCACTGTTCTTTGCCTTTTGGAAACAGCGTAAAACAAATGTCACTAAATACTGCTCACTGTTCGGAGGCTGCGATGTGGCTTCCACATCCCTGTTCTGGGTCCCAGCCTAGACAAGATCCAGGTAACCAGCATGCTTTTGTTGTCTGACTCATCACCTCATTCTGTTCCGCTGTCTGATCTCGGGTTGAGCCATTCCCATCTCTCCGTCTCTTTGTATATTTTTGGATTAGGTGTTGTCACAGCCAAGATGGCAACGACCTGAGGTGCCAGCTTTAGGCTGTGCAGAGGCTCTGTAGAACCCTATTTGTGACATCACCGAGACTACATCCATACACACTCAGTCTATGGTGCCACTACAACACTATACACCCAAATGTCCTGCTTCCGTTTCAGCAGTTCATTGCAAAGCTTGGTGGGGATCAAATTCCCGTCTAGATCAACAACCGCCAGGGGAGTGTGTGCTTCCTGAGATCTGACATGGCTGGGGATGAGGCTATCCTAGGACACCCATTATTGACACTGGTGCTAGAGGACAGACAGGAGTATGTGGTGAAAGGTAACACCTGCTTCAGAGAACAAGGTGTATTGTAGGCGATGTAACTCTGAGCCCCACTAAGGGCTCAGCTGAGGAAACTCTTTGAAGTTCAGCAGGATAGGAAATTAGTGCTGACATACGGGTGTAGTAATCTCTACAAAACTGGAGAAAATTACTGAACCACACCCCAAGATGCAAGTGATGGAGTTGGATCACATTCCAGCATTATCTTCTGGCTTTGACAACAGCAGTAGACAAAGTAAAAGGGAAATGTTTTTATTGTTGGAAAAAAAACAAAAAAGATTGGGGGAAAATAACTAAAACTTAAACCGTGACAAACAGTTGTATCTTTCTGTTAAAGGGCATATTTTGAGTGAGCAGAGATGTTTAATTTAGTATACCCGCAGATCGCGACATATGAGTTTATATGAATTCATTGGCAGGTAAGGGGGGTGTTATAATCGATATCTGGAGTGGGGGTAGTGTGGTAGGAGTGATTTGTAGAAAAGCAAAGCCAGTGTGTGTGTGTGTGTATGTATGTTGGAAGTAAACAACTGAAATGAAATCATATTATAGTCAGCGTTTCCACCAAAAAAGTAATAATTCTGGACAAGATCGAGTGTTTATCGCTTGAAATGACGAAAAGGAAAAAGGACAAGGACATCCCTCTGTTGGAGGGGCAAAGGAGTCTGGTGGGATTATGTTCGCCGGTGGACGCTCGGGGTGGACGCCCTACAGAGGGTACATTTACAATGTAACCCTGGGTCCAGAATGATCCAATATCAACGAGAACAGTTAGTCAACCAAAGAAAAACGTTGGTACATACTATACCTTATATATTTGTGTATCTGTTGGAGGTTTCCTTTTAAACACACATGCACCATACTCAACATCATCCCTGACATGACATACCTTCATGGTTTTATATAGACAGAATAAAAATGTAATTTGTTGTCAGAGCCAGACAGCCTGTGGCCAGGCACCAGTGAACACAGAGGCCCCAGCTACAAAGGCAGACCACGAAATGTCACAAATCAAAAACTCAAAGTTTCATAGCCACTGAGGGGAAAAATACCACACCACAGCCACACCATGATATTGCCTTTTGGTCTCGACTTGATAGGGACAAAATGCATATTCATGAAGTAAGCAACTTGTGATCCCAAACAAAGTAAAGCCCTGGCTTAGGGAGATTGGGCCCGCCGTTAATGACTTCTTCGTTTTAAGCCCGCATAAGAAAGCCCCCCGATTTCCCCTCGCTTGTAGTCCATGAGAATATTTAATACCGTTATTAATCATTTTTAATCCGTTTGCTTTTAATTAAGAAACAGCATGTTGCTGTCCTATCAGCCTGTGCCAGCGCACAGATTAATTGTAGCTTAAGATAGCCGGCCGTGATTGGTGTAATGTATTAGCTAACAAGACGCCCGGCTTCTAAAGATACTTGTACACTACCTTGGGAACTTGGCACCACTCCAGGGCCTCTCTCTCCCTCCCTCTCCTCCCTTTCGTTCTCTCTCTTCCTCCTCTATCTCTCCTCCTGTGTGCCTCTCCTGTTTGATGCTGCAGTCAGGCGTCTTTGGGAAACCTTCCCTCTCATCTCAGCATGCTGCTGTGTTTGTAGCACCATTGCTCTGATGGCAGGCCAGACTATCCCTGGTGAGGGAACATGGGGGAAAAGAGTCTTTCATTGTGTCCCTGGCCAGGGGCGATACACTGTAACCTATAGCCCCTGGTGCAAGGCCCAGACTCTTTTCCAGGCAGGTTCAATTTGACTCACTCGGTCCCAGGCCTGGATTAGAATGTCATTATGTTGTTGTTTGTCTTCTTGTTCTACTACAAGTGTGATTGGAATGGTACTTAGACTGAAACAAGTGGGAATGATTGTACCTAAAGGAGATGGAAATGTAATGATGTGCTGCCAGAAGGGATGTTGTCAGGGATGGAACATTCTTCAGTGCCGTTCTGCTTACTTTCTTCTGCCCCTCTGTCCCAACTTGAAATGTATCATGAGAGAGCTGATCCAGTCAAATGTAAATGAACAGCTGGGGGTACTCAGCTCTGAGGTTTACACGGATTGTAAGTTCTATATACTGCTAATCGCTGTTTTACAACTGGTGGATAGGGGGCTCAAGTCACAGACAGAAGCAGATCATACAAAGGTGGGTCAATCTGAAAAACTCTGATAGGAGAAGAATAATCTGAAAATGCCTTCAGATGTAATGCATGGTTGATTATCACCACTATCTTATCCTTTCTTCACTTTTATCTTATCAAATGTTACCTTCATACTGTTTGCTGTTTTGATACACCACATTTGTTCATGTGGCTGTATGTAAAAGAGAATACTATAAATGAATTTGCCATCAAATGTAAAATATAAATGCAGGCTTTAATAGTTATTTATTTATAAACATTTTAATTCATTTACCTTTGTATTCATTTACCTTTTATTTATTGCCTTTTTAAAAGGTATTTATTCAACAGCAAAGACACTGCTGGGGTTTGAGGCTCGCACGATACAGGCAGTACTGTAGAGTCATGGCCTGTTAGCCTGCCAGCTTGTGGAGCCTGTACACCTGGCCCAATTTATTGGCCTGTTTGCCAGCTCCTTTCTTAATTGTTTTACTTTTATCATGACAAAGGTGCTCTCAGCTGTATTTAGATAGTGAAATAGCTAAGGAGAGCGGGTACTACATTAAAGGAGAGGTGTCATGCTTTTCCGGTTATTACCCGTCCCCTTGTGTGTTATGAAGGTTTTTCTGCATGTAAACGGTCTGCAGAGTCAAAAACCCTCAAAATACATCCTGTAGCGAGTACAACTCTAACACAGAAAATACCTCCCCAAAACGCCTCGTTGGAGATTTCTCATTTTCCATTGTTTACTTCCTGGGTATCGCTACATAGGGATACCCAGTAGCCACGCCCAGAACTATGGCCGCACCCTCTGCCAGCCTTTCACGTAACAAAGCTTCCCAAAACCTTTCAGAATAGAGATGGCAAATCCGGATCCTTTTACGGACTCAGGGTCTTCTGAGTCAGTCATTGAAGAGATCCGGATCATACGAGTCCTTTGAGTCATATGAGTCAGCATCACCAAGAGTGTAGAAATCCTACCGGTGAAACCGAAAACTTGTTGCATTTCACGAGCATATTAAACTGACGTTACATTAACCTCCGCTACACAGTGTCTTTTGCTTTAATAAAACATGTTGATCACAAATAAAAAGGGTTATTTTGCGATTTGGCGAATCTGAGTCTGCTGTTGACTCGTGCATGACGACGAGTCTGCTGGACCTCTGGATCTGCTGCTATACGGTTACGGCTCTGAGTCCGCACGAGTCTGCTGTGTTTTGCACAGTGAGTCAGGATTTGAGAATCTGAGTCTGTGAAGTTCCGCTGACTAACTCGTAGGCTACTGTCTCTCTCGATCATTGTCCTGGATTCACGGATCCCGCCCGCGATTTTGATTAAGTCCATTATGTTTCCGGCTCTAAATGAAGTTTCAGTGTAGACTTCTAACACAATTGTCATGTTGTGCAACAGTCTCCTGCGTGTAATAGCTGCATTTCCAATAAGGATCTTACTTGGCAAAACGTTTATTTTGAACATAGCACACAAAAAGAAACAAACAATGACAAATGATAGACAATTGCAAAACAGTTAGAATATATAAAATGTCTTAATTATATAATTATTATTATTAAATTAAAACACAATTGTGCCACATTTGCTTTAGTAAAGGAACATATTAAAATAACTATATACATATAATGCAAAACACTTATTTTTTAAAATGCACACACAACAAAATCAAGCATATCTTCACCCAGTATCTCCACCCATGATAAAATAACTATGAAAAATAAGAAATTAATTAAAATGAATATATATACATATTTGGGTCATGAAAACAGTGTGTATGTAGATCTAATCATATGCCCCCCCCCCCCACCCCTATTTTTTCATGGACTGCGTAATCATTGCAATACTGGTGTTTGTATGTGTTAAATGTGTGTAAAGTCGTGTCTTTTGCTTTAATAAAACATGTTGATCACAAAAAAAAAGGGTAATTTTGCGATTTTGAGAATCTCAGTCTGCTGTTGACTCGTGCATGACGACGAGTCTGCTGGATCTCTGGGTCTGCTGCTATACGGTTACGGCTCTGAGTCCGCACAAGTCTGCTGTGTTTTGCACAGTGTGTCCACACAGCAGCTTTGACCAAATCTTGAAAATCCTGGAGCTGGGCGTGTCTGACAGCTTGGGGGATTTCGCGACCAACAACCAATCACATGAATATCACATGAATATCCCGCCCCCGACATACAAAGCAAAAAAACCCGGTTCTTCTACACTATTGTCAAATAGGAAGGGCTATGATGAATATTTATTTTTTTAACATTTTGAACATTTATGAGATTAATGTTTATGGTGCTATTTTATGCTACATTCCATGCTGGCTAATGATACTGTCTATGCTTGCTAGCAACGAAGTAAACTAGCAACGAAGTAAACTGGATATAAAATCCCCAAACGAGCGAAAACCTACCAGTTTCCCCCACAGCCTCTGCCACCTCCCTCCATGCCTGGTTCCTCCGGTTTGTATCCCGGTAAGTAAATAGGGACTGGTCATAAAGAACCGGGTGATTTGCTACCGCAATAACTAACTTCTCCTCCATTTTTATGGAATATAGAATGAACTGCGGTCTGGTTCTCCCAGCTTGCACGCGGTTTGATTGGCTAGCGCTTGAACTGTCAGATTTGCATAAACGGATCTGATTGGCTGTCGCTTCCAGCTCAGCCTCAAAAGTTGAACAATGTTCAACTTTGGAATCCTGAACATCCTGGAAATCCTGGAAATCTTCGCCTCGCCCCCCCACAATGCAGTTCGGCGACAAGCGAGGGAAAGTGACGTCATCCCCATTCAAAGTCAATGGGCGGAGACGCGCTGGAAGCGATGGACAAATCGCCAAAAGCTGCTGTGTGTACGGGCCGTAACGGCGTAACGGCGAGGCGAAGATTTCCAGGATTTCCAGGATGTTCAGGATTCCAAAGTTGAACATTGTTCAACTTTTGAGGCTGAGCTGGAAGCGACAGCCAATCAGATCCGTTTATGCAAATCTGACAGTTCAAGCGCTAGCCAATCAAACCGCGTGCAAGCTGGGAGAACGAGACCCGCAGTTCATTTCTATATTCCACAAAAATGGAGGAGAACTTAGTTATTGCGGTAGCAAATCACCCGGTTCTTTATGACCAGTCCCTATTTACTTACCGGGATACAAACCGGAGGAACCAGGCATGGAGGGAGGTGGCAGAGGCAGTGGGTGAAACTGGTAGGTTTTCGCTCGTTTGGGGATTTTATATCCAGTTTACTTCGTTGCTAGTTTACTTCGTTGCTAGCAAGCATAGACAGTATCATTAGCCAGCATGGAATGTAGCATAAAATAGCACCATAAACATTAATCTCATAAATGTTCAAAATGTTAAAAAAATAAATGTTCATCATAGCCCTTCCTATTTGACAATAGTGTAGAAGAACCGGGTTTTTTTGCTTTGTATGTCGGGGGCGGGATATTCATGTGATATTCATGTGATTGGTTGTTGGTCGCGAAATCCCCAAGCTGTCAGACACGCCCAGCTCCAGGATTTTCAAGATTTGGTCAAAGCTGCTGTGTGGACACACCGTGAGTCAGGATTTGCGAATCTCTGAGTCTGCTGTTGACTCATGCATAATATAGCCGCGGGAGCCGGGTGCTGGAGGAGGGGCTACAACATGTTTACCGGCCGCAGCTATGCTCGTGCACATGACGAGTTTGGATCTCTGGATCTGCTATGCTATTACGGCCCGTCCACACAGCAGCTTTGAACAAATCTTGAAAATCTTGGAGCTGGGCGTGTCTGACAGCTTGGGGATTTTTTGCGAGCAACACGACCAACAACCAATCACATGAATCTCCCGCCCCCGACATACAAAGCAAAAAAAAACGGGGATTTTATGCGAGCAATATATATATATATATAAACTCCCCAAACAGGCGAAAACCTACCAGTTTCACCCACTGTCTCTGGCACCTCCCTCCATGCCTGGTTCCTCCGGTTTGTATCCCGGTAAATAGTTCTGGTCGTAAAGAACCGGGTGATTTGCTACCGAAATTTCTCGTTTGGAATATGAGGAAATGTACTGCGGTCTGGCTCTCCCTGCTTACACGCGGTTTGATTGGCTAGAGCTTCTACTGTCAGATTTGCATAAACGGATCTGATTGGCTGTCGCTTCCAGCTCAGCCTCAAAAGTTGAACATTGTTCAACTTTGGAATCCTGAACATCCTGGAAATCCTGGAAATCTTCGCCTCGCCCCCCCACAATGCAGTTCGGCGACAAGCGAGGGAAAGTGACGTCATCCCCATTCAAAGTCAATGGGCGGAGACGCGCTGGAAGCGGTGGACAAATCGCCAAAAGCTGCTGTGTGGACGGGCCGTTACGGTTAGGAGCCGTAATTTACGGCTCCTCTGAGTCCCCACGAATCTGCAGGAAGTTTCACTGATCCGCATCCCCTCCCCTGAGCCAAACGATAACTTCTGGAAGCTATCCTACTTGCTAAAGGGTAGGCAGATGGACTGGGGTACGTTGTAATGTTATTTTACATGTTATAAAGACAGTAGCGAGTGACGCAATTTATAGTTTTAATTTGTACGTCACACCAGGTGTAGGACTCAAAGGACTCGGGTTAATGGAGAGGGGAGACTCGTCACGACCAGCTCATTTCTAGGATCCGTGTTAATGATCCGGATGAATCAGGACTCGCCCATCTCTATTTCAGAATTCATGCCAGATATGTACAGCGTAGGGCACTGAAGAACGATGCTGTTCCTACTTTGTTTGGACCAGCGGGAGTTCGGGTACACAACCTGTGAGTATTCATTGTTGTTTGTGTATTTATGATGTTTAAAACAAACAAGGTATCTACCACGACTGTTTAAATGGGTAAACGTTTTTCGGACTATTACGTTGAAATGCTCTCCTCAGACCCATGCTCACAGCGTTATAAACCTTTTTCTTACTCAATATCAAGCCACACTTATTGTTTTTACTTCGGCTGTGAGTGTTTGTGTGTGCTCAGGATGAGTTTCGCTTGTTCTAGCTGTATCACCAAGCCTGTCTGCTCCTCCAGCAGTGTGTGTGTGTGCGTGTGTGTGTGTGTGTGTGTGTGTGTGTGTGTGTGTGTGTGTGTGTGTGTGTGTGTGTGTGTGTGTGTGTGTGTGTGTGTGTGTGTGTGTGTGTGTGTGTGTGTGTGTGTGTGTGTGTGTGTGTGTGTGTGTGTGTGTGTGTGTGTGTGTGTGTGTGTGTGTGTGTGTGTGTGTGTGTGTGTGTGTGTGTGTGTGTGTGTGTGTGTGCGAGCACAAAGAATTTCTGCACAAACTGTCAGAAACCGTCTCAGGGAAGCTCATCTGAATGCTCGTCGTCCTCATCGGGGTCTCGACCTGACTCCGGTTCGTCGTCGTAACCGACTTGGGTGGGCAAATGCTCACATTCGATGGCGTCTGGCACGTTGGAGAGGTGTTCTCTTCACGGATGAATCCCGGTTTTCACTGTTCAGGGCAGATGGCAGACAGTGTGTGTGGCGTCGTGTGGGTGAGCGGTTTTCTGATGTCAATGTCGTGAATCGAGTGGCCCGTGGTGGGGTTATAGTATGGGCAGGCGTATGTTATGGACGACGAACACAGGTGCATTTTATTGATGGCATTGTGAATGCACAGAGATACCGTGACGAGATCCTGAGGCCCATTGTTGTGCCATTCATCCACGACCATCACCTCATGTTGCAGCATGATAATGCACGGCCCCATGTTGCAAGGATCTGTACACAATTCCTGGAGGCTGAAAACATCCCAGTTCTTGCATGGCCAGCATACTCACCGGACATGTCACCCATTGAGCATGTTTGGGATGCTCTGGATCGGCGTATATGACAGCGTGTTCCAGTTCCTGCCAATATCCAGCAACTTCGCACAGCCATTGAAGAGGAGTGGACCAACATTCCACAGGCCACAATCAACAACCTGATCAACTCTATGCGAAGGAGATGTGTTGCATTGCGTGAGGCAAATGGGGGTCACACCAGATACTGACTGGTTTTCGGACCCCCCCAGACCCCCCCAATAAAGCAAAACTGCACGTTTCAGAGTGGCCTTTTATTGTGGCCAGCCTTCTGTGGCCACCTGTAACATACATAATTGTCTTTGTTGACTTTACACAAGATGGAAATGTTTTCCTTTCACGAAGCAACAGTCTAGACCAGGGGTTCCCAAAGTGTGAGGCGCGCCTCCCCTGGGGGGCGCCAGAGAGCTTCAAGGGAGGCACAGCCGCCAGAAAAAAATAAAGAGAAACAGTGAAATCTAGCTAGTTAACTTCAGCTAAATGTATGCGAGCGGCAAAATATGGATAGATTTTTTGTGAAGTTACCTAAAGTGAGAGAGGAGACAGCGTCTGTCAGAAAACGGAGGAAGTATGACAATGATTATTTGAAGCTAGGATTTTCATGGACTGGTCCTGATGACACTCCACTGCCACAGTGTGTTATCTGCAACGAGGTGCTAGCTAATGACAGTATGAGACCATGTAAACTCTGGCGTCATATTGAGACGAAACACCCATTTTTGGTGACCAAGCCACAGGAGTTTTTTGACCGGAAGCTCAAGGAATTGCAGTCACAGAAAAATGTCATTGACACATTTAGCACTGTGAATACAAAGGCAACCGAAGCATCATACCGAGTGGCGTTACGGATAGCTAAGGCTGGTAAACCTCACAACATTGGTGAAACGTTACTCCTCCCTGCTGCTAAAGACATCTCCGTCTCAACTATTTCTCTCCGAGTGCAACGTATGAGGAAGCTGCCATCCTTAACCTCAACATGTTTAAAACATAAAGATAAAGAGGTTTAAAAAAGCTATTGTGTAAGGAGGTGACGCTCAGCCAATCAAAAAAGAGAAAGGTAGTGAAAACAGAGCATTTTATGACATTTTCTCTTACTGGACCTCTTTGAAATGCAATTGAATACCCCTGCATTATAGCAACAACAACAATAATAATAATAATAGCAATAATAATTGGGAGGGGGGGCGCGGCTGTGATTATGTTCTCTGAGGGGAGGCTCACCTTCCCACACTTTGGGAACCCCTGGTCTAGACAGTATTCTAACATATTCTAACAAGGTAGATTATGACTCGCTGGGGTTTTCCAATGGTGATGCTCTCAGACCAAGATTTGTGTCATCTGTGTTAGAGGAAACCTGCAGGGGGTGGATCCCCCAGCAGAACAGGACCTAAAACTGCGACAATACTAGCCTGAAATCCGTTTTGCATTAGCCACAGGAGTTACACCTGCAGAGCTCAACTTGAGTTGTCTTCTTAAAGGCCCCTTTGAGGTCTGTTTAGTGTAATCAAGAAAGTCGGACCTCTACACTTCAAGGTGGCCCTGGAAGACACCTTCTGGTCTTTAGGCTCAAGTCCTGCTTTCCCACAACTGAGGAGATGGACAGAAAAGCGGGTCAACGTAACCTTGAGATCTTCAAATTGGAAAACAATGGGTGTGTTTCTCAGCCTCTGGAACGTACCAAACATTTATATTCTAAATTGAGAGATGAAAAGGTGAAGCTGTGTCTTCAATATAAAAATCGAATTGGTTTCTCCCGGATCAAAACACATCCACTGCCAAACTGTTCACGAAAGCCGGTCATTCACCAAAAACCCTGCAAACCCAGACTGAAGGGAAGGACTGACTGACTAGCATTAACCAGCAGGTAAAACAAGACCACAAGGGGGATTCTTTTTGGTGGGATTTGGGGTAAATATTTAAAGTGTGTGTGTGTGTGTGTGTGTGTGTGTGTGTGTGTGTGTGTGTGTGTGTGTGTGTGTGTGTGTGTGTGTGTGTGTGTGTGTGTGTGTGTGTGTGTGTGTGTGTGTGTGTGTGTGTGTGTGTGTGTGTGGGGAAAAAAGGTGATGGTAACTAGAAATAATAAATAGACAGCTATTTTCAGTATTAATTTCAGCATCTGCCTCAAAGGGACCCTCTCGTTCTTTCTATCTCTTTCTTCTTCACACAGACTCACACGCACACACACACACATCCACTACACTCTTCTCTCTTGCTCGCACACACACACACACACGCACACACACACACACACCCGCGCGCACAAACACACACAAAGTCTTCACTCTCCAGTGAAGAGGAGCCCATTGTGTGTGATGAGAGTTAGATTGGATGGCTCCCCAGGGAGCTGCTCTCCATTAGCTAAGGTGATCTAACAGGTAATCAGCAGATAATTAAAAGGCTTCACATCTCCGATGGGAGGGGCTGATGGAGTCGCACTTGACTGAGTGTGTGTGGGATGTGCGCACACACATGCAAACTTTCGCATGTGTACCTGTGTCTATGCAGTCCTTTCTGAATGTCATCAGGGCAGGAGGCTCGTGGTCGTTTTGTGGGTTGGACATGCATCACTTTTATAGACGCTCTAGCCTTCCTGGGAAAGTATATTTGAATGGATAGTGAAAGGCAAAGTCCAGGTCAAATGAGCCAGTATGTGTGCTGTAAACAGATATGGATGAGTGCTGCAGTCTGGAATAGTCTGTAGTCTCTAGGAGTGTATCTATGCTTTTTTACTGCCACAGCGAATACAACGCTATGTTAACAGCTTAGTCAAACTTCCCACATATGATCCATGTGATGTTACATTGGATATTATCCTGTTTACATCATTTTCTTTCATGGCAATGGAAAGATAAATGAAAGAAGGCGGATATATCCATTTAACATGTTTATTATAAAATGTATCAATTTGTCAAAATGAAAGACAGCCCACACACCTATCAATCATCAAACCATGGGGTCTTAATTCATTACGTGTTGATTTCTATCAACGGGGGAGTACTTCAGGAAAGTCAACGGGGGGCCACAGAGCGTGAACGTTGTGATCAGCTGTTTTAGCGCAGTTCTCCAGTGAAGGGGGGGGAGTCTCCCTCCGCAGCCGGTTGGCGTAGTTTTGGCACAATTCCGTTGTACAGACCGACGTTAACAGCAGCCCTGTCTGTGCACACGGAGACCGACTCTGTCGTCCGGTGATCTAACCGCCTTCTGGAAAAGCTTCACAAGGACGTCGGTACGCAAATGCGCTTTGTGACACAAGTGACGGTACGCATTTCAGATTACGCACATAACCTGGTACCAGTTATGTGCACCTACTACAGCAAAACTATTCTCCGTCGGGACTTCCTACAACAACACCACGCCGTTATCTTGAGTCTGATTGGCCAGAAGACATTATCAAAGATGTTCTATTGAGAAGACAATCACTACCTGACAAAAGTTTTCAAAACCGTTTCTGGTCTTCGGTATTTCCAGACAAGTCAACACACTCTCACTCCATAATCGTCCAGGAGCGACGTTTGGTCAGTGTCCGTAGCGTGCAGTTCTGACGCTCCTAGGCTCCTTCAGCTTCATAAAGGGACGCAAATAGCTTTCAACTGATTGCAATGTATTCCCATCTGCGGCGGGATTTGACGCTCATGGAAGCACGGCATTCGTTTGTGTCGGCTGCCCTTAAAGGCAATGTGAGCGTCCATTCTCATTGGATAACGGAGAATTGTACACCCGGAAGTAAGTATTCCCCTTACTGTCGATTGATTTTACAGTGATATCTGCACTACTCATCGACTAAAAAACACCAGATTATCCTTGTTAATTACACAACATTGATTGGTTTAAATTGTGTGCAATGCTTTTGTATTTTTCCCCTTCGATTCGGAGAAACAAATGTTTTTTCGGAGTAAAGGATGGCAGAAGACACTACACTACCCAGAATCCCCAGCTATCGTTTGGACTACACCATGTGCTCTGTTTGACAAACTCCATTTTTTTTCACCATTCATTCCAATGGCTGGCGTCTATGTCACGTGATCTTCAAATTTCTCCCTGCAGAAAAACAAAACATGGCTGAACTTCGTTTTATTCTCGGTGGAAAATGCCTATTTTAAAGTTAGTTTGGCCATTAAAATGCGTTTTGATGTCATTTGATGCGAGAAATATGAGTTGTTATTTCAGATTATGTGTGCAGTGGATGTACATGATCTTTAGTTTGCTAGTTATTACGAAGATTACTTCAGGAAATTGCGTCCAGAGAACGTTTTCATTGTTACCAAGGTGGTTGCTAGGGACGCTGCTATCGATATTATTTCTGTTGTGTAACTGTTTAATGGTGTTATCTTTATTGCTACCCCCTTCCCCGTCAATGTATAGTGTTGGTCCACAGCGCAAACATATTAGTTTAACAAAATCCGCATCTAAAGATAGCTTACGTTATTTTCCCCTGTGCAATTCCAGTCTCACATCTCAGAGCACATCGTCATTAACAAATACCGGAAACAGACCGAAAACATTTAAAAAAAATTAAATAATACTTTATTCCGAGTGTGCTTGCTTTTCTCTTTGAAAGTCATCACATAACGGGATTGTAATACACGGTTCGGCTGCATTAAATATTACATATCTGCCGTAGTTCTGTATATATAGAGCCCTGATGAGAAGACTTCTCGACAAACATGAGGAACTGAAAACGTGACGTGGATCATAAATATATCAGCCATTAAACAACATCTTACATTTCTTTTCACACAATACGTATTCGGTTGACTTTTATATTTGATCCAATTGGTAGATAGGCTGTATTTACACCATAATGGTGCACAGCTGATATAAAGGGACACCTAGTGGTTAAAGCATGTTATTGAACTTCATTATTTTTATTATTAGATATTAATAGGTTCGCTATAAACTATATTCATTACTCGTTATTCTCTACTAATAGTTAATTAAAGACTGTATATAATGACTATTTTGCACATCCCTTTCAAGATTTCAAGATGTTCTAAGGTTTATTGACATATCATATAGGCCTACACAACTATGGTGTAGTTATGCATTGAATTAAAAACTTGGGTCGCAGGTTCCTCAATAGTGCATTACAAGACATCTATCAATATTTGTGCATATCTCCAGCAATGTTAACTATGTTGAAGCACTTATTTTAACTGATATTATACATATGTATTATACTCTTATAAGATGTATGTAGATATTTAATCTCTGGCCTTGTCAGGTATTGAACAATCAATAAATAAAGAACACAGAATTGTTAAATATAAAACACAGAATTTGTGTGATTATACTAAATGATTTACAAATAACAAATTACAATTATCCTTGTTAATTACACAACATTGATTGGTTTAAATTGTGTGCAATGCTTTTGTATGTTTCCCCTTCGATTCGGAGAAACAAATATTTTTTCGGAGTAAAGGATGGCAGAAGACACTACACTACCCAGAATCCCCAGCTATCGTTTGGACTACACCATGTGCTCTGTTTGACAAACCCCGTGATAGTCCTCAAGCTCTGTGATTGGAGAGTGTGCTCCGAGGGTTACGCCGAGCCTCGAACAGCACTTGAAATGGGATGGAACCACGGCAGACTGTCCAAAACTGGATTTGAACGGGTCCACCGCGTCCCCCCCTCCCCCACCCCGTCCCCAGAACTACACATGCTGGCTATTCTGTTTCGCAACATGTTCTCTATCTATGGCACGTCTCTACTGGGAGTTGTAGTTTTAAAAGACGTTTTCGTATTTCCCATAATAAGAAGTTGCCAGTATTAAACTGTGTACATCCCTGGAGGTTTAGGGGATAGGAAACACTCAAATTTAAAACATATAATTAATAAATGGGTGAAAATTGCTTGTGCCCATAATGGGCAGCATTAATATATGGGTCATTCCAGAATTGGAGGACAATTTAGACACTAACATTTTAGAAAAATGAACTTTTTATTTTTATTTTTTTTATGTATTTAGGAAAAACAGATAATAAACCATAAAACAAGTTATTTGCCCAGCTAGGCATCAAATTAATATTTTCCAATGAAGAATTACCTCTGTTACTCTAATTATAGTAACAGGGTTGAAAGTAACAGGGTTGAAAATCAATGCTAATTTGAGCTTTAACCTCAGGAATTATTGCTAGATGTAGCATGTAATGCTACTTTCAAGGCAAGGACAAACTTGGATATCTAATGCAAGAAAGATAACTTTTAAATGAATATGCTTTATTCTGACAATATCAGTAACAGGGTTGAGTGGGTCAGAGTGCCACACTCTTTTAAGACTGAAAAGATTGTAAAAATATGAAAAATAAAAGAGAGGACTTAGTTTTGGTCTACCCATGGCACTAGCACATGGCTTGCTGATGTCGCTTCCACTGTGTCATCTGATTAACAGTTTTTTCACTTCCTGTGCCAATCTAAAAAGGTTTGGGTAACAGGGTTGAACCTGAACGCATGTTGAGGGACACACCTTCTGTGCAAAATTACTGTTATCTAAAATATGTTTATGATTTAACAAATTGATTTTACCATTACAAGAGACATATAGAATAATACCAAAAAAAGTAAATAAAATCCCTATTTTAAATGTTATATTTGACATGCAAGTTGGTCACCAAGAAGCGGGGACAAGACAAAAATGCCATTTTAGGGGATGTTCAAGAGCTATTTGATAATTTAAATAATATTTTGAAACCACTTTTTCTACAACTTTATATACATGTTGTCTCAATACAAGTATGTTTAACACAACAAGTGCATGTTTTAGCATTTTGGGCATGGATTATTAGATTTTTTATATGGGGGACATGAAATGTCCTCCAATTCTGGAATGACCCATATATACACACATGCCAGCTAAGGTCAGAAGAGCTTTATTTAACAGCTGGTCTTATGTTTGTGACCCCTGTTATTAATTGATAACATTACATTACATTACATTAATTGATAAGCCTGAAACATAAACTTGTCAAGGTTCAGAGGCACATTTTGCAAATATGGCAGTAGCCATCGATCATCTTAAGATAAGATATACTTTATTGATCCCAAGTTGGAACATTTGCGTTACATCAGCATGTGTAACAGTTATAAATATGCAGTGGTGTTTATTTGTAAATCATTTAGTATAATCACACAAATTCTGTGTTTTATATTTAACAATTCTGTGTTCTTTATTTATTGATTGTTCAATACCTGACAAGGCCAGAGATTAAATATCTACATACATCTTATAAGAGTATAATACATATGTATAATATCAGTTAAAATAAGTGCTTCAACATAGTTAACATTGCTGGAGATATGCACAAATATTGATAGATGTCTTGTAATGCACTATTGAGGAACCTGCGACCCAAGTTTTTCATTCAATGCAGAACTACACCATAGTTGTGTATATGATATGTCAATAAACCTTAGAACATCTTGAAATCTTGAAAGGGATGTGCAAAATAGTCATTATATACAGTCTTTAATTAACTATTAGTAGAGAATAACGAGTAATGAATATAGTTTATAGGGATCCTATTAATATCTAATAATAAAAATAATGAAGTTCAATAACATGCTTTAACCACTAGGTGTCCCTTTATATCAGCTGTGCACCTTTATGGTGTAAATACAGCCTATCTACCAATTGGATCAAATATAAAAGTCAGCCGAATTAGTGTTGATACTGCAAGGAGACGTATTGTGTGAAAAGAAATGTAAGATGTTGTTTAATGGCTGATATAGTTATGATCCACATCACGTTTTCAGTTCCTCATGTTTGTCTAGAAGTCTTCTCATCAGGGCTCTATATATACAGAACTACGGCAGATATGTAATATTTAATGCAGCCGAACCGTGTATTACAATGCCGTTATGTGATGACTTTCAAAGAGAAAAGCAAGCACACTCGGAATAAAGTATTATTTAATTTTTTTTAAATGTTTTCGGTCTGTTTCCGGTATTTGTTAATGACGATGTGCTCTGAGATGTGAGACTGGAATTGCACAGGGGAAAATAACGTAAACTATCTTTAGATGCGGATTTTGTTAAACTAATATGTTTGCGCTGTGGACCAACACTATACATTGACGGGGAAGGGGGTAGCAATAAAGATAACACCATTAAACAGTTACACAACATAACAGAAATAATATCGATAGCAGCGTCCCTGGCAACCACCTTGGTAACAATGAAAACGTTCTCTGGACGCAATTTCCTGAAGTAATCTTCGTAATAACTAGCAAACTAAAGATCATGGACATCCACTGCACACATAATCTGAAATAACAACTCATATTTCTCGCATCAAATGACATCAAAACGCATTTTAATGGCCAAACTAACTTTAAAATAGGCATTTTCCACCGAGAATAAAACGAAGTTCAGCCATGTTTTGTTTTTCTGCAGGGAGAAATTTGAAGATCACGTGACATAGACATTGGAATGAATAGTGAAAAAAACGGGGTTTGTCAAACAGAGCACATGGTGTAGTCCAAACGATAGCTGGGGATTCTGGGTAGTGTAGTGTCTTCTGCCATCCTTTACTCCGAAAAAATATTTGTTTCTCCGAATCGAAGGGGAAAAATACAAAAGCATTGCACACAATTTAAACCAATCAATGTTGTGTAATTAACAAGGATAATCTGGTGTTTTTTAGTCGATGAGTAGTGCAGATATCACTGTAAAATCAATCGACAGTAAGGGGAATACTTACTTCCGAGTGTACAATTCTCCGTTATCCAATGAGAATGGATGCTCACATTGCCTTTAAGGGCAGCCGACACAAACGAATGCCGTGCTTCCATGAGCGTCAAATCCCGCCACAGATGGGAATACATTGCAATCAGTTGAAAGCTATTTGCATCCCTTTATGAAGCTGAAGGAGCCTAGGAGCGTCACAACTGCACGCCACGGACACTGACCAAACGTCGCTCCTGGACGATTATGGAGTGAGAGTGTGTTGGACAAGTGGCTACTGAAATCAATCTTACTAACTGCTGTCTGTGCAATTTACTCCGCGCGTGTTGGGGGACTTTATTTTGCTTACTTTAACATCATTTTTCATGGTGGGGCTAAGCCATTTATTGGTATGGGTGTAGCCTACCCCAGCCATACCCTGGCACTGCCACTGGTGGGATGTATGGGGCGGGCCATTCTGCACATGTGTTAAATGCGTTAAATATTTTATCGCAATTAATTCAAAAAATTAATTACCGCTGTTAACGCGATAATTTTGACAGCATTACTTTTTTTCCTTCTAATTTGTTATTCTTTTCTAAATAACACACTGTTATTTACTCACCAATAACACAAATGTTATGGAATGTTTAATTCCATAATCTCTGGCTTTTTTGCTGTCCGTCAGGAACTGAATTTCAAAATAAAATAATCGGAAACAGATACACACCCACTGAACTAATTACCCAAGATCCTCAGCTATGGTTTAAGCTCGGTGATTGGATTGTTTAGCCGCAATGCACGTTGGGATATGGTGTTTATGCGATATGAAATCCGATTTTTTTTTTTTTTAAAGAAAATAATACTTTAATCCAAGTGTGGTTGCTTTTCTCTTTGGAAGTCATCACATAATAGCATTGTAATACATGGTTCGGCTGCATTACATATTACACATCTGCCGTAGTTCTTTATTTATAGAGCCCTGATTAGAAGACTTCTAGACAAACTGGAAGAAATGCCACTGAAACTGAATATGTGACGAAGATCATAAATATATCAGCAATTACACAACATCTTCAATTTCTCTTCACACAATACGTCTCTTTGCAGTATCAACATTAATTCGGCTTACTTTTATATTTAATCCAATTGGTGGTTATATTTACCCCATAACGGTGCACAGCTGATATAAAATATATTACTGATGAAGAATGTAAATACTGAGTTGAAAGAATAGTCAGGGTTTTGGGTGATGGGAGAAACATCCATGGAATCAGAATTTCAATAGCTTACCATTAAATGATGGATATACCTTTCTGTCTGTGATGTTTTACTAATCAGATATTAATGTGTAGAAGTAAAACATGTGAAATAATTTTGAAATATCCTGTAAAATTATGTGAAAACATGAATAAAACTACACATCTTCAGATGTTATACATACATAAGTGTCCTACACTAATAATACAAAGTTATTATGGCTTGTACACTGTGTGTACCTTGTGTGCACCGCCTAGTGGTTAAAGCACATTATTGAATTATTTTTTTAATATGTTATATTTGATGAAAAAAATATTAAGAGTACATACTTTCATAGGGGGAAAGTAGAAGGTCAATGATAGAAATAAAGAATATAAAACATCAAGAAGATACTGTAAGTGATCTCTATATTAAAACAGTTTAGTGCCGGATGTACAAAGATATTAATAGGAGGATGTGCAAAACAGAAAAACAAATTAACCTTTATTTAAACATTAAAGAATACTTTAGGTTAAGGTCTTCTTTTAAATAGGAAAAAAGCTTTGGGGGTATCTACAGATAAATATTAAGCCTGACAAAGTAGTTCCATCCATCCATCTTCTCCCGCTTATCCGTGGTCGGGTCGCGGGGGTAGCAATTCCAGCAGAGAGCCCCAAACTTTATTTTTCCTGGCCACATCAACCAGCTCTGACTGGGGGATCCCAAGGCACTCCCAGGCCAGCGAAGAGATATTTTCATTTAATTTCAAACCTTTATTTATACAGATAAATCCCATTGAGATCATTGATCTCTTTTTCAAGGGAGACCTGCTCAAGTAGTTCCACATGAAACATAAAAACATAAATAGAACAACAAAAGGACATCATACAGCATCATTTACATAATTATCCACATAAACAGGTACCAATAGCTTCCGATGGACTAGCATCCAACCGAGCTTTAAAAACATTTAGTGGCACCAGATTGTTCAGTTTCCATTTAATTTGCAGACTATTCCAAGACAGAGGAGCTGCGCATCTAAAAGCTGTCTTCCCTAAGACAGTCCTAGCAGTTGGCACATTTAATAAAACCACAGCATTCGATCTCAAGCAGTAGCCACTTACAATTTTCCGTGAGATCAGGGAGCAGATATAAGATGGAAGTTTCCCTAACATGGCTTTGTATATAAAAATGTACCAGTGACTAAGCCTCCGTACAGTTAGTGACAGCAAACCAGCCCTTGCATACAGGGTACAGTGATGGGTTAATGCTTTACAGTTTGTCACAAATCTCAGTGCACTGTGATACGCAGCATCTAACTTGACCAGGCAATTGGCAGGTGCATTCATATACATCAAATCACAGGTAAAAAGGTCACAGTGACTAGCCTTTTCCTGGCCTCAAGCGAGAAACAGGACTTGTTCCTGTAGAAGAAACCTAGCCTAACCCTCAGCTTTTTAAGCAGGTTATTGACATGAAGTTTAAAATTGAGACAATCATCAAGCCAGATACCAAGGTATTTGTAACAGGTAACCACTTCAAGTTTTATTCCTTGCATAGTTACAATATCTAAAACAGGCTCTGGAGTCTTTTTAGCTTTAGAAAAGAGCATTACCTTGGTTTTCTCAACATTCAAAAGAAGCTTTAGTTCAGAGAGCTGAGTCTGAATAATGTTAAAAACAGCCTGTAATTTAACACCAGCCTCCTTAATGGAGGGACCTGCACAGTACATCACGGTATCATCCGCATAAAAGTGTAAAGTAGCTTCATCCACATTTTCACCTAAACTGTAAAATGTAGATGGAGAATAAAAGTGGACCTAAAACAGAACCTTGGGGAACACCATTTGCAATGTTCAACCACTCAGAAGACAGCCCATCAAAGTGAACACATTGGGACCTTTCAGAGAGGTAGTTTACAAACCACCCCACTGCATGGCTGGACATGCCTATACTGGCTAGCTTCTGCTTTAAAATGTGATGATCGACGGTGTCAAACGCTTTTGAAAGGTCAATAAATAGAGCTGCACAACTCTCCTTATTATCTAAAATACTCGCTGGTTTCTTAGGATCTAACTTGGTTAAAGCTTCACGAACAACATCAAAAGGGGTAAAACTAAAAGGGTTTTCCAACACACGTTTTTCAGAGTCACATACTGTAGTGTTCACAGAAGCAGAGTTAGTGACAGAATCAAATAGAGAACCACAGGACACAAAATGCTCATCAAAGCAATTTAGCATAGTAGCCCTGTCCGATATAGTGCTAGATACTGTGGTAATGCACGGAGGTAGCTCATTACGGATATCGCCGGTGGATAACGATTTAATGGCTTTCCAACATTTTCCAGGATTATTCAGATTCGTTGTGGTTTCTGACAGATAATACTTTGATTTAGCACTTTTGATATGTGAAGTAAAGCTATTTCTTAGCTGCCTAAAATGCAGCCATTCTACCTCTGAGCCTGATTTCCTAGCCTTTGCCGAGGCCTTGTTTCTCTCATGAAGGAGACTGGACAGATTAGCAGAAAACCAAGGATTGTCTCGTCCCTTTACTCTAAATGTACGCAGGGGTGCATGTCTATCAATGATCTCCATAAAACCAAGATAAAAATAAGACCATGCGGTTTCTACATCAGCACACAGATCGATTTTACCCCAATCAAAATCAAACAGATCATGCACAAAACCCTGCTCCACAAAATGTTTGTTGTCTCTCTTAATGATAATGCGAGGTTTAACCTTTTGGACCTTATGGCGCGTTTCCACTGCAGGCCTCGCTCGGCCTCGCTCGGTTTGGTTAGGCCTTATTAGGCCCGGCTCACTTTAATGCTGCGCTTCCATTACAGTTTACGAACTGGGGCAGTTACTATAGTAACGCAGTGTAGGCGGAGCCGTGACGTCATCTTCAATGAGAGCCCCAGAAAAACAACACAGCCGTTAGCTCTTAGCACTCCGAGCTCACAGCTCCTCATATCTGTTCAGAAACTTGACAAAAGTTAAACAAGTACAAACCACAGACTGCCTGTGTCATGGCGAATACAGTCGCTGGTTTATTTATGTCTGTATAGGCCATTGTTGTGAGTGTGGACGGTCGGAGCATATATAACGTTAGCTTAGCCAAGCTACATTTAGAAAACACGCATTTTAAAAGGGTTTTTCGCCTGCCGTCTATCTGCAGACTTGTCAAAGCATTAATTCATGGTTTTTACTAACCGGTATCAGTATGTTGTTACTTCGGCATCATTTTGAAACGTGTATTACAATTAAATCACGGTCAAATATGTTCATCTTGTTGTAGTTGGTACGCTTAAAGCGAGCTACCCACTGCAGTGGAAACGCGCCATTAGTGTCCCTAATTGTGGCTACAACACTGATCCCTCAGATCATTTGCAAATACTCCCACAGATGAATATTTATGGGCAACATTAGTTAAAATGAGATCAATTAGGGAGGATTTATTAGGGGACTTAATGTTAGGGCGAGTAGGACTGTCCACAATCTGAGTAACATTTAAAGAGATACAAAGGTTTTTAAAATCCTCTGACACTGCAGTTAACCAGTCCCAGTTAAAATCTCCAAGTAGCACTATTTCCTTGTAGTCTAGTTGTGATAAAATATTTGCTAGTGAAGACAAGGAATCTTTGACAGCTGAGGGGGTCTGTAACAACTCACTACCATGACCTGTTGACCCTTTGCCACTTCTATATTTATGGCTAAAAATTCAAATTGCTTACTGATCGATTTGGAAACTAATGTGGTTACACTGAACTTATTCTTAACATAAATGGCAACGCCACCACCTTTATTAGGCCGGTCGGTACGATACACATTAAAACCATTTAAGGCAATGTCAGAGGCCAAAATAGATTTGTTTAGCCATGTTTCTGATAAAACAATATACAGTATATATATAATCCCTCCACCTGGTCCTAGGTCTACCCCTTGGTCTCTTCCCAGCTGGACGTGCCTGGAACACCTCCCTATGGAGGCGCCCAGGTGGCATCCTAACTAGGTGCCCGAACTACCTCAACGGGCTCCTTTCGACGCGAAGGAGGAGCGGTTAAACTCCGAGTCCCTCCCGGATGACCGAACTTCTCACCTTATCCCTAAGGGAGACACCAGCCACCCTGCGGATAAAACTCATCTCGGCCGCTTGTATCCGCGATCTCGTTCTTTCGGTCATGACCGAAAGTAGTTAACGTCTAATATATTGCTTTCCTGCAATGTTAACTATGTTGAAGCACTTATTTTAACTGATATTATGCATATGAATTATACTCTTATGTATGTAGATAGTATAATAAATGTGCAGAATATGACAGTTTAATGGTGGAGGTATACACACATATTGATAGATGTCTTAATGCACTGTTGAGGAACCTGCAACCCAAGTTTTTCAATCACTGCATAACTACACCGTAGTTGTGTATATGATATGTCAATAACATCTTGAAATCTTGAAAGAGATGTGCAAAATAGCCATTATATACAGTCTTTAATTAACTATTATTAGACAATAACGAGTAATGAATATACTTTATAGGGATCTGCAGATAAATGCTTAGTCTTCTTAAGCACCAACTAATATCTCGCCTGATTGCTGGCACTTGACAATCACCTTCCCTGAATTTTACTCAGGTGCAGTGTTGGGACGAACGCGTTACTGTAACACCGTTATTTTGGGCAGTAACTAGTACTCTAAGGCATTACTTTTTAAGTTACTGCGTTACTGTGTTAGTTTTTTTATATAGTCAACAGCCAGGCGAACAGAGATGAGAACTGTACTTAAGTACAGTACTTGAGTAAATGTACTTAGATACTTCCTGTGTCACATGCGGAGACGGGCTGTGGGCGTGTTTGTGTTGTTTACTAACAAGACTATCATGGCGGCGGCGGAGCTCAAGTCTAGTTTCTCCACCTGGAGATATTCTCACTATTTCACTTTTTTCGAGCACAAAGAAAAGAACGTTTTAGTTAAATGTAAGTTGTGTCTTGGCGGGTCAAAGATCCTATCTACTGCCCAAACCAGTAATTAAAATCTCTTAAAACATCTGCAAAAACAACATGCTGGGACGAAGCTAGTAGCTAAGACCACAGAGACTCAGCCAACGCCACTCCACCTCCACCTAAGCAACAGCGGCTGGATTTTAACCAAGGGACTGCTAGCCAGGGAAAAGTCGATAAAGCCATTGCACGGTATGTTGTAGAACACATGCAGGCTATTGCTACAGTGGAGTCACCCGCTTTCAGGGAGCTAGTTAGCTAGTTACCATGTCCGGGCGGCACACAGCATATGGGACGGAAAACTTTTTCCAACTACCTGGAGAAAGAATATACAAAAATGGAAAGCCAGCTAATATCGATGCAATCCAGATTGCATATAATGCATGTCAAGTTGATCAACAGATTGTATTATTCTCCAATGCAATAACAGTACTGAAATGAAGGCTATAATGGGAGCCCTTTTTTTAAGTAAAAAAAAAGTTACTTTTCACAGTAACGCATTACTTTTTGGTGTAAGTAATCAGTAAAGTAACTGAGTTACTTTTGAAATGAAGTAACTAGTAATGGTAACTAGTTACTGGTTTTCAGTAACTAGCACAACACTGCTCAGGTGTAACTAAAGTCTGATTTAAGGGTTGTTTATATTTCACATCATTAATCAGAATCTGCAAAGTAACTAAAATAAATGTAGTGGAGTAAAAATACCAGGTTAACCTCAGAATGTGTAGTGGAGTAGAATTACAAAGTAACAATGTAATGTCATGTAATAATAATAATAATAATGCATTTTATTTATGGGCGCCTTTCAAACCCACGCGATGTGGGTATATATTAATGCTGCCCATTATGGACACAAGCAATTGTCACCCATTTATTAATGATATGTTTTAAATTTGATAACACCAATGTGTTTAATGCTGGCAACTTCTAATTGTGGGAAAAACGAAAATGTTCCCAGTAGAGACGTCCCATAGAACCTTTTGCGAAACACAATAGGCAGCATGTGTAGTTCTGGGGGGGGGGGGGGGGCTGGTCCCGTTTGAATCCAGTTGGATAGTCTGCCGTGGTTTTGTTCCATTTCAAAGAGCAGTTTGACGCTCAACGTAACCTTGGCGCACTGCCACTCCAACATCCAATCCCAGAGCTTGAAGATTAATCACGGGGACAGTAGTCCTAAACGATAGCTGAGGATTATGGGTAGTGTAGTGTCTTCGGCCATCCTAAACTACGAAATGTTTTTCGGATTTCATATCGCATTAACACCATATCCCAACGTACATTTGGGCTAAAAGATCCAATCACCGAGCTTAAACCATAGCTGAGGATCTTGGGTAATCAGTTCAGTGGGTGTGTATCGCAATGATGCTCGAAATGTCCCATATAGGCCTACGTCTGTTCCCGGTTATTTTATTTTGAAATTCAGTACCTGACGGACGCCAAAAAAGCCAGAGATTATAGAATTAAACAAATAAATAAAAAGAAGGATAATTGTGTGTTATTGTTGAGTAAATAACAGTGTGTTGTTTAGAAAAGAATAACAAATTAGAAGGAAAAAAAGATTTTAAAAAATACAGATTTCAGTATTCTGAGGCTCTGAGCCCCATTTATTTTCCTCGCGGACGGCAAAAAAAGTCCGACATTATACGATTCAAAATAAAAACAATAATCGTGGCTTGATATTGAGTAAGAACATGTTTTTATGAACTACACAGCTTCCGATCTTCCAAGACCCGACTGGACAAAAAGACGTGTTGCAGGCACGAAAACCAATAAAAATACATTGCTTTCAAAATCGTTCTGTGTGACACGAAAAAAAGGGGAAAATCGTGTTGGTGAACACGAATCAATAGATTAAATGTCGTGACTATAACACGAAATGCCGTGAGACTGGGTTGCCCTATCTCCCTGAAAATACATGGGAAAGTTAATTTATCTTTTGAACCAATAGACCAATCCAGAAAAACGGTTGGCTCTTGGGTCATATTTTAATCAGTTTCCTTAAAAAAAAACAATGTAAAATGTCTCACTATTTTTGTTCTTCAGTGGTACAGCAGTTTTATGTTATCACAATTGTATATTGTGCCATCTATTGGCCGGAGTTTGAATGCAGTCAGAGAAAATTCAATATATAAGTCGCTTCGGAGTATAAGTCGCAGGGCCAGCCAGACAGGGGAAAAAAACGTGACTTATAGTCCGTAAAATACAGTAGTCAAATTAAATTTGAGTGAAAGTCTCTTCTCCAAATATGGTCACGGTTCAGGTTTAATTGTATAAAATGTACAAAATGTACAATGTACTTCTGCACTCACACTCAACCAAACAAAGAAGGGTGCTCTCATAGTTGAATTCACACATTATCTGGCACCTGACAGAGAGGGCTGTGATTATGCCGATATTAAAAGATAGGTCAATGTCTATTTTCTGCTCCACTTAAAGCTTCACTGCTGTAAAAAATTGCCAGGATGAGCGGGAAGCACAATACAAATGGAGGAAGAAAATACATTTGTGTGTGTGTGAGTGTGTGTGGCATCTACATGTGCCAGAAACAAGTTGTAGCAAATCAATACTGTCCGATAATGGATTTCATTTGAGGTGAGGGTTCTGTTAGATATCTGTCTAGACTGTTTCAAAACACACACACTTACACATTTCAACACACTCAGACATGCATTTTGCTATACAAACACAAAAGAAGATGTTGGGCAGTTGAGCTTCTTCCGCAGCTAAAATATTCGTACCATTTTATATTAACCTTTTTTGGAGTTGTTAGGTTGCAAAAACCAACAAAGAGATTGAACGTGGTTAAACCCTCCTTAGGGGTGCTAGTAAAAAAGGATGCCTTTAATCAATTACAAAGATTATTAAAAAAAGAGAGAGTTATGGCCCGTTAAGTACAACAGGCAATACCTTGACCGGAACCAATTCTAGCTTTCTGTCATACCCAAAAACAAGTGAATATTTGTGGGGGTTTTCTAAATACAGTATGTTCTGGTATGCTTTCAGTGCCAGGGAAACCGTTGCAACCCTGGAAACTTTTGTACTTTGACCGTAATAATAATCTCTACAAAAACAATAGATTTCATTGCAAATAAACAAATGTGTTGCCTGCATTCAAACCTGACATGGATGTTAAAGATGAGGGTTGGACAGGGTCAGGGTAGGTAGGTCATTTGAGGCATCAAATGGTCGGCCAGTTTTTTAAATGGTTCGAAAATACGGTGGTGACCCAGAACTACACCCAGCTTTTGCTTAAGCCGCTGTAGTTTACCACAGATATTGTCGTTTCTGAACGGTTCATTTCTGTGTCTTCAGGCTTCATCAACGGCTGATGGTAAAATTCATTATGAAGAGGAAGGGAATATACAGTAAATTGGCCGAGGTGCAGTTAAAACAGGTGGGTTTTCAGTCTACAATGGTCAAGATTTACTGATATCAATGGTGTTTTCGTTGAAAGGTACCTGGGTCCAAGTTGCAGTGAGGAAGTAGTGAGCAGATCGGTCCATGCAGAGCAAAGTGTGTGTTCTAGCGTGTATGGCCTAACCATGTCCTGAGTGTAAAATGGGCCTGATCCGTTCAAAGCATGGTAGGTACCAGTGTCTTGAAGCAGATTTGGGAAGCCAATGGTTACTAGTAAAGGCAGTGGAGGAGCTGTGTACTATGGGATAACTTATAGTGATTGAAGACCTGTTGGGCTGTTGAATTCTGGATGAGCTGTAGAGGTTGGATGTCACAGGAGGGTAAACCAGCCAGTGGGGAGTTTCAGTAGAAGTGAGAAGAGCCTGGACCAGAACATCGTCTTCTATGTCAGTAGGGGACGTACCCTCTTGATGTTGTAGAACAGGGATCACCAACTACCTTTGTCCAAGGGCCAAAATGTATCCAATAGACACTTTCGCGGGCCAGCGATTTTTATATATAGTATAGTATATTGGTTCACTAACATTGGCAAATTGGCAAGCATACTTGAAGAAAAGGCATAGAAAACTAAAACGCTGAAACACAATTGCTTTAACATGTAGAGAAACACTTGTGGAGAGCATTTAGGGGGTGAGAAGATGGAGCATTTAACCTGGACTATGAAACATACAGAGATGGGCTCACACAGGATGGGTAAATGTCGGCGTTTACCTCTGTTGGGGGGCAGTGAAAGCATGAGCAATGATCCCAGGATGGGTGTGTGTTTGAAATTGCAAGCCTGTGTCTCTGCGTATGCAAGCTCCTACCAATGTGTTCATGGGGTATGAATTTGTTTGCTGATATGCATTTACTTATGTTTATACGCACACACACACACGCACACCATTTGGCCATGTGTGTTTGCATGCACGCAGAGGTGGGGGTTAAGCTGGTGCCGAGGCCCCTATAATGAGTAAGCATTGGCTGGCCAGGGCTAAGATAAATGGTGGGGGCCTGCCACTAGTGCAGCAGTCAGCAGGATGCACCAGGGCCGCAGGCTTGTTTGTGCCAAATGGAGCTCGCAAAATATCAAAGGCCAGCCATCCAGAAGACGCAAGCGTCTGACAAATTTTAAATTAACCAGAAAGAGAGAAGGGGGTGGAGGAGCGGGGAGGTTACAGGGTGAGAGAGGAGGGGGTAGGAGTAAGAAGAGAAGGAAGACCGGGAGGTGGACGGAGACATAGAAAAATAAATGTTGGAAGATGGGAAAAAGAAGAAAGAAAAGGGATGGGTCGTAAAACAGTGTGAGAGGATGGATTAAGGGAGAAGACAAAACTAAATTATGCAATCTTTTGTCGCCCAGCGATATTCTTCCTCCCCCCTCTCCCCTCAACGTTCTTTTCTTGCCGTGGTAATCGCCAGCGCCATTATTGTCATTAGCCGGTGAGGCTGTTATTATTCCAACTGCACACTTACAACAATTGCTCAGTTGAAGAAACAAACATAAACACACAAATAGAGAGTGAACCATTCCCAACCATGCTGTGAATTTGTTTGGGTGTTCATGTTAGGAGGGTCAGAAATGTTTTAGAAGGCATCTATACATATCGATATACAGTATGTATTACACACATTGAAGTCTTCTGTTATTAGTACCACAAAAGGTTAGTATATTTGGTTATGGACACATAGGTTCAAGGTTCTTTATTTTGTCATACGAACATAGCTACAGTGTAGGCTCATCTGGTAAACAATATATTCATTTACCAACGCTTGAATACAAGATGGTGCAGTGCTAGATGGAAGTGGTGATATTGTCCTGTTCAAGCAGGGAGTTTGTTGGCTATAGTCCGTGGCTTGGGAGCCAAAAAGGGCAGCCTTTATACTGTATGTTTGGGTCAGTCAACCGCATTCAGGACTCAAGCATAGAGCATAATAAAACAAACACTCATGACCCTCAAGAATACATACCCAAAATAAAATATGAGCAAAAAAGGGGTTAAACTTATGATTTGCATGAATTAGGAAATTTATTTGTTGTTGTTTTCACCATATTGTCACTTTCTTAATGGGACTACAATTCTGCATATTGTAATTCAGACTACCCCTTGTACAATAGCATTGAACACACTTTACATTTTATGTTTGTAGGAATGCCCTTCTTGATGACCTTTAGCTTGTTCCTAGATACGCTGGATGCACATATTTTCAAGTCAATGTGTACACAAAAGAAAATCAAAATAAATGTTTTGTAGTGTTGGCAGTCCCTGTGTCCAGCTATGGCCTTGTACAACATTCCCCATCTAAAAGAAAAAGTATTAGATGAACTCGGTCTCTGCTAAGTCTCTTTACAACTCAATAAAAAGGTTCAAACAACAGTCAAAGACATTGAACAGTCGTCTTCCACTGTTGTTTGTTTTCTTTGACGGATTCAATGCGTCTTAATGTTAAACTATTTATACAATTTATTTGATGTTCTCACTACAGTACTTCTTTTTTGGCCATCTACAGGCAGAAGAATGAGCTGAAAATATTACAGTAACATACTTTGACTTTAGAAAATCGTATGTATCACAGTGCTAAACGTAAAGTTGTATCCAAGAATTCCTTTTTACAAATCATTATTTGGTATTTTGTTTAAAATAAATATAATTAACTGTAGCTTCAAATGGCCTCAGTAATACATTGTATTATCTAAAGACAACAGTTGAAACAGCCAAAATATTAAGTTATTCTTAAATTGTCAGTAACAAAATTCTGTAAAACGATTTCAAATTAAAATTCAAGTTCAATTGACTCAGAATAGCTGGCACACAACAGCAAGTCTGCACTTCAGCCTATTTTGGTGTCTTCACACACTTCATTCCCATTCCCAGTGTTTCTCCCCCCCCCCCCCCCCCCCTGTTGTCTAAATGAGACTGGGCCCGCCTAGTAAAAGAGTTTTCTTTTACTAATGTCAATTTATGGCCTAGCAAGAGCTCCCTCTAATCTTTTCCTACTCATTACACACAATTTCCAGGGCGTTCAGCCAGGGTGCTGATTGGTTCCTTGCAGTGTGTGCAGCGAGGGGTGCAGTGATTGTTTATTATTTATTTGTTTATTTATTTACACTGGTGCCCCTTCGCTCCCCCTGCACCCTTCTCTTTGCCTGTTTCTTCACCACCCACATTTCACTTCCATAGTCCCTAGTCTGCATTTTCTATGAATAATCAAATTGGCTCCAAAGCATGTGGCTCTGCTTCCCTGCATCTGTTTTTCCAGGAAAGTCTGACCGCTTTCTGAAGGACAAGTCTCATACAAATGGTAACACTTTGTATTCAGCCCCTATTTAGCATGAACAATATTTGTTTTAACATTCAACCCATGTTTTAAAACATACTATCATTTAACTTTAAACATAAATAATCACATTTTTGTACGTTTTTTAAATATACACCTGCCCCAATGCATCATTTCTTTATTACCTTTTTTCTCATAAGTTTGCATTAGTTAGGAGTTAAACCTAATACAAATAACCTCATTTTCATAATTATTTCATTTATGAACTATGTTGAGTCACTGTACAAGAATAATACTTGTTAAAAAAGAAATTAAATAAATAGAGATATTTAATGTGTGAATGATCTAACAAACTTTTAGCAAAAGTTTTGGCAAATCTATTTCATGGCAAATAAATAAGGGGCATGCAACAGCGTTGACACCCTAAATATCACGTAGCCTACTGGCAGTCTTTTCCCCTCAAAGAAAAAACACCCTGCTCCTCCAGTTGGGTACTTTGAGGGTGAAAATGTTCCTAAAGTGACATTGTTCAAACAGGAAAAATTGTCAGTTTGATTTGGCTTTTTAGTCAGTCAGTTATGAAAAACATGACCAATACTGAGAACAAACTACTGTATGTATTTATATAAGGGCTGTCAACGTTAGTGCGTTAATGCGTTAACACTCTCCAATAATCTGAAAACATTAACACATAAAACCCCAACTTCTTCCAATAATACCAGCACGGATGTTTATCATGAATTGGATGGCAGTGAAAAGGCAAAGAAAGCGGACAAACTAGTACAAGCTTGCACTGACTGGAGACCACTGGACATCAGCAAGCACCATCTCTACCTCTGTGTAACGGCCTTTACTTTAGGTGTGGTGAAAACAGACGGCCTTTTCCTGAAGCATGCACAGGAGTGAGGGATAGCAGACAGGGGGCCCTTCTCACTTCTCTTATTTTTCATTTCCTCGCTCCTCGGTCTCGGTCTCACCGGAAGTTGATTTGTCTGCGCCATCTTGAGTAGTGTCCCAATGGCCTTATTTTTGCTGGAGGACCGAGGAGGGAGGAGCGAGGAGCGATAATGGAGGAGCTATAACCGAGGAACCACCAGACCATCCTCGGATGAATTCCTCAGACACTCGCCCCGCCCCCTTACTGTGTATCGCTCACTGATTGGACGAGGCAGTGCATGCACTGATCTGATGCTTCTTGACATGAGAGCAGTTTCCCAGCGGAGTGAAGAAAATACATGAACCTCACGGGACTCACTCCTCAGTTTATACCATGTTTTGTTTCAATTAATGTTTCATTTAGTTACAAATATGTGATATATCTGAATAACAATACCTGTTTCTCGCTTGAGGCCAGGAAAAGGCTAGTCACTGTGACCTTTTTACCTGTGCTATGGTGATTTGTTGTATATGAATGCACCTGCCTATTGCCTGAACAAGTTAGATGCCGCCTATCACAGCGCACTGAGATTTGTCACAAATTGTAAAGCACTTACTCATCACTGTACCCTGTATGCCAAGGCAGGTTTGCCATCACTTACTGTAAAGAGGCTGTTAGGATCTGTCTGTGTTGGTGTTTTCTTGTCTTTTTCTATCTTTGGGTTTCCTGTTTTATTTTGTAAAGTGTTCAACCCCGTTTCCTGCCTGTTTGCTTTCTGTCTGTTTCCCTCCCTGATTACCCGATTGTGTTCACCTGGTGCCTCTGTGTTTTCTCCTCCCTCCTCACCTGTCTCGTGTTTATGTGATTAGTCCTGGGTGTATTTAAGTTCTGGGTTTTCTGTCTCTCTTTGTCGGGTTGTCTTGTGTTGTGAGTAAACTGCGGTGAGTGTTCTGTTCTGTCTCTGGATATTGTAGCCTTGAAATAAAGGAATTATTTTGTCACTTAAATCTGCATTTGGGTCCTGCTTCCTGCACACAGTAACATTACAACCCGACCTAAATATGGGCCCAGCAGATCCTTTTGAGCAGGAGCTATTGGAGTTTTCCTTTGCTTTGGATGACTGCTCGTATCCATGGTTGGGAGCGTCCAGGGTTCAGCAGCGAGAGGCTGTTCTGGCAGAGGCACGCCGGATTACTATGGAGAAGCCAGGCTTGGTTAAATTCTTATCGGGCAGGATTTTGGATTTTCTCACGGTGTGTTATCCCCTGCCTGACAGCCCCTGGCCTCCCAACTCCCGTTTTGATACCACAAGCATCGGTGTGGTCCGTCTGGCGTCAGCCCCTGCTTCTCACCCAGTGTTTGCTACAGTCCAGGAGCCATTCGCTAGTACTCGTCTGGCCTTTGGAGGTCCACGGAGCCTCCAAACGGCTCCTAAAGGAAGGAGTCGCAAGGCCAGGTTGGCAGCACGAGCCCAAAGGGCCAGGGTTCCAGAACCAGTTCAGCCCCCAGCAGCCATGGTTACGGACCCAGTTCGGGCCCCAGCAGCCATGTTTCCGGCTTCAGAACTGGATCATACAGCCATATTTCCGGCTTCAGAACTGGATCATACAGCCATGTTTCCGGCTTCAGAACCGGACCTTACAGCCATGTTTCCGGCTTCTGAACCGGACCTTACAGCCAGGATTCTGGCTTCAATTCCGGCCCCAGTCCCGGCCCCAGCAGCCTTGGTTCCAGACCCAGATCTGGCCCCAGCTGCCCTAGTCCCTTCTCTAGTCCCATCTCCAGTCCCTCCTTTAGTCACTTCTCTAGTCCCATCTCAAATCCCAACTCTAGTCCCTCCTCTAGTCCCTCCTCTAGTCCCTCCTTTAGTCCCTCCTCTAGTCCCCTCTCTAGTCCCTCCTCGAGTCCCCTCTCTAGGTCCCCTCTCGAGTTCCCTTCTCTAGTCCTTTCCCTAGTTCCTCCTCAGGTCACTTCTCTAGTCCCATCTCCAGTTCCCAACCCTTTGTCCTGTGCCGTTGGAGGCCCCGCCGACTACTCTCCTGCCGGGGGTCCTGCCAACCCTTTGTCCTGTCGCCTTGGAGGTCCCGCCGTCTACTCTCCTGCCGGGGGTCCTGCCAACCCTTTGTCCTGTGCCGTTGGAGGCCCCGCCGACTACTCTCCTGCCGGGGGTCCTGCCAACCCTTTGTCCTGTCCCCTTGGAGGTCCCGCCGTCTACTCTCCTGCCGGGGGTCCTGCCAGCTCCTTGTCCTGTCTCGTTGGAGGTCCCGCCGACTTCTCTCCTGCCGGGGGTCCTGCCAACCCTTTGTCCTGTCCCCTTGGAGGTCCCGCCGTCTACTCTCCTGCCGGGGGTCCTGCCAGCTCCTTGTCCTGTCTCGTTGGAGGTCCCACCGACTACTCTTCTGCCGGGGGTCCTGCCAACCCCATGTCCTGTGCCGTTGGAGGTCCCGCAGACTGCTCTTCTGCCGGGGGTCCTGCCAACCCCATGTCCTGTGCCGTTGGAGGTCCCGCAGACTACAATTCTGCCGGGGGTCCTGCCAACCCCATGTCCTGTGCCGTTGGAGGTCCCGCAGACTGCTCTTCTGCCGGGGGTCCTGCCAACTCCATGTCCTGTGCCGTTGGAGGTCCCGCAGACTACTCTTCTGCCGGGGGTCCTGCCAACCCCATGTCCTGTGCCGTTGGAGGTCCCGCGGACTGCTCTGCTGCCGGGGGTCCTGCCAGTTCCAGGTCCTGTGCCGTTGGAGGTCCCACAGACTACTCTTCTTCCGGGGGTCCTGCCAACTCCTTGTCTTGTCCCGTTGGAGGTCCCGCAGACTGCTCTTCTGCCGGGGGTCCTGCCAACCCCATGTCCTGTCCCGTTGGGGGTCCTGCCAACCCTATGTCCTGTCCCGTTGGAGGTCCCGCCGACTGCGCTCCTGCCGGGGGTCCTGCCAACCCTATGTCCTGTCCCGTTGGGGGTCCCGCCGACTGCCCTCCTGCCGGGGGTTCTACCAACCCTATGTCCTGTCCCGTTGGGGGTCCCGCCGACTGCGCTTCTGCCGGGGGTCCTGCCAATCCTGTGTCCTGTCCATCCTGTGTCCTGTCCTGTTGGAGGTCCCGCCGACTGCGCTCCTGCCGGGGGTGCTGCCAATCCTGTGTCCTGTCCCATTGGGGGTCCCGCCGATTGCCCTCCTGCCGGGGGTCCTGCCAGGGGTCCTGCCAACTCCTGGTCCTCTTCCGTGGGGAATCTTGCCGACACCTGTCCCACTTGCTCCGGATCCTGTCCGGTCGACACCGGCTCCTGCCCGGCCTCCGGAGCTGTCCGGTCTTCGCCCTCGAGCCCGGCCCCCTGAGAGCCACGGTCTTCGCCCTCGAGCCCGGCCCCCTGAGAGCTGCGGTCGAGCCCGGCCCCCTGAGAGCCACGGTCTTCGCCCTCGAGCCCGGCCCCCTGAGAGCCGCGGTCTTCGCCCTCGAGCCCGGCCCCCTGAGAGCCGCGGTCTTCGCCCTCGAGCCCGGCCCCTGGGCGGTCAGTTCAGTCCCGTCCTCCTGACCCCCTCCACCCACCCTGGTGGCTTAGTGATGCGTCCCTCCTCCGGACCCCCTCCATCCACCCTGCTTGAGGTTTTGGACTTGTTTTTGTTTTGGGATGTCTGGGATCTGTCCCTTGAGGGGGGGTACTGTTAGGATCTGTCTGTGTTGGTGTTTTCTTGTCTTTCTCTATCTTTGGGTTTCCTGTTTTATTTTGTAAAGTGTTCACCCCCGTTTCCTGCCTGTTTGCTTTCTGTCTGTTTCCCTCCCTGATTACCCGATTGTGTTCACCTGGTGCCTCTGTGTTTTCTCCTCACTCCTCACCTGTCTCGTGTTTATATCATTAGTCCTGGGTGTATTTAAGTTCTGGGTTTTCTGTCTCTCTTTGTCGGGTTGTCTTGTGTTGTGAGTAAACTGCGGTGAGTGTTCTGTTCTGTCTCTGGATATTGTAGCCTTGAAATAAAGGAATTATTTTGTCACTTAAATCTGCATTTGGGTCCTGCTTCCTGCACACCGTAACATTGGCTTAGTCATTGGTTCACGTTTATTTATAAAGCTTTGTTGGGTAAACTCCCGTATTATATCTGCTCTCTGTTAACACAGAGTTGCAAGCAGCTATTGTCTGAGATCGCATGATGTAGTCTTGTTAGATGTGCAAAGAGCAAGGACTGTCTTAGGTAAGACAGCTTTTATGTGCGCATCTCCACTTGCTTGGAACAGTCTTCAGCAAGAATTGAAACTGAGCAATCTCATTCCTCTGCATGTTTTTTAAAGCCAGGCTAAATGAAATGCTTGTTGATACTATGGGCACTTGTAAATGTCTATAACTATGTAAATGTATCCTGTAAATATAATGTATGATGTCCTTTATAGTTTCATTTGGAACCTATATGCTGCAGGTCTCCCTTGAAAAAGAGATCTATGATCTCAATGGGACCAATCTCGTTAAATAAAGGTTTGAAATGAAATGAAACAAAGTGGTCAAATCATTTTATTCATTTTTTGGAAACATTTTCATGATCGCTTTTTTCGTTTTACATTTTCATTTATTGTAATTTCCATTCAGTCAGTCATTAATTAAAATGTTAATTTGCTACATATCATCCACACAAACAAAGTGTGCAGTCCATTGAATGTTAATCTAACTGGGTTTTGATAGATAACATATCTCTTTTTCTTCTCTCAATTATTTTATTTCTATTGTGCACTCTAATCAATATTAATCCAACTAATGTTCGTTTATACATTTTAAGAATGGCGTTTATCTTTTTTGAGAATTAGTTCTTATTTAATTGTATTTATTTGGGTCTACAACAGATGATACAAATGTTTGTGTCAGTAAATGTGTACTAACAGAGGCGGGGGAGTGTGTGGAAATAACGGGGACAGAGCTGCTGTCAGACGATCAGCTGTGCGGCGTCATCACAAACGGACGTCGCTTCACGTGACGCTCCGGAGGAAAGGACGTCCCATTGCTCTTAAAACTAATTTCCCTGCTTCTCATGGTTTCCTTGCGTCTCTCCATGCTTCCCTGGTGGGAGGAACTAGTCGCAGGGAAACGACGCAAGTGAGGGAGGCAAGGAATCCATTTAACCGAAGTGAGAAGGGACCAGGGTCTACTGTTTACTGTAGGAACAAAGATTGCTGCAATATGATGGTGGCAGAGGGAATACTACCATACAAGCAATATGCCCTGTGTAGTGCATATTATACAGAGGGGATCACGAAGCTCTGTGACAGCTGGTCTGTTTGCCGGAGTTCATGAAAATGGTGTTAAGATAAAGTCAAAACCATCTAATTCCTCTAATAAGTTTGTCATGAATGTCCTTATGACAACACTACATGCTGATTAATTGTAAGCCCCGCCCCAAAAAAGACAATTATATATATACTGTATTATTGTTATTGTCTGTTTTATATAATTTATCACCTGATTAATGTTGGACGGATTCATACGATTAAAATATGTGTCAATATCAAGTGAATTAAAGTATTTGAGGTCTTGAGAAAATATCTTATATTAACCTTAATATCCACCTGCAGATATCCCATAAGGACGAAACTGAGTAGGAACCACTGAACAGAGTCAAACACCCACACACGCACACACACACCTCTACATCAGTCCCAATACCCAGAACACGGATGCCCAGCGGTCCATGACTATCATTGAACAGGACAAACAAAATTAATTAAAGTGCCATCATAAGTGACACCTTGCTGTCACCTAGTGCAGAGAGCTAGAAAAGAATGTGGACTGTCGTGTGGACTGCCTGGCAGCAAATTGCCTCATCAAATATGCATGTATGTAATCATGCTCGCAGCACAGAAACACTGTACATTATTCATTCTTATTCTGAATTAAAAAGTTATCTGGCTGTGTACACTGATAGATAATAAGGCGAGGAGTTTTCTGATTTTCACTTAAACTGCCAACCATTCATTTATCGGAGATGGTGATAGTGAGAGTATCGATTAAAATTAAAATCTGATACTGAAGATTTACAGATCAGATTACAGAGAGCACACACACATGGCTAGACTCCTCTAATGGGAAGGCTTCATGATGCTCCCATGGTACCAAATAATAATCCCTTAATCCACTGTTCATTACCCTCAACATAGCCTTTGTCTGTCCCCCACTGGTCCATGTAAGACATTCTATATCATATCTCCATTTCCAATCACATTGTACAACTACCCAGCAGCAGTCATCATCGTCTCCCAGTGCCCACACGCTCTCTAAATGGACAGGAGAAAAAAGGGATGGACAGAAGAGGAAGGGACAGTGGAGGCAAAATGACAATCTGACTTTATATTGGCGCCAAGATTACAACTGCTGAAGGCTGAGGTGCAAGGAGTTGTGGGTAATTGTCGTGTTTTTCATTAGCGGTTAGATGAGGATCTGGAGATGAGGGAGGAAATGGCCTCATCATCATTGCTTTCTCTCTCTGTGTGTGTGTGTGTGTGTGTGTGTGTGTGTGTGTGTGTGTGTGTGTGTGTGTGTGTGTGTGTGTGTGTGTGTGTGTGTGTGTGTGTGTGTGTGTGTGTGTGTGTGTGTGTGTGTGTGTGTGTGTGTGTGTGTGTGTGTGTGTGTGTGTGTGTGCCTTTGCAGATCACACCCTTGATCACAAATGTCCCTGCTCACTGCAAAAGGAACAAATTGTTCCCTCTTTCTCTGTGCCCCACCATATTCGACCATTATCTCTGGATATTGAAAGAAACAAGCCATCCTAAATGAGGAGCAGAAAGATTGAAGGAAAAAATGAGAAAGAGGAGAATGAAGAAAAAACTGGCGGTTGGGGTGGGGGGTTGGTGGAGGGGGTGCCTTTAGGGGTTTAGAGGCTATGAGGCCAAAAATAAGACTGGAGATGAGGAAAGGAAATGAAAAGAAATGTGTGCCAAAATTGTGATGAGACGTCACAATTGCACAGGCTGGGATGAGAAGGGAAAATTAGAGCAGAGGAGAATTGAAAAGACACCGATAGGAAGAGAATGACACAGAGTGAGAGGATGGGGGGGGGTAATGAGTGAGGCATTGAAAGACATACAGAAAAACAAAAAAGATTTTCCCCGTAACTCTTATTCCGGGGAGCGCTTGTGATCAAACCAAAGATGTTTGTATTAATGTCAGAGAACTGTGTCGTCTCCTATGAGGTCTCATCATATGGTAGTTTGATATGTCTCCCACGCAAATGAGTAATAGTGAACCAGCAATTACATTTTCATCTACATACATATATTTTTTTCCCTGTTGAAAAGCAAGAACAAACTTTCTAGGAAGTTCTAAAAATCGCCCCACCGATGATGTGCACGTGGCCTTGTTGTGATATTGTAATGGTTTATCTATCCACCAGGTTGAGCAGTTAGCAAAGCTGGCTTGCTATTATATTTCCTCTGAGGAAATGTGCTTCCCTAAAACTTTCAATGATTATAAACATATCATAATGACCAGGCAAGGAATTTTATGCTAAAACACTGTTACAGCTTACTGTTTTTATGCATTAAAAAGCAACACGACTAATGAGACACACCTCAAGTTATTATCTGATAATACCTACGTTTTTGTCTTTTAAAGCTATAATAATGCATTATTCAACAGAATTCCATAAAAAAAAGCTATATGATTGGGAAATGCTTTTTTCAGAAGTTACAGGGTGAGACAATACCAACATATAAAATACAAGACAACAAAACCTAATAAACCCACAAAACAAAAAATTACTATAATGAGACAAAAAACCCAACAACGCTTTTAAAACAATTAAATAAATGATACGTTTGACGGATTACGGTTGCCAAATCTGGCAGCCATTACACTGGCTCTGCCAGATTTAGAAAACCATAACGCTAACCCCAACACTTTAATATTTCACCTGATTTAGAAGCCCCCCTGGCATTTTATACACCATGAATCCAGAGTAAAATGTTGGCGTAAACTACAGGGGAATAACTAACACCAGTGTGATTTTGGTGAGATTATGACCATCATGACCAAAATCACAGAGGGGGTGCCAAATCCAGCAGCCATAACACCAACTCTGCCAGATTTAGAAGCACTCCTTTAATTTTCATCTGATAGGCTCAGAGTAAATTGCTTTTGTTTGCTTAAACTAGAGGGGAATAACTAATGCTGGAGTGAATTTGGTGAGATTATGACAATCATGGCCAAAGTTAATGCTAGCTCTTCCAGATTTTTAAAGCCCCCTTTAAATAAAAGTACAAAGTATAAGCATCAGAAATGTATGAAAATATATGTATTATTCAATCATAATTAATAATGAATTCATGTTTCACTTTCATTAAAGGTCCCATGTCATGTCAGTAAATACTGATCATAATTCCATTGTTGAGGTCTACTCAAATAGATTTATATTGTGCAATTTTCCAAACTCACATTGGTTTCTCATACAGCATCTCTGTATAGTATGTGTATTCACTCTCTGTCCTACACGGCTTGTTGGAGCTCCTGCCCTCCGCTCCCTATGAGCCCCTATGAGCCCACTGTGCTCAGCTCACCCACTCTGTTCTGATGAGTCCACCACTGTTACAGCGGAACATCAGTGATTATGTGTTACAATGGCGTTTGTTAGCAACCAGAAAATGACACCAGTAATGACAAACAGATGAGAATGCTGAGTGGTGTCTGGGTGCCGTGTTGGCGGTACGTTGCGAGGCTCGCTGCTGCGAGGAGCGGACAGTGTGAGCTGGGTTCATTTCCTGCTTGCTGCGTGGGGTCTGCGAGACAGCGAGACGTCGCGAATGGATGCGGGAAGGGGGGGGGGGGGGGGTGCTGAGGGGGCTGCAGCACCCCCATCTGCGAGGCTCCACTAGCACCCGCACCCCCAAAGGCGGCGCACCTACAGTGTAAGCGCGCCACAGTTTCGCCGCTGCGAGGCTCCACTAGCACCCCCTCCCCCCCAGCACGTCACAGTTCCGCCGCTGAGAGGGTGTGCGTGTGTGAGGAGCTCCACGGATTGGTCCATATGAACCAATGGGTCCATTTGGGTATGGGCACGTCACAGTACCCAGGAAGAAAACAATGGAAAAAGAGAAATCTCCAACGAGGCGTTCTGGGGCAGCATAGACAGGTATTTTCTGTGTTAGAGTTTTACTCCCTACAGGGTGTACTTTGAGGGTTTGTGACTCTGCAGACCGTTTACATGCAGAAAAACCTTCATAACTCACAAGGGGACGGGTGATAACCAGAAAAGCATGACATGGGACCTTTAAGATAAATTCAACAACTTAATATACTGCTTGTTGGCTTAAACACAATAATATATTGTATTTGAATGTCTCTATATACAGTATATTGATACAAGGAGTCTGTTCAACACTGCAGTTTAATTCCGTACGTACTGGAGGATGGACTGGAGCTGTTCTTCCAATTAGCAGCCTATCTCTATTGCTCTATATTTATTTTTCAAAGTCCTATTTTAGCCATTCCACTTTCCAGAGCAGCTTTGGGTAGTGGAATAGCCCTGTGTTCAATCTTGGCAAGCCTTGCTTTTCTCCTGTTCTCTTCCCGGGGCGTCACATCACCCTTGGTGACGCTTAGTCTGGATTTGTGGTAAGAAGCTGCTACAGTACGAACCTTATTGTTCCAGGGTCTCAACCTATTTATATTATCCAGCCAATAAGACTGCACTTTTAATAGAAACGAAAATACAACAAATGTAAACAAAATAAGTTCATGAGAGCTGCTGCATTTGCGTTTGCTCCGGTGTCAATAAAATGCATTTTCTGGCGATCATTACCCTTCATCTTTTTCCAAACTAATCTGTCATTGAGAATTCTTTGCATTAAAGGGGGGGCACAGTAAGTGAACCTTGGGCTTACATTTCAGTATAAATAAGGTCAATGATAAAGCTAAAAGCTCAACTCTTTGTGTTAAAATATTGCTTTGTACAGACTTGTCTATTTGAGGTGCTTGCTTTCAGTAGTGTGCGGGTGGGGAAGGATAGGGCTGACGAACACAAAAATCCTTATCAGCACTTCTCTCCTCTTTTTCCACCCCTCGTTCCCTCCATCTTCCTATCTCTCTGCAGTGTTAGCACAACAGCTTCAGAGGTTACCACTCAATTAAGCCTGGCTGTTCATTTACGGTCATGACAAAGACTACTGTCTCTCTTCCTCCCCTCCCTCTCCCTCTCTACTCTAACCAAACTTGTAATTACAGTGTTGGACAGCGTGCTCCACAGTGACCCACTGTAAAATATGACCATCAATTTGGCCCTTATCCCTTCATCACCTTCCTCCTCCTCCAATGGAGCTGGTAGACGTTGCTCACCCCCCAGCCCCTTCCCGCCACCGCCGGCCATTTCACCCCCCCTCCCCCTTCACCTCACCCCTTTCAACTGCCACGCGGCAAAGCGTCAAGATGAGGAATATCGCCAAGCACTATCTCCCCGTAATGAATTACTTTCACTTTTAACCCTGGACAGATATCCACTTGAACTTACCTTCGCAAATCATCTTTTTTTTTCTTTTCTTCAGCCTCACATCCCACCCCCACCCCTCCCAGCCAACCATCCCACTTTAAAATCATATACACTAGATTAAAGCATGGAGTCGGTCCATTTAGAAGTTGCAGGTGCAAGCGTTTGTGTGATAGGATGATTGATAGGTGGTGATGGGGGGCTGTGTGTGTAGGGGATGTATATTACATGCATATCATTTTATTAAAACATTGAAGACTGTCTTGGGGTAATTTGAGAAGAGCGTACATGTTAAAGGCTGTTAATGTAGGTGACTGAAAAGAGCCAAGTGGTTAAGTAAATGTATCTTAAGTTGCATTCACATAACAAGCAGTAAAACAGACCATTTTTTCCCATGAAGAGAGCTAAGCCGGCCGACTAGACGGAGCGCTACCCTCCGATCGCACACCACTCGAAATTATCGCAGAGTCCTACGCTCAAAGTTCAAATTATTTAAACTTTTAACTAATTTACCATTGACCTTTCGACATGCAACCCAACAGATAAGAGTTGCATGTAGCGCCGCAAGCTAGCAGAGGAGGTAAACATAGAAACAAAACTAAATGGTTATTTTCAGGCTCTGTGCCTAACCTCACAGGTGGGGGAAATAATATGCATGTAAACTTTGGTACAACTAAGGGTAGGAAAGTTAGAGGTTCTGGCAAATTAACTACGAAGTTAGATAAAGTTAAGGTTAGTGTACGAGCACAGCAATCTTACTTTCTTACTTCATCTAGCACATGGCGGCTTGTTTGCTTCTTCTAATTTCTGGTTTAGTTTGCAGTAAAGTAAAAATGTGTGTTTGCTTTCAATAAGGCCTGGCCCACAGTTATATTTCCAAAAGATTCTTTGTTTGTTAAATTGGGTCAAGTTGGTAAAGGCGTACACTTGAATTGGAAAAAATATTTTCTTACAGATCTGGCTTTTGGCATTGACACATTTTGAAAAAACATTATTGTATAAATGTAATAGTATTCTGTAAAACGTTATGATTAAAGACATCTCGAGAGGGCTGTCAACATATCGTAGTTATTTGTAGGAACTTTCAATGAGCCACCTTTGAAAATATTTCACAGTTTCTAGCTTTAGCCTCTTTGCCCTCTGCTAAGAATTGAATATCAGTGTATTTGAGGACCAATGCGTTTACTCTATGTGTGTTTAAGAACATTCAGTCTGCCACATTAGAAGTCATGACTTACACAAATGGAGCACTGGGCAACAGGATGCAGAGCTGCATAGCTAAGGGGGGACATTGTAAGAAGACAATACAGAACAGGGTATAAGGCTGGGCTCTCACACAGACAACACACACATACAGTGAGGATGAGTGTTGCCGACGCAGCTGTCCATAGGACACGCAGCTCCATATGCCCTAGCCAGTGGGGGAGTGGTGGTCCTCCCAAGCCAGCTAATCAATCACTGGGCCCCCCGTCCTGCAGAGGTCATCCCGGATCCACAGTGCAGGGTGCAGAGCCCAGAGTAGTGTGCCAATAATCGCCATTTCAGCTGAGCCACAGTGAATTCCAGCTCACCATATCAACTTATGGGGGGTAAAAAGTAAAAGGGACCAACTCTGGGAGCGAGTTTAAAGAAACAGGAGAGCTGTGTACAGTTAAATACTTTTTTAGACCTTTTTAAATACAATAATAAGATAATTTAAGTTAAAGGTATATATATATATATATAAGATAATTTAAGTTAAAGGTATATATATATATATATATATATATATATATACCTTTAACTTAAATTATCTTATTATTGTATATATATATATATATATATATATATATAGGGTATTCGTGGCAAATGGATTACCTTAACACGTCTCTCAACATGCTGATGCAGTTTGTGACTAGCAGCGGTTCAAGAAGCTAGTGGTGCAGATAACAAAGCACAAACAGCACAAACAACAGCAACAGTGCTAACAGTGTAACCCAATGGGGCAAATGGAGGGCTGGGCGTTACATTTCTGCGACAACGCTGTTGGCTGGGATGGCTTAGCCGTAGTTACCCCCGTATAAGCACAGCGGCAGAGAGTCAACCTATTAGCTAGACACACAGAACTCACATGCACTAAAGAGCTTGTACAGTAAGTGAACACAGCACAAAGAAGATAGGGTTATAATCAAGCAGAAACCTTCATGTTTGCAAAAACTGCATTTCATCTTCATTCAACAGCCACTTAAGGTTCCAGAATGAAGTCGATTTTCATAGGCCCAAATGTTAATATGCCCAACTATACAGCAGAAATACAAGTTCACTACCAGAACATTTAAAAAAGATTCACAATCACTCTTCAGCAACCCATGAAGACGTCACATGTAGAGACTAAATCCATTTTGTACACAGGCTATTGTTACAGCACAAATAGAGGGAGAGGGACTTTTTTGTTTAGTACGCAATTACTATTCTATATACGTATAGTTGTTAGCATGCTAAATTCTTTGTATTTAAGGATTAGCAGGAACCACGATGTTTAACAAGAATGCTCTATTGAATATCCTATAGTTCCTTCACATCTAACTTCTAATCCTTCTTAGAAATGTTTTAAACGTCATTCAGCATACTAAACTACTCCGATGTTTATACAGTTTTGTTATGTATTATTTGACATACTCAAAGGGTTAACAACAAATGTTCTATGTCATGCTATCATTTTTTTGTTCCTCCCAGGCTTCCCCAGTTGTTGAACTTTTTTAACCCGCACCGCCTAGTGGTTAGAGCACGTTATTGAATTTATTTGTTGAATATGTTATATTTACATACAAAATAGGGGGAAAGTAGAAGATCAAGGATAGAAATATAGAATATAAAAAATCAAGAAGATACTGTAAGTGATCTCTACAATAAAACAGTTTAGTGCCGGATGTACAAAGATATTAATAGGAGGATGTGCAAAACAGAAAAACGAATTAACCTTTATTCAAACATTAAATAATACTTTAGAATCTAAAGTATTATTTAATGTTTGAATAAAGGTTAATTCGTTTTTCTGTCTAAAGTTTAGATTACGGTCTTCTTTTAAATAAGAAAAAGCTTTGGGGGTATCTATCTACAGATAAATATTAAGCCTGACAAAGTACTTAACGTCTAATATATTGCTTTCCTGCAATGTTAACTATGTTGAAGCACTTATTTTAACTGATGGTATAGATATTAATTATACTCTTATGTATGTAGATAGTATAAGAAATGTGCAGAATATGACAGTTTAATGGTGGAGGTACACACATATTGATAGATGTCTTGTAATGCACTGTTGAGGAACCTGCGACCCAAGTGTTTCATTCATTGCATAACTATACCGTAGTTGTGTATATGATATGTCAATACACCTTCGAAAATATTGAAATATTGAAAGGGATGTGCAAAATAGCCATAATATACAGTCTTTAATGAACTATTAGTAGAGAATAACGAGTAATTAATATACTTTATAGAGATCTGCAGATAAATGTTTAGTCTTCTCAAGCACCAACTATCAAATATCTCTCCTGATTGTTGGCACTTGACAATCACCTTCACTGAATTTTACTCAGGTGTAACTAAAGTCTGCTTTAAGGGTTGTTTATATTTCACATCATTAATCAGAATCTGCAAAGTAACTCAAATAAATGTAGTGGAGTAAAAATACCAGATTAACCTCTGAATTGTAGTGGAGTAGAATTACAAAGTAACAATGAGCTGTCATGTGGGTGTATATTAATGCTGCGCATTATGGACACAAGCGATTTTCACCAATTTATTAATTATAGTTTTAAATTTGATAACACCAATGTGTTTCTTATCCCCTAAACCTCTAGGGATGTACACTTTTTAATACTGGCAACTTCTAATTGTGGGAAAGACGTATTTTAAAACTACAATTCCCAGTAGAGACATGCCATAGAACATGTTACGAAACACAATAGCCAGCATGTGTAGTTCTGGGGGGGGGGGGGGGCTGGACCCGTTGGAGTCCAGTTTTAGATAGTCTGTCGTGGTTTCGTTCCATTTCAAAGAGCTGTTTGACACTCGGCGTAACCTTGGCGCACTGCCACTCCAACATCCAATCCCAGAGCTTGAAGATTAATCATGGGGACTGTAGTCCCAAACGATAGTGTGCATCTAGACCGGGTGACAGCAATACCTATTGACGCAGCAACCACTGTAAGTTATATTCTTGTTTAATTAGACTTCTCTGTTTCATTTATTCTACTCTGTATAATTGTTCTGTAGTTATTGTAGCTAAAACGGCGCTTTTGAGAGATTTGAAATCTCAGATCTGCTCAAGTGAACCTGTTACACAGGTCTCAGTAGGGGCACTCAAGCCTGCATTACAATATAGGCAGGGCCAGTCTGCTGTCGCCCATCAGCTGTAGAGAGTTAACTAATTAGAGGGGCGTGGCCCCACAGCTGTGAGAACTCAGCAATCAGGCGTCCATTTTAGGTAGCTCTTTCCTGGAGCGTCAGCTTTAGCGTCAGACAGCCAAAGACTGACAAAGACATTGGAGTCCTGCTGGAGTAAGACTGACAAAGACATTGGAGTCCTGCTGGAGTCACGAGGGAGACAAAGAGGAGGCAAATCCTACTCTGATTCAGCTAATTACTGCTGGTGTCTTATTTCTCTTTTCTTTAGTTATCTAGCCCCTCAGGCTATAATCATGTGTATTTTCTCCATTCCTGTTCATGTGTCTTCTCGCAATTATCACTGGCCCCGTGTATCTCCTAATCGCTATAACCGGCCTGCTCTCGTCTATCCCACATGCTCCACTGAGATCCAACATCTAGTTTCAGGTGGCCTGTGGAACTGCCAGCTGTTCCTAAAGCTGACTTCATCTCTGGCTACGCCTCCCTGCAGTCCCTGGATTTCCTTGCTCTCACTGAGACCTGGATTACTCCATTCAACACATCCACCCCAGCAGCTCTCTCCACAGCATATTCCTTCTCCCATACACCCACACCCACTGGCAGAGGAGGTGACACTGGAGCTTTTCCCTCTTCAAGCTACCTAACTTCACTCCTTCCACCTTTGAATTCCATGCCGTCAATGTAACCCATCCTAGACAATTAACCATTGTTGTTCTCTACCGTCCACCAGGCGCCTTGGGGGACTTCTTGGAGGAATTAGATAATCTCCTCTCACACATCCCTGAAACTGGCCCTCCCGCTGTACTTCTCGGAGACTTCAACCTCCAGACAGGGAAGATAGACGAACTAACATCTCTGTTAACCGCCTTTGCTTTCTCACTGTCTCCTTCCCCACCAACTCATAAAGCTGGCAATGTCCTTGATCTAATATTCTCAAGGAACTGCGCTACTTCTAACCTCTCTGTAAACCCGCTCCACACATCCGATCACTTCTTCATTTCATTCTCTCTACCCCTTTCCAAACATAACAAACTAATATCTTCTCATCCTGCACCTGTCCGCCGTAACCTTCGTTCCCTCTCACCCTCTACCTTTGCCTCATCGGTGCTCTCAGCCCTCCCTTCCTCGGACTCGTTCCAACTACTACCTCCAAACTCTGCTGCAGAAACTCTCCTCTCTACTCTCTCATCCACTCTAGACTCTCTCTGTCCTCTCACATCTCGGCAGGCTCGTCAGTCCCCTCCTGCTCCCTGGCTAAATGATGCACTGCGTGCTAATCGAACCGTCCTTAGGGCAGCAGAGCGGAAGCGGTGGAAATCCAAACACCATGACGCCCTCCTAACCTATCAGGCTCTCCTCTCCTCTTTCTCTGCTTCGATCTCTCAGGCAAAAAGCACTTTCTTTCAAGATAAGATCCAATCTTCCTATTCCAATCCCAAAAAACTATTTTCCATCTTCTCCACCCTCTTGGACCCTCCAAAAGCTCCTCCCCCCTCCTTACTTCTGTCAAGCGACTTTGTTATCCACTTTGAAAAAAAGGTTGATGATATTCGCTCTTCTTTTTCTGACTCACCTTTACTCACCGCTGGGCCACCAGACCCTCCTTCCACCCACACACTAACCTCCTTTCCCCTCTCTCTCCAAGTGAGGTTCTCACCCTCATTACCTCTGCCCGCCCTACCACCTGTCCTCTGGACCCCATCCCTTCAAACCTCCTTCAGACTATCGCTCCTGATATTCTACCGTTTCTCTCACATTTCATCAACACTTCTCTAACTTCTGGTCACTTTCCAAACAGTCTCAAGGACGCAAGAGTAAACCCTCTCCTAAAGAAACCCACTCTCAACCCGTCTGATGTTATAAACTACAGGCCTGTCTCTCTCCTCCCGTTCCTGTCTAAAACACTTGAACGCGCTGTCTTTAAACAACTCTCCTATTATCTCCATCAGAACAACCTTCTGGATCCGCACCAGTCTGGTTTCAAGGCAGGTCACTCCACAGAAACTGCTCTCATTGCTGTCACTGAGGAACTGCACACTGCCAAAACAGCATCCCTCTCCTCTGTCATCATCCTGTTGGACCTATCTGCTGCATTCGACACGGTGAATCATCAGATCCTCCTTCGCACTCTCCAAAAACTTGGAGTTTCAGGCTCTGCACTTTCCCTCCTCACCTCATACCTCAAAGACCGTACCTACAGGGTAACTTGGAGAGGGTCTGAGTCCGACCCTTGTCAATTAACTACAGGGGTCCCTCAGGGCTCTGTTCTTGGTCCCCTCCTCTTCTCCCTGTACACAAACTCGCTCGGATCAGTCATTAGCCCGCATGGTTTTTCATACCACTGCTACGCTGACGACACCCAATTAATTCTGTCCTTTCCCCGCTCAGAGACCCAGGTCGTCGCACGCATCTCTGCTTGTCTAGCTGACATCTCTCAGTGGATGTCTGCTTATCACCTCAAGCTCAACCTTGACAAGACTGAGCTGCTTTTCCTTCCGGGAAAAGATTGTCCCACTCTTGACCTGACAATCAACATCGGCACCTCTGTTGTTTCCCCGACTCAGACTGCAAGGAATCTGGGTGTGACCCTAGATAACAACCTGTCCTTCACTGCAAACATTGCTGCTACAACCCGTTGCTGCAGATACACGCTTTACAATATCAGGAAGATACGTCCCCAGCTGACACAGAAAGCGACGCAGGTTCTGGTCCAGGCTCTCGTCATCTCACGCCTAGACTACTGCAACTCCCTCCTGGCTGGTCTACCTGCATGTGCCATCCGACCTCTGCAGCTCACCCAGAATGCAGCGGCTCGTCTGGTCTTCAACCTTCCTAAATGTTCCCACACCACTCCGCTCCTCCGCTCCCTTCACTGGCTTCCGGTAACTGCTAGAATCCACTTCAAGACACTGGTACTTGCTTACCATGCTGTGAATGGATCTGGCCCTTCGTACATCCAGGACATGGTTAAACTGTACACCCCAGCGCGTGCACTACGCTCTGCATCAGCCAAACGACTCGCTGCACCCTCGCTGCGAGGGGGACCCAAGTTCCCATCAGCAAAAACACGTGGGTTTGCTATCCTGGCTCCAAGATGGTTGAATGAGCTCCCCATTGACATCAGGACGGCAGATAGCTTGCACATCTTCCGGCGCAGACTGAAAACTCATCTCTTTCGACTCCACTTCGAGCGATAGAATTATTAACAAAGCACTTATATACTAATAAAGGACTGGCTTATCTAAAGCCAGTTGAGTAGCACTTGAAATGTTTGGCTCTATGAAACCTGATGTACTTATATGATTCTGTTTTCTTCAAGGTTGTGTCTTCCTGGTCGAATGTACTTATTGTAAGTCGCTTTGGATAAAAGCGTCAGCTAAATGCAATGTAATGTAACGATAGCTGAGGATTATGGGTAGTGTAGTGTCATCGGCCATCCTAAACTCCGAAATGTTTTTTGGATTTCATAGCGCATTAACACCATATCCCAACGTGCATTTGGGCTAAAACATCCAATCACCGAGCTTAAACCATGGCTGAGGATCTGGGTAATCAGTTCAGTGGGTGTGTATCGCAATGATGCCGAAATGTCCCATATAGGCCTATGTCTGTTTCCGGTGACTTTATTTTGAAATTCAGTTCCTGGCGGACGGCCAAAAAGCCAGAGATTATAGAATTAAACAAATAAATAAAAACAAGGATAATTGTGTGTTATTGTTGAGTAAATAACAGTGTGTTATTCAGAATAGAATAACAAATTAGAAGGAAAGAAATATTTTAAAAATACAGATTTCAGTATTCTGAGGCTCTGAGCCCCATTTCTTTTCCTCGCAGATGGCAAAAAAAGTCCGACATTATACGATTTAAAATAAAAACAATAATCGTGGCTTGATATTAAGTAAGAACATGTTTTTATGAACCACACAGCTTCCGATCTTCCAAGACCCGACCGGACAAAAAGACGTGGTGCAGGCACGAATCATACTACCAATAGAAATATTGCTTTTAAAATCGTTCTGTGTGACACGAAAAAAATGGGAAAATCGTGTTGGTGAACACGAATCAATAGATTCAATGTCGTGTCTATAACACGAAATGTCGTGAGACTGGGTTGATTCTTTTATGTAATACTTTAATGTGGTTTATTCAGAAACACAATCAATCATTATTTTAGAACACTAGCGCTTAACAAAAATGTCATTATTTTGTTAAAACCCTGGATACAATGGTTAGTGAAAATGTATTGTGTCAATCCAATGTTTTCACTTTCCACACTATGTTCATTCTGGCAGCTACAGTATAGCTAAGACAATTGAAAGATTACCATTATGGCAGATAAATAAAATAAAATAATGCAACTGAAACACTTTTTTGAGGTTAATGTTAGGGTATGAAGGGTTAATTAAATGGTGAACAATAATTGCAGGTCTGTGATGGGGTGCAACTTCTGGTCATCTTAAATGAGATGTTTGACAGAGCTATCCACAATAACCTCCTCACCCTGTCTGGCTAAAGGAAATTCTACTTTGTGCATTCAAGCTGGCCACATTCTGAGGTGTGGATTTACTAAAAGGGTGTCATTCTGAGGGATACTGAGCTGATATGTGACCATTCACAGACTCACTTATCTGAAATATCATTATTTTTGTGTTGGCATATAGGGGCTCCATTTGTGTTATTATTTTAAGTCCAGTTGCTTTCAACCTTGTCTACATTTAGAAATATGTCAGTGCTTGTCCCGGGTGGCTGTCCTTTACAGCCTTAAGAGCCTGACTTGAATGCAGCATTCACATGGAGTGGAATAGTGCTTAGTGGGAATGACCGCATGAATGACTGAGTCATGTTCCAAAAGTAATTCAAAGGAATTAGTAAATTCCTGACATTTAAGATACCTTCTATTGGGAAAATGTTGACAACCTGGTGCCGAATGGCTGCAGAGTTGCCACTGTCAGCAGTTCAGTGAAAATACTATAATATAGTAACGCTAATTCAATTAATGCATATATTTAGCAAGACGGCAAATGTTTGCCTGAATCCCATTAAAACAAACAAATAATGTTCTAAAACGTATTGTGTGAAAGCCTGATACATCTTCTTCCTCTGTGCCCTCAGAGCTCTGTTGTTGTCCAAATATATTAGAGACACAGTATTTAGCCACACTGTTCTTTCACTACCAAGAGCCATTATAAAAAGAAGCAGCAAATGTGGATTAATGAGCAAAAGTGGTCTCTGATCAATCAATCAATCAATCAATCAATCAATCAATCAATGTTTATTTATATAGCCCAATATCACAAATGTTACATTTGTCTCAGTGGACTTCACAGTTTGTACAGAATATCAGTATGACAATACGACACCCTCTGTCCTTAGACCCTCACATCGTACAAGGAAAAACTTCCGAAGAAAACCCACAGTTTTAAAGGGAAAAATGGGAGAAACCTCAGGGAGAGCAACAGAGGAAGGATCCCTCTCCCAGGACGGACAGACGTGCAATAGATGCCGTGTGTAAATTGAAAAGATATACATTTGCAACATAGGTAGTCCAAATGTTTGGAAATGCATGTGTGTATAATAGGAAGATGAATCCACAAGGATATCCATCCAGGACCTATGATCCAGGACCACAGCCACGACTCAAGATCCAGGGCTCGCGATGCAGGACACAGGACCGCAGGATCATCCATGACTCCGGATCCCAGCGTATATAGACACCAAAAAGAAAGACATTTGGGGAAGCTGGGTTAATCGGAACATGAGAGTACACAGGTATAGACAGAGAGAAGGAAGAAGTAAGATGTCCCCCGACAAACTAAGCCTATATCAGCAAAACTAGGGGCTGAATCTAATCAGCCCTAACTATAAGCTTTATCAAAAAGGAAGGTCTTAAGCGCACTCTTAAAAACGGATAGGGTGTCTCTGATAAATACATTTTTTCAGTTGATGATAAACAGCTGGTTTAAAAGCTATTAGGTTTTAAACAAAAAAATAAACTATGTATTTGTGACTTATTTTAAAGCAGTTTTGACCGCAAGGCTCTGCACCCAACCTCGGGGTGAGCAAAGAGAACATTGTGTATCATGTAAATGTAGCTCAAGAAGCTACAGAGGCAACTCAAACAAAAAGGCTTAAAAAGCTATATATGTATACTTTAGCCTACACAATGTTTAAAGAACTATTAATAATAATAAACTAATAATATAATATAATAAACTTTATTTATATAGCACCTTTCATGCTTGACACAGACCAAAGTGCTTTACAGAGTATGACAACGAAATTACAATAACCAATAAGGAACTAAATTAAAATATGTAAAAACAATAAAACAATAAAACATGAACAGTGATACTACTAAAAATGATTAGCCAAATTAAAAGGATTGGTCTTTAATTGACTTAAAAAAATTCCAATTGAGGTTGCCGTTCTCAGATCAAATGGGATGTTCCACAGTTTGGGACCATAAAAACAGAAAGCAGCCTCCCCAGTTTTCTTGTAATGCACTCTAGGTACTTTTAAAAGTGAAACATTGGAGGATCTAAATAACCATATTGTAATAATCTATGGAGCCATGACACAAACATTGCCTCTGTTCTTCTCATTCTGCTGATACAGCATGAATCCAACATAAGCCTTTTTGCCTCTTTCATCTACTGCTCCATCCACCACCTGGTCTGATTATAGAATACTGCTTAGAGTTCGTAAACAAATGCAAGAGTTGATTCAAATCCTTTACAGCGGCTAATTCTCCTTCAAGAAGTTCACGTGGAGGGTCATCTGGCTGCCGGTGTCACGTCCATCTGGCCTGGGAGGTGTAATAGCTCTACTAATCTCCCAATAATGGCAGCGGGACTGGGGACATGTCACCGAGGGACCGCGGACACACGATCCCCCCAAATCAATACCTCGCCCCTCGGGGGGGGAACCCTGCTACCCAAGGGGATGTCGATACTGTCGATTGGGTATTAAAGAACATTTCATCAGCATGTGTGACAGCAAGAGAGAGAGAAAGAGAGAGAGGGGGTTATGGAGGGCGTCTATGGATGTCCACGGTGGCCTTTGTGTGTTCCTCCCCAGGGAGGTCCCAAGGTGATGTGCCATCCCTCCTGACTATCGACAGGAGCCATGACAAACTGTGTCGTCTGGTTACACCGCAGTGTGTTGTGTTCAGCTTAAATAGGATGTGAAGATGGATGATGGCAGGTTTGTAGATATTTAGTTAAATAGCTCCCTTTCATGCAGTCTTAATTCTACATGCTTTCATGAAAATGCCATGTTAATGCAGCAGCTGATTATTAGTTGGATTAACATATTTCAGATAGAGACATAAAGTAGATTATTATAATAATCCAATCCAAGGAGGTTCACCTCTACAGTATTGTGTTATATAGGTTTGTGTGCAGGTAAATGGTCTGCAAAGGCTAAAATCCCAAAATTGTAGTGCAATGCAAATCACCTTTGTGTCCTCAGATTGATTAGTATACTATAGTGTCATGATCTTAGTTTTTGTGTTTAAAGTTCCCTGTTTTATTTTTAAATGCATTTCCTCTTTGTATTTAGTCAGATTTTACTTCATGTATTTTACTTTACAACTAGTTTATTAGTGATGTGTATGGCAAGCCATTTGAGTATGTATTCAATTTCCTTGATATCAGACGGCAGCGGCCCACACTTTGATTTCACTTGTTAGATATATGGTCAAACTAGTTAGGCACTCTGCTTTACTAGTTAAATAAAACATTTCACTAGTCGCTCTTTTTCAGCAACTAGTGGCACTTTAGTCCGACCACGTATGCCTTACTAGTGACGCCAGGAGCAGCACTAGTAACGCCAAAGTCCCAATGTGTAAGCTTTTTGATGAACTAGTGGCCCTCTGACCGTACTAGTGACCCTAAAAGTCTTACAAGTTAACTAGTGCGCTGCAAAAGCTCTGACATGTTCACTAGTCACACAAAAGAAGCACAACTAGTTAACTAGTGGCAAACATTTGTCTGCACTAGTTAACTAATCGCACCCAGAATAACTCACTAGTTAACTAGTAAAGGCAAAAAGTTCACTAGTTAACTAGTTGACACCTCTTTTGACCTTACTAGTTAACTAGTGGGGCTCAAAATGTCCACACGTTAACTAGTGAACCCTTTGCCTTTTACTAGTTAACTAGTGAGATACATTTAAATTCCACTAGTGAACTAGTGAGGCTTAAAATGTTCACTAGTAGTACTAGTGGATCCCAAATGTGCACTGGTCACACTAGTTGCACAGAATGCTAATGAGGAGGAGGGGAAAGAACGCATCGAGGTCTCCTATTGGCCCTAAGCTATAGAGCGCCACCCAGCCAAAATAGTTTATTTAAGAGCTTAAATACACTGTGTTTTAATATACAGTCATATGACCATATTTACACGAATATAAAACAAGAGTATTTGTGTAATTATGATCATATGATTGTATATCAAATTAGGTAAGAACATTGAAGACTTTCTTAAAATTAGAAACATGCCTTAGGACTGCAGACAGGAATATAGATCCTCTTTAAAACATTGTATTAAGCTGCAATTTGAAAGGTGCTTGGATTAGAATTGAATTGTGATAACAGAGGGACATTAGTGATGGATAGAAAGAGGAAGTAACCCTCTTCAGATCACAGCTTTGAGAGATCGCCGTGACTTCCGTAAATATTAGTCTAAGGCAAAATATGGAGAGGTTGTTTATCTTCATACGGATCTATCGTTATCCTGATTTTAAGAGCTGTCCAGTGTTTCTGCTTTATCAATTTATTAATTGTATTAATGTCCAAAGTCTAACATGTTTATAACAGAACCTCACTGGTGAGAAAAAATGCCCTCCACTAGTTAACTAGTAAGAAAAACATCTGTGTCACTAGTTTACTAGTGACTCCTCTAAGGCTTCACTAGTTAACTAGTGAGATAAAGTGTGTGTAATGAGTTAGCTAGTAAGGTCAAAACAATTGTACTAGTGTATCTAGTGGACCATTTGGACCTCACTAGTTAACTAGTGTACATGTTGAGCCTCGCTAGTCAGCTTGGAAGACCAAAAGAGGCTTCAACTAGTTAACTAGTGAACATTTTGCCTTCACTAGTTAACGTGTAAGCTGCAATATGTATCCACTAGTTAACTAGTTGCCGTTCATATGGCCAACACGTTCACTAGTCAGCCATATGAAAATGAAGCAGGCGGGACCCAGATTTTGATTGGTCAATTCAGCTATGTGAGGGAGAGCCTTAGCGATGTTTTGAGCAACGTCTTGAAGACGTGAGTTGCATCAGTCGGGTATTTAGTGCCTACTGTTCAAATATTGTCCGTGGGAACCCGGTCAGTGTGTGTTTTGCCTATACAAATAAATGTTTCTGTTTTTGCTTTGCTCCGTATGTGTGTGTGTTTTTGTTGGTGCGAATGTGCGTATGCTTGTGTGTGAGAACACCGGCACTCGAGACACAAAAGTATAAGCGGATATGATCGTGGAACATGTTATCAGCGGTGCTCATGAAATGAATAAAACTGAAACACTGGACAGATCTTAAAATCAGGGTAACGATAGATCCGCATGAAGATAAACAACCTCTCCATATTTGCCTCCTAATATTTATGGAAGTCACGGCGATCTCTCAGCCTCTCAGGAATGCTGTGATCCGAAAAAAGGCTTACTTCCTCTCTTTTTATCCATCACTAATGTCCCTCTGTTATCACAGTGCTATTCTAATCCAAGCACTTTTCAAATTTCAACTAATAAAATGTTTTAAAGAGGATCTATATTCCTGTCTGCAGTCCTAAAGCAACTTTCAAATGTTAACAAAGTATTCAATGTTCTTACCTAATTTGAGTCATATGATCATAATTACAACAATACTTTTGTTTTATATTTTTGTAAATATGGTCATATGACTGTATCTATGAATTAACTTCATCAGCGTTGTTATCATTGTAATGCCATTCAAGACCACTTTTGACAACGACCAAGGTGAGCCATGTTGCCGATTTTAGCTACCTAGCGCCACATGTTTTTATGTCTGTTCTTGTTAATAGCTTTGCGAGTTCTTATCATGGAGTGATGATGTATGTACCCATCGATTCTGTATCATCTCCCGATCAGATCGATGGGTTGGACGTGCAGCTACGATAAGTAATAAGGGTGTTATGAGTGAATTTCTGTGCAACACGGCGTTAGCATTTTTCGCTCGTGGCTAATTCATAGGCTCAGAGCTAGCTTTGTGGGTTTAAAAAAAAAAAAAAAAAAAGATCAGTTAGCTGAGTTTCTTCCCATGGATATAAAACATTCATAGTTTATTGAATATTAAGATGCCCTCAGACGCTGTTTCCTGCAGATGACACGTTTCCCCCCCCCGGTATCGGGGGTGCGGTGTAGAAGAGGGTTAATATGTCAGAGCTTTTGCAGCGCACTAGTTAACTTGTAAGACTTTTAGCATCACTAGTACGGTCAGAGGGTCACTAGTTCATCAAAAGGCTTACAAGTTGGGACTTTGGTGCTACAAGTGCTGCTCCTCGCGTCACTAGTAAGGCTTGTGTGGTAACTAGATGGACAAAAGTGCCACTAGTTGCTGAAAAAGAGTGACTAGTGTAATGTTTTATTTAACTAGTAAAGCAGAGGGCCAAACTAGTGTAAAAAGATATCTAACAAGTGAAATCAATGAGCCAACTAATGTAGGCAGCTGCCGTCTGATATCAAGGATATGGAATAAATACTCAAATGGCTTGCCATATGTTTGTGTTAACCTGTTGCCCTCTCCAGCTGTGTATTGTCTTTGTGATTAGTCTTGTGTGTATATAGTCCTCTCTCCCCTTGTGTTTTTGTCGATTATTTGTCTATGTTCCTGTCTGTGTTCCCTAATGTCCTGCCTGTGTTCCTTATCGTGTTCCTAGTGTTCTTTTTTACTGCTTCTGGGTCCAACATCCTGCCAATTCCTGAAAAACAGTAAATTACATTTAGTTTTTAGGTAGTGCAAAATCCAATCGTAGCTAGAAAACGTTACTTCTTCATCACCTTTGTTGGTGGCCCATTCACAGGTGTCCTTCAGGTAAATACGTAGTTGTTTTGGCACTGGAAACCAGTAACTGAAGGGTTTCCTGATATGTGGACAAAGTCATATATAGCCCTTCTTGGCTCAGTGCAAAGAAGTAGACAGGGTTGGGAGAGACTGTAAGAGAAAGAGAGAGGTTCCAGGTTGTTGTGTTGAGAATATTCAGGAGAATATTTGTCATTGTTCAGAGGTTGTTGTGTTGAGAATATTCAGGAGAATATTTGTCATTGTTCCAATGATAATAAACAAACATTTGCATAAAGCATATTTGTCCACTCATATGGTGATAAGAGTATTAAGAACTTGAAAAATATTCCTCTAAGGTACATTTAGAACAGATAAAAAATGTGCGAATAATTTCCGATTAATCGCGATTAACTATGGGCATCATACATTTCCTTGAATGCTATAATGTATGCAAAGTGCACAATACATAAAGTTGCGTTTAATGGAATTAAATTACGTCCTTCGAATTAAGCTCACAATAAACTATGGAGACTCACAATATAAACCAAAAATGTTTAAACACATATATGATACCATTTATTATAATGCTAGGTAATTGTCATGGCCTTCTTAAATCAGCCAAGCATTTTCTGATCTGTCATTTATATGAGCAGGATGACATTCCTTGTTGATACAGTGCAAAATGAAGAAAGAAAGAAGAAGATTAAGTAGGGCTTAGTCATCCACCATGTCAAAGTCAGACCCTGCTTTGTCTCAGGGTTTGTTGGCAGTAGTGTAACAGCATTGGACTACTCATAGCTTCTGAGAAAGGATGGTTATTATCTACGCATCCATAAATCGTTGCTGGAATGAAACTATTATTATTATTATTATTAACGGCTGTCACGATCTGTCTTTATGGTGTCTTGTCTTGTTTCATGCTTTATGTTGAAAGGTCTTCACTTCCTGTCTTGCCTGTTTCTGTCTGCGTTGTGTCTTGTTTAAATCTGTCTGTGGTTCCCGGTCGTTAGTTTCCCTGGTGTGTCTAATTTACCCGATTGTGTTCACCTGGTGTCCCTGTGTTTTCTCCTCCCTCCTCACCTGTGTCTTGTTTCTGTGATTAGTCTTGTGTGTATTTAAGTTCTGGTTTTTCTGTCTGTCTTTGTTGGTTCGTCTTGTGTTATGACCAGTTTCTTCAGATCCAACGGCTGACGAGTGGCAGAGAACGGAGAAGTGGTGTACAGAAAACGATTCAAAGAGGGGTTCTTCCCCTGAGCTGGGCGTTTGTTTTGATGACAGATTCAATGGCAACTGAGCCAGGAATGGACAAGACCACGGCAACGCGGATCATGGACAACGAGAAAGAGGGGGGCAAAACGGACGGAAAGGAGGATACCAACGAAGAACAAGGACAAAACAAGAAAGCGGGAGAGGAGGAAACAAGGAAGAAGATGGGGACTGTGAGGTACAGTGTAGAATTAACTGTGGAGGTAACTGTGGATGGAGGAGACGCAGTAACAATGATGGACTTACTAAAAGGAATACAAAAAAAGTGTGGGGTTGTGGACGGGTGCAGAGTGAGAGGGGAGCGGCTATATGAAGTCACCATGAGGACCTGTCTGGGGAAAAGGAAAATAATGGAGGGACTGAGGGTGAACGGGGTCATGGTGCATGCACAGGACCTCTTGAACAAAGATATGACTGTCTCATTCCTAAATCTGCCGGTATATGTACCTGATGGCATGATAATTAAGAGACTGAAAGAGTGGGGGGTCGAGCCTATCTCGGCAATCAAAAAAAGAGTGTGGCCGGGCACAGAAATCTCAGACGGCACCAGATTCCTGAGAGTTAGATTCAATGACAAGATTAGCTCCCTCCCTTATTCAACAAAGTTAGAAACAGTGAGGGGTGCGGAGTACTTCAGAGTACTGCACAATCGCCAGGTTCCTGTCTGCCGGCTGTGCATCCAGCCCGGTCACTTCTTTAGGGAGTGCCCAGAGTTTAAATGCCACAAGTGTGGCCAGGCAGGACATTATGCCAGGGAGTGCAATTTCAGGGCGGAGAGAGAGGAGAAGGAGGAAGAGAAGGAGGACAAGGAGGAAGACGAGGAGCAAAAGGAGGAGGAGGAAGACGAGGAGGAGGAAGAGGAAGGGGCGGAAGGAGCAAAGAAAAGACCCTTTGAGGAGGTCAGCGATGAGGATGGTGGCCTGAGTGGGGGAGGAGCGGCGGAAGACGAGGATGGAACTAAGAAAAGTGCAAAGCAGAGCGGCGGAGGCGCCGAAGGAAGCGGCGGCGGAGGAAAGAAGGTTCGGAGTCCTGGAGTGGTGGAGGACATCTCGGAGGCATCAGATATGGATGAGGGAGTGCTGGAGGAGGACCCTGTGGGCGCCGTGATTTTCGGGAACCCTAAGGATAAGCAGAGGGACAGCAGCTTGAAGAGAAACGGGCGTGGGGGTGTGAGGAAGGCCTCAGCAGAGAACGTCGGGCGGAGTGATAAACGCAAAGCGGACAAGGCGAAGGAGATGGAGAAAAGAAGAGCGAGCTCAACAGAGGGGGAGCTCGGGAAAGGGAACAGCTTAAGGTAACAATGTTAAGGACGCTTATTATAACAGCATTCCTTTTGATGGCAGCCATCTCCTCCTTTAATGGCAATGGCCTCAGAAATAGGATTAGAAGAGAACGGGCAATAATTCTATGTGGGGCAAGTATAAAATGTTTGCAGGAAACACATTGGGATGGAGGGTGTGTGGAGGAGGTAAAAAAGGAGTGGATGGGTGAAGTGTTTACAAATAATGGGTGTTTATGAAGGGTCTGTGTGTGGGATTGATGGTGCAACAAGTGGGAGGAAATATATAAAGAGGATGAAGGGGAATGGAAAGGAGGTTGAAAGAGGAGGAGGTGGGAATGAGGTGGAGATGGAAGAAATAGAACAAAGAAGCGAATACACAGAGGAGGAGCGAGAGCAGAGACAGAGGGAGGGTTTCTTCCTATGTTGTGGGGAACTGTAAGGATTGAAGGGAAATTGAAGTTCAACTTTGAAAAGAAAGGAGTATGAAATTATTTGTAAATATTGTATAAAAAGTGTATAAGTATAAATTATGTTTTTCTATAAAATTAAAGGGGAAGAAGAGATGGGGATAGAGGATATTAGCGAAGATGAGGATAAGAAGGGGAAAGAGGAGGGGAAGGGATGTAGAGTCAGAGGAGGAGAGGAATGAGAGAGTTAGAAAGAGAGGTGAGAGGTTGAGAGAGGAGGGCAATGAGGAAGTTAGTGTGAACATGGGGGTGATGAATGGGAAGGGTGAGTGGGTAGAGAGCGAGGAGGATGTGTATAGAATGATTGTTAGACGAAGGGTGTATGGATTGAAAAATGGGGAAACATTGGAAGAGTGGGAGGATTATTGGGAAGAGGAAAGAAAACTGGTGATAATAGAGACACGGGAATTGGTGGAGAAGGGAGAGTGGGATTATGATTAGGTAGTTTGACGGTGGTGAAACGTGGGGAAAATGTGGCAGGGCTTGAATGTATTTTGGACACAATTGAAGGAAGTCAAAATATGAACTGAGAGTTTGTTTTTATGAGACTCTGTTGTGATTTGGTGGGAAAATGTGATACATGGGAATGGGGAGAGGGAAAGCACGATTAGGTGGGGTAATAGGGAGATGATTCGGTGTGTGAGGGAGAACAGGCATGGAAAACTGAGATGTTTGTTTATTGTATGAAAGTGAAAAGGGAATTAAAATGTATAATGAGGGGAGATGTTTGAATGGGGAATTATGTTTTATGTGATGTGATGGAAAGCCTTGGGGTCCTTTCTTTTTTGGGGATCGGCGAGGGGGACTATCATGTTTTTTAAAGTGTTATATTGTATATTGGTTATATGTTTGATATAATAAAAGATTAAAAAAAAAAAAAAAAGTTATGACCAGTTTCTTCAGATCCAACGGCTGACGAGTGGCAGAGAACGGAGAAGTGGTGTACAGAAAACGATTCAAAGAGGGGTTCTTCCCCTGAGCTTGGCGTTTGTTTTGATGACAGATTCAATGGCAACTGAGCCAGGAATGGACAAGACCACGGCAACGCGGATCATGGACAACGAGAAAGAGGGGGGCAAAAACGGACGGAAAGGAGGATACCAACGAAGAACAAGGACAAAACAAGAAAGCGGGAGAGGAGGAAACAAGAAAGAAGATGGGGACTGTGAGGTACAGTGTAGAATTAACTGTGGAGGTAACTGTGGATGGAGGAGACGCAGTAACAATGATGGACTTACTAAAAGGAATACAAAAAAAGTGTGGGGTTGTGGACGGGTGCAGAGTGAGAGGGGAGCGGCTATATGAAGTCACCATGAGGACCTGTCTGGGGAAAAGGAAAATAATGGAGGGACTGAGGGTGAACGGGGTCATGGTGCATGCACAGGACCTCTTGAACAAAGATATGACTGTCTCATTCCTAAATCTGCCGGTATATGTACCTGATGGCATGATAATTAAGAGACTGAAAGAGTGGGGGGGTCGAGCCTATCTCGGCAATCAAAAAAAGAGTGTGGCCGGGCACAGAAATCTCAGACGGCACCAGATTCCTGAGAGTTAGATTCAATGACAAGATTAGCTCCCTCCCTTATTCAACAAAGTTAGAAACAGTGAGGGGTGCGGAGTACTTCAGAGTACTGCACAATCGCCAGGTTCCTGTCTGCCGGCTGTGCATCCAGCCCGGTCACTTCTTTAGGGAGTGCCCAGAGTTTAAATGCCACAAGTGTGGCCAGGCAGGACATTATGCCAGGGAGTGCAATTTCAGGGCCGAGAGAGAGGAGAAGGAGGAAGAGAAGGAGGACAAGGAGGAAGACGAGGAGCAAAAGGGGGAGGAGGAAGACGAGGAAGACGAGGAGGAGGAAGAGGAAGGGGCGGAAGGAGCAAAGAAAAGACCCTTTGAGGAGGTCAGCGATGAGGATGGTGGCCTGAGTGGGAGAGGAGCGGCGGAAGACGAGGATGGAACTAAGAAAAGTGCAAAGCAGAGCGGCGGAGGCGCCGAAGGAAGCGGCGGCGGAGGAAAGAAGGTTCGGAGTCCTGGAGTGGTGGAGGACATCTCGGAGGCATCAGATATGGATGAGGGAGTGCTGGAGGAGGACCCTGTGGGCGCCGTGATTTTCGGGAACCCTAAGGATAAGCAGAGGGACAGCAGCTTGAAGAGAAACGGGCGTGGGGGTGTGAGGAAGGCCTCAGCGGAGAACGTCGGGCGGAGTGATAAACGCAAAGCGGACAAGGCGAAGGAGATGGAGAAAAGAAGAGCGAGCTCAACAGAGGGGGAGCTCGGGAAAGGGAACAGCTTAAGGTAACAATGTTAAGGACGCTTATTATAACAGCATTCCTTTTGATGGCAGCCATCTCCTCCTTTAATGGCAATGGCCTCAGAAATAGGATTAGAAGAGAACGGGCAATAATTCTATGTGGGGCAAGTATAATATGTTTGCAGGAAACACATTGGGATGGAGGGTGTGTGGAGGAGGTAAAAAAGGAGTGGATGGGTGAAGTGTTTACAAATAATGGGTGTTTATGAAGGGTCTGTGTGTGGGATTGATGGTGCAACAAGTGGGAGGAAATATATAAAGAGGATGAAGGGGAATGGAAAGGAGGTTGAAAGAGGAGGAGGTGGGAATGAGGTGGAGATGGAAGAAATAGAACAAAGAAGCAAATACACAGAGGATGAGGAGGAGCGAGAGCAGAGACAGAGGGAGGAGGAGCAGTTAGAAATGATGAGGATGAAGGAAGATAGATATTTGTTTTTTGTATTTTTATTGATGTGGGTGGAAGCCTGGGGGTTTCTTCCTATGTTGTGGGGAACTGTAAGGATTAAAGAAGGGAAATTGGAGTTCAACTTTGAAAAAAAAGGAGTATGAAATTATTTGTAAATATTGTATAAAAAGTGTATAAGTATAAATTATGTTTTTCTATAAAATTAAAGGGGAAGAAGAGATGGGGATAGAGGATATTAGCGAAGATGAGGATAAGAAGGGGAAAGAGGAGGGGAAGGGTGTAGAGTCAGAGGAGGAGAGGAATGAGAGAGTTAGAAAGAGAGGTGAGAGGTTGAGAGAGGAGGGCAATGAGGAAGTTAGTGTGAACATGGGGGTGATGAATGGGAAGGGTGAGTGGGTAGAGAGCGAGGAGGATGTGTATAGAATGATTGTTAGACGAAGGGTGTATGGATTGAAAAAGGGGGAAACATTGGAAGAGTGGGAGGATTATTGGGAAGAGGAAAGAAAACTGGTGATAATAGAGACACGGGAATTGGTGGAGAAGGGAGAGTGGGATTATGATTAGGTAGTTTGACGGTGGTGAAATGTGGGGAAAATGTGGCAGGGCTTGAATGTATTTTGGACACAATTGAAGGAAGCCAAAATATGAACTGAGAGTCTGTTTTGTGAGACTCTGTTGTGATTTGGTGGGTATATGTGATAAGTGGGAATGGGGAGAGGGAAAGCACGATTAGGTGGGTGTAATAGGGAGATGATTCGGTGTGTGCAGGAGGAACAGGCATGGAAAACTGAGATGTTTGTTTATTGTATGAAAGTGAAAAGGGAATTAAATGTATAATGAAGGGAGATGTTTGAAAATGGGGAATTATGTTTTATGTGATGTGATGGAAAGCCTTGGGGTCCTTCCTTTTTTGGGGATCGCGAGGGGGACTATCATGTTTTTAAAGTGTTATATTGTATATTGTTTATATGTTTGATATAATAAAAGATAAAAAAAAAAAAAAAAGTCATGACTAGTTCGTCGGTGAGTGTTCTGTTTTGTCTTTGTTTAGCACCTAGCCTTGAAATAAAGGAATTCTCACTTTAATCTGCATTTGGGTCCTACCTGCTTCACACACCGTAACATTACGAACCGACCAACGATATGGGCCCAGCAGATCCGTTTGAGCAGGAACTAGTGGATTATACATTTTCTTTGTCTGACTGCGCTCATCGATGGAGAGGAGCGCTCAGGGTTCAGCAGCGAGATGCTGCTCTGGCAGATGCAGTCCACCTTACGCTGAGGAATCAAGATTTGGTTAAATTCTTACCGGCCTGGCTTTTGGATTACCTCACGATTTGTTTTCCCGATCCTGATAGACCCAGGTCTCCAGATTCCCTTTTTGATACCACACGCATCGGTGTGGTCCGTCTGGCGTCAGCCCCTGCTTCTCACCCAGTGTTTGCTACAGTCCAGGAGCCATTCACTGGTACTCGTCTGGCTTTTGGAGGTCCACAGAGCCTCCAAACGGCTCCGAAGAGGAGTCGCAAGGCCAGGTTAGCAGCACGAGCCCAAAGGGCCATGGTTCCAGAACCAGTTCAGCCCCCAGCAGCCATTGTCCTTGCTCCAGAACCGGTCCCGGCAGCCATGGTTTCGGCTCCAGAGCTGGCCCATACAGCCATGTTTCCGGCTCCAGAACCGGACCTTACAGCCATGTTTCCGGCTTCAGAACCGGACCTTACAGCCATGATTCTGGCTTCAATTCCGGCTCCAGAGCCGGCCCATTCAGCCATATTTCCGGCTCCAGAACCAGACCATACAGCCATGATTCTGGCTTCAATTCCGGCCCCAGCAGCCATGGTTCCAGACCCAGCTCTGGCCCCAGCTCTGGCCCCAGCTCTGGCCCCAGCTCTGGCCCCAGCTCTGGCCCCAGCTCTGGCCCTAGTCCCTTCTCTAGTCCCTCTTTTAGTCACTTCTCTAGTCCCATCTCAAATCCCAACTCTAGTCCCATCTCGAGTTCCCTCCTCTAGTCCATCCTCTAGTCCCTCCTTTAGTCCCTCCTCTAGTCCCCTCTCGAGTTCCCTTCTCTAGTCCTTTCCCTAGTCCCTCCTCAGGTCACTTCTCTAGTCCCATCTCCAGTTCCCTCTCCAGTTCCCTCTCCAGTTCCCTCCTCTAGTCCCTCCTCTAGTCTCCTCTCTAGTCCCTCTTCGAGTCCCCTCTCGAGTCCCCTCTCGAGTTCCCTTCTCTAGTTCCTACTCTAGTCCCCTCTCTAGTTCCCCTCTCGAGTCTCCTCTCGAGTCCCCTCTCGAGTCTCCTCTTGAGTCACGTCTCAAGTCCCTACCCAATGTCCTGGTCTTTTGGAGGTTCCGCTGGGGGTCCTGCCAATTCCATGTCCTGTCCCGTTGGAGGTCCCGTCGACTACTCTCCTGCCGGGGGTCCTGCCAATCCCGTGTCCTGGTCCTCTTCCGTGGGGGATCCTGCCGAGGCCTGTCCCACCAGCTCCGACACCGGGTCCTGCCCGGCCTCCGGCACTGTCCCGTCAGCGCCTTCCTGCCCGGCCTCCGGAGCTGTCTGGTCTTCGCCCTCGAGCCCGGCCCTCTGAGCCGCAGTCTTCACCCTCGAGCCCGGCCCCCTGAGAGCCGCGGTCTTCACCCTCGAGCCCGGCCCCCTGAGAGCCGCGGTCTTCACCCTCGAGCCCGGCCCCCTGAGAGCCACGGTCTTCGCCCTCGAGCCCGGCCCCCTGACTCTTCCTGCCGCGGTCCTCGCCCTCGGGCCCGGCCCCCTGACTCTTCCGGCCGCGGTCCTCGCCCTCATGCTCGGCCCCCTGACTTTTCCGGCCGCAGTCCTCGCCCTCATGCTCGGCCCCCTGAGTTCGCCCGCGGTGGCCTTCGCCCCTCCATAACCCCCACCTTGGACTCTGCCTTGCCCCCGGGCCGTCCGCCCGAATCCCCCTTTTTGAACTCTGCCTTGCCCCCGGGCCGTCCGCCCGAGATCCCTTCCTGGTCCTCTGCTGTGCCTCCGTCCTCCTGACCCCCTCCACCCACCCTGGTGGCCTAGTAATACCTATTTGAAAGGTCTTCACTTCCTGTCTTGCCTGTTTCTGTCTGCGTTGTGTCTTGTTTAAATCTGTCTGTGGTTCCCGGTCGTTAGTTTCCCTGGTGTGTCTAATTTACCCGATTGTGTTCACCTGGTGTCCCTGTCTTTTATCCTCCCTCCTCACCTCTGTCTTGTTTCTGTGATTAGTCTTGTGTGTATTTAAGTTCTGGTTTTTCTGTCTTTGTCGGTTCGTCTTGTGTCATGACTAGTTTGTCGGTGAGTGTTCTGTTTTGTCTTTGTTTAGCACCTAGCCTTGAAATAAAGGAATTCTCACTTTAATCTGCATTTGGGTCCTACCTGCTTCACACACCAGTAACAACGGCAGCTCAAAGTCTTGTTTAGGCTAACCGACAGCGACTTATATTCACTTCAATAATGTAGAAATGCCAATGAGAGAAATTCAGTGTTGGGTATGTTGCCCATGGCATCTCAACATGTTGACTTGCATGAGGTCATACCACTGACCCTTTGATTGGTAGCTCTGACGGAATAGTTCTGCCAGTCTACAGAACCAACGACTAGCCATTCAACCAAAACCAATATACATCCACAGAGAGACAGCATGTTTGCCGTTGCAACTTCCACCCACATTGTGCTGCGGGTGCACATTTTCCCACCAGAAGAGTGATGCAGTGTTTGTTGCAGGGAAGAAGAAAAGCCCTGCATCAGGATTTAGCTTGTTCTCACCCAGCCGAAGCTACAGGATGGACGGTGTTCTCGCTGTGCCGCTGCCTCGGTGCCCTGCCGACTTCCACACAGCCACCACCATCTGTTCTCTGGCGAAGACCTCTGCCACCTGCAGGGCGGACCCAGAGTGCTGACACCCTCACACCACACACAGGAGGGGGGGTACGTGTTCCTGTGTAGGGTCATCCACACATTTGGCAAAACAATCAGATCACAAATGTAAGGATGGCAAAGCATCGAATGATAATATGACAGATATAGTGCTACACATCTTGCTGAAAATTATTTGCAATTATTGGAAACTTTTAAACTTGAATGAATGCTAATAACTGAAATGTTCTCATTATATCTTGTCTTTATTGGTCATGGCTTTTTGACTTTTAGATTTTGGTCTAAAGTATTGATAAGCAGCTCTTTTGCATCTCCCGTCTCATCAATAACATCGGAAGTTGAAATATTATCCAATCTGAAATTATATCTGAAACCACAAAAAAGACCCAGGTTGCAAACAACCTTTTATTTTTGAATTATTAAAAAAAAAGCAAAATACAAGAAATACTATCATGGCAGTTCATCTGGATTGTTAAAATACTAAGTCACTCATTTACTCTACACAAAACTACAACAATTTACAAAAATGCGGCCAGGTTATGTTTGCTCTTATTCTTTATTACTCAACCCTGTCTCCTAAAAATTACGTTCCCACAGAACTAAACTGCATTCTCAATTACGTTTAGCAAGAAACGTATTTTCTCCCACGTTACGTTCGTTATGAACGTATCTCAAATACGTTTATTTTCTACATATCTTCTAGAAACGTATTTTTCTCCCACGTTACGTTTCTTATGAACGTATCTTAAATACGTTTATTTTCTACATATCTTTGCCATTTATTGTCGTGCTTATAATAATGATAAGTCATTTATAAATATCATTTTAGAGCACACATTTGAAATCAGTAGGCGAGGCTGTAATTTCGCCAGCTGTTACTCTCATGAGCGAGGCAGAAAATAATAGTTTTAACATGCCAAAAAGCTGCTGTGTTGTTTATTGCACCTCAAACATTAAAACAAATCCAGTTACGTGTTGCTGTACTTCCTCTAAGAAGAAAGGACAGTAACAGAAGATCTCTGTGACGCCAGATGTGGTGTTGTTAATGCGATATGATATTCGAAAAACATTTCAGTTTAGGATGGCCGAAGACACTACACTACCCATAATCCCCAGCTATCGTTTGGGACTACAGTCCTGTTGACAAACCTCGTGATTCATCTTCAAGCTCTGGGATTGGATGTTGGAGTGGCAGTGCACCAAGGTTACGCCAAGCGTCAAGCTCTTTGAAATGGAACAAAACCACGGCAGACTATTCAAAACTGGACTCGAACGCCCCCCCCCAGAACTACACATGCTGGCTATTGTGTTTCGCAACATCTTCTCTATGGCACATCTACTGGGAATTGTAGTTTTAAAAGACGTTTTCGTTTTTCCAAAAATTAGAAGTTGACAGTATTAAACTGTGTACAGCCCTGGAGGTTTAGGCGATAGGAAAACAAATTGGTGTGTAGGCTACACATTTAAAACATGTAATTACTACATGGGTGAAAATCGCTTGTATCCATAATGGGCAGCATTAATATATATTCTACTCCACTACAATTCAGAGGTTAACCTGGTATTTTTACTCCACTACATTTATTTTAGTAACTCTGCAGATTCTGATTAATGATGTCAAATATAAACAACCCTTAAAGAGCCTGTGACACGAGTTTCCCCCATCATCCAAACCCATCAATTTGAGTAAATATTGTCCCCTTGAAAACCGTTACTGAACTGATTTTGGATATTTGTACTTTGATAACCATTAATCTGCCCTTCAATGTTGACCATTTCTTGGATCTTCTCGGGGATTCTTCAAGTCCCGCCAAATTACGTGTGACGTCATTGCGGGCACAGCGCTCCAGCTGCACCGTTCAGGATCCCAGCATCTGCATGTAAACGCACGATGGTGCACACAGCAGCAAGCTCAGACAGCTCAGACAGTTTCATTTTGAACGTGTCTGAGAGCTCATATGAGGCTGAAGGATCGGTTTATGTTGTATCTGTTAGAAGTTTAGGAATTAGGTGCGTCAATATGGGCGATCATACGGTCATGTAGCCAGTGGTGGACTGGGACTAAAAATCATCCCGGGACTCTCGACCGGCCCACTTCGGTACCGCTAGTAAGTTGTCAACGGGGGGAGTGGGGGATGTCAGGGGCGGCGGGTGCTGTAGATAGTAAATGTAAATATGTAAATATTTGTGTCACTGCATCCTGGTAAAATACAAATATAATGCAATGTCTGTTGACATTAGCGCTGCTAGCCACCTGTGCCCTGTACTACGAAGCCAGTTCAACAGACCCTGGATATGTTTTGAGTAACAAACAAACTAACAACAACAAACTAACAAACGAAATCTCGCTAAGCGGTCCTACGACGCTGGTTATCAACTCGGTAAATCAAGCCAGGGTTTCTCTCACCAGCTGAGAGCGCGTTCACGTCTAAGACACGAGTGGATCTGACTTGAATTACATTTGACTCGAGTGTTTCGTCAACATAATGTGTTGCTTAAAATAATACTTCTGCATACAGTATGTGACACTGTAAGTGTTGCACGGCCAGACACGGCAGATAAGGAAATATATGATATATTATGATATTATATGATCGATGATCTGATTGATGATGTAATATGAATGATAAGTGCGACACGTCGGCGTCTTCTCTGCATAGGCCTACGGCAGTTTAAACTGTATTTCCTTTATCCTGTAATATGACTTGAGAGATTTAAACTCCGCACACTGAGTTGATCTCTTTTCTATAGACGCCGGAGGCGGGCAGCGTCAGGTAAAAAAAGTTATTTAGCCTTCCCAAACCTGAGCCTCACGCGCCGCCTATGGGGGATGTGCTAGTGATTTATCCGACCGGCCCACTTCGGTACCGGCCCATCGGGATTCGTCCCGATGGCCAGTCCGCGACTGCACCCAGCCCACGTAAACTGTCAACGGGGGGAGCCTCGCTGCGGGGAAACGGTGGACCTAGTGTCCCGATCGGAGTGGGAATAATAATAATAATAATCCGTGCATTTTATCCATTAATTTCCCCAACATTGTGGTGAAAAAAACACATGTTTAATCCATGTTGGTGTACTACAACTACAAAAAGCATCGGTTTGTTTTCTCATCAGGAAATGCAGACCGGCACAAACAAACGATTTTTAATCATCATTCTCACGATCATTTAATCTATCATATGTTCGCCGAATTGACATGAAAGCACTAATAAATGTAGTTTCATCCACTTGAGTTTACAACTACAAAAATAATCGATTTGTTTTTATATCACATCCGACGGGAGGAAATTCAGTAGCTCTCACTACCGATTTTTAATCCTAATGTAATCATCATCTTCACCACGATCATTTATGTTTATGTTCGTCGAATTGACATGAAAGCACTGACAAATATGAATATACTGTAGTCAACTTCATTAAAACGTTATTAACGTGCCTAAACTCAGTAATTCACCATTTCTACGCATGACAACACACTTTGTCCGTGTTTGGCTCTCTCGCCGCACAGTGAAGCGTTCCCGCATTGACGTCACTTCCGGCTTCCCCCAAAATTTCAAAATGAGTGGAAGGAATTTCCCGCGATGTTCGAAATTATTGATATTTAACGGAACGGTATCGCTTTTTCTTTTTTAAACTGACGGTTCGAGATTACTAGTAGCCCAATATTTCATTGCACAACAGTTGTTGGGATGCTGTCACAGGCTCTTTAAAGCAGACTTTAGTTACACCTGAGTAAAATTCAGGGAAAGGTGATTGTCAAGTGCCAACAATCAGGAGAGATATTTGATAGTTGGTGCTTGAGAAGACATAAACATTTATCTGCAGATCTCTATAAATTATATTCATTACTCGTTATTCTCTACTAATAGTTAATTAAAAACTGTATATAATGACTATTTTGCACATCCCTTTCAAGATTTCAAGATTCTCTAAGGTTTATTGACATATCATATACACAACTACGGTGTAGTTATGCAATGAATGAAAAACTTGGGTCACAGGTTCCTCAACAGTGCATTACAAGACATCTATCAATGTGTGTGTACCTCCAGCATTAAACTGTCATATTCTGCACATTTCTTATACTATCTACATACATAAGAGTATAATTAATGTGTATAATATCAATTAAAATAAGTGCTTCAACATAGTTAACATTGCAGGAAAGCAATACATTAGACGTTAAGTACTTTGTCAGGCTTAATATTTATCTGTAGATAGATACCCCCAAAGCCTTTTTCTTATTTGAAAGAAGACCTTAACCTAAAGTATTCTTTAATGTGTTAATAAAGGTTAATTAGTTTGTCTGTTTTGCACCTCCTCATATTAATATCTTTGTACATCCAGCACTAAACTGTTTTATTGTAGAGATCACTTACAGTATCTTCTTGATTTCTAGCTAAACGTAATTGAGAATGCAGTTTAGTTCTGTGGGAGCGTAATTTTTAGGAGACAAGGTTGTATTAATAACATTTAGAAAGACAGAGCCTGTACAATAAAGAGTATCATAAGATGTTTCTGTAAAAGGAACAAACTTGAGGGTTAGGATTGGGGTTGGTGTTAGGGTTAAGCCAGTGGTTCCCAAAGTGGGGGGTGCAGAGGCATGACAGGGGGGCACGAGAGACCAGGAGGAAAAGTGGTTATTACATTTTTTTTTAAAAGATACAAAAAATATATATATTTGAAAATGTTTTGATTCGAAAATAATATGATACAGTACAGTACTATTACGTCTGGGTCTCTGTTTCATTAAAGCTTGGCTCTGTGTGTGTGTGGAATGAGCCATTTTGTGTGCGTGCGCGAGAGAGAGAGAGCGCACCGGTACCGGAGATCGTTGTTGTTAGCTTCTGGTGCTAGCGAGCTACGCTAACGCATATAAGGAGTTTTTTCAACAACAAGGTGGAGGAGAGTCCTCTCCTGTCAGACTGAGAGACTCAGTGAACTAAATAACTCTCTCAGTGTTATCTCAGTGGGTCTCAAACGTTTTGGTCACCATTAATGTAAACAATTATTTCCGAGGCACACGTTTATATGATCATTATAGTTATAAAAAAACAAGAGAATAAATGAAAAACAGGTATGAAATACTATATGACAGTAAAAAAAAGAATAAAGTTTAAAAGGGTGATTTGTAAAATATCCATAAAGAAAAAGTAAATCTGTTTACAGGTCTGTTTCAAATGTGTGTTGATTGATGTATCCATAGATCTCTTCATTTTGCTCTGAAAGTGCACCAGATTGATGCTTTTAACTTCAATATTTAAAAATAAATCTTCCCGGTGGAGCTTGCCCCCGGGACCCATCTATGTGAGGTCCACACACCACCTATAAAAATAGCACTTTACCCCTGCTTACACCTATATGCCGTGAGCTGATTATCGAGCCTTCATTGTAACAGTCGCGGGAACATTGTGTATTTGCGTGGGGATTGTTGCAGTAGAAAACTCCACTGTAGCGCCCGGTACATTAATGGGAAACCCTAAATGTTTGAGCACCCTCTATGAAACGTCAAGTTACCCCACAGCACCCCCAAAATAAATCTCTGGCGCCACCACTGAGCCTGACTTGTGTTGGGGGGGCCCCACTTTTTTTTCTCCAAAGACAGAAAAAGTTTGAGAACCACTGGGTTAAGCTTTTGAGTAAACATACTGGAAGCACATTTTCTTTACAATGTACACACAAAACAAAAACACACATCACCTACCCACAAAAACACACACACACATACACAGACAGACAGACAGACAGACAGACAGACAGACAGACAGACAGACAGGCAGACAGGCAGACTCACTAACACAGACCTAATGCATGCAGACAACCTGCTCTGCGTGATGCTGTGCTGCATGCAGCTCCGGCTCAGTGTTGGCATGGTGTCACAGTGGGACAAAATATGACCCGGGCCCTTTCTCATTTCACTAATTCCCCTCCTCGACTCCTATCCTCGTGTCTTAGTCCCGCCCACAGGAGATGCGAGCGGAGGAGTAGAGGAGGGGAACCGAGGAGAGAGAAGGGGAAGCAGCAGGCGGTTAGAGAAATGAGAACTCTTCTCCTCTGAGCGGTCATTTTAAAGAGACGTCCATTAATGATGACAGGAGGCACAGCAGCCTGATGGACAGATGTGTTCATGACCACTTATATATTTACTTTGATTCATTCACAGTGCGGTATAATGAGACAATAACAGACTACAGATGCGGACATATATACGTCACACACATATATTTATAATATATATATGTATATAAATTAGGGCTGTCAAGTTAACGCGTTAATAACGCGTTAACGCAAAAAAAAATTAACGCCACTAATTATTTTTAACGCGATTAACGCATGTGTATTTTTTTTCCTCGGCCGCCCCGTAGTTTCAGAGCGCATCGAGTTTAAAATACCATCTACAAGCTGATGTTGACAGCCCCGCTCCTGCCGCCCGCTTGTGGCAGACCACACTTCCACGCTCACCGGCAGGCACCGACTGGCTATTGGGAGGACCGGGAGGGTGTGTGTATGTGTGGCTCGAGCGAGCGAGAGAGAGACCTTACGTGCATTGTTGTTGTTAGCATCTGGTGCTAGCTAGCTGCGCTAAGAGATATAAGGAGCTGCTTAAATGAAAACAGAGGAGCGACATTTCGCCGACAACTGCGCCGAGCACTTGACTTTATGCAGGCAGCCAGACAGTGGGACATTGTACGAGAAGTCAGCACACTCAGCACGGATAGTGCAACATGATTGCAGCGTCCAGGCAGCTCCCGTTCGAGCATATGCCTTGAGTTGCACATAGCCCCAACGATCCATCTCTCTCACACACACACACACACACACACACACACACACACACACACACACACACACACACACACGCGCACACACACACACACCATTTTTATTGTATTAGGTTCCAGGTTGAATTGAGGCGAATATTTTTAATGTTCAGAAGTTGTTGTGTTTAATATTCATGAGAATATTTGTCATTGTTCAAATGATAATAAACATTAGCATAAAGCATAGTTGTCCACTCATATGTTGATAAGAGTATTAAAAACTTGAAAAATATTCCTCTAAGGTACATTTAGAACAGATAAAAAATGTGCGATTAATTTGCGATTAATCGCGATTAAATATTTTAATCGACTGACAGCCCTAATATAATTATATACAATTTCAGATTCAAACAAGTATGAGAGCACTCTCATAATAACGTAACACAATCAGAGACTGGATATATCCCCGCCTCTCTCTGGTCGCTACAATGAGGAAAATAAATTACGGGCCAAAAGTTTTATTTACAAGTATTAAAAGTAAGCAGAGGACACCAAACCAACTGAGACCTGTCTGTCCGCCGCATCTACGCACACACCTACACACTGTACAACACGCACCTACACACTGTACCACACACACCTACACACTGTACAACACACGCCTACACACTGTACAACACACACCTACACACTGTACAACACGCACCTACACACTGTACAACACACACCTACACACTGTACAACACACACCTACACACTGTACAACACACACTGTACAACACACACCTACACACTGTACAACACACACTGTACAACACACACCTACACACTGTACCACACACACCTACAGCTCCTAAAGCATATAATATATCAGGATACAGCCGTTGTGTATTTTATTATGTGAAGCAGACCAGTAAATGGTTTTAGAAAAAATATCGACTCTTTGTTTGTAGATATCTACTAAACTAAAGCATACAAATAAAGAAAGTAATGTAGGCCTGTTATACTGGCGTGCGTCACGACTCTTTTAAACATCTCTGTGGCCGGAAATACTCCACGGACCCGCGGAGGACCCATCAGTGTCTCCTCGGTTAGAGCTCCTCCAGAGAGCCTCCTCAATGCTCGATCCTCAGTCCTCGAAGTGCATTTAGAGAAATGAGATGTCCTTCAACATGGCGCGCTGAAATCCATTTCCGGGTCACTACCGGAGGACCGAGGAGTCGAGGAGTCGAGGAGTCGAGGAGGGGAAATTAGTGAAATGAGAAAGGGCCCAAGAGTATGAAACATGTAGGCCTACATATTAAAACCTACAGACATGTGGGGGTGTGTACACAGGCATTAGCTGCATGCATAATGCTTCGGCTTGAAATTAATGTCGCTGTGAATCCAAATAAGAACAAACAAGAATGTCAGGAATCTGAGGTGATGCATTGCAGCCTTTTTAGAAGCACATGGTGACATAACGAGTGAATTATTGATAGATTGTTGGACTTCAGTAGTACATACAGAGTGATGCAGTTAGGACGTATAGTTTTGTATGAACCTGGAAGTTAGTATCGTAAGGGCTGTCTCGACTAAAAGCAATAGGGTTTTTCTATTGAATTTGGGACTATTGTACAAAATAAAAAGTAAATAGCTAACGTTATAAATGGCTATAAATGAACTACATCGTCGACAGTTGGTTGAGCATCACAACAGCTAAGCTAAAGGCAGACTTGTGTTTGACAGATGACGATTGGGTGTTTACTGAATTTTTTTATATTGTAGAACAAAACTCGAAAATCTCTAAAACGTATGTTAACCACTGACCTTATTTCAGGTATCAAACTCAAAACACGTTTAAAAAGTCATTGACAATGAAAGAGGGACGGAAGTGGTAAAATTCCAATTCGTTGCTGTTTTTAGGACTCATTCCTGCACCACTCTACATACAGGGTTTGCTTTAAATAATATATGTGAATTTACAGCAATGATATAATACTATAATATCTCCATGTTACATTACATTACATTGCATTTAGCTGACGCTTTTATCCAAAGCGACTTACAATAAGTGCGTTCGACCAACAAAATACAACTTGAAGAAAACAGAATCATATAAGTACATCAGGCTTCATAGAGCAAAAACATTTCAAGTGCTACTCAACTGGCTTTAGATAAGCCAGTCCTTTATTAGTATAAAAGTGCTTTGTTAGTAATTCTATCGCTCGAAGTGGAGTCGAAAGAGATGAGTTTTCAGTTTGCGCCGGAAGATGTGCAAGCTATCTGCCGTCCTGATGTCAATGGGGAGCTCATTCCACCATCCTGGAGCCAGGACAGCAAACCCACGTGTTTTCGCCGATGGGAACTTGGGTCCCCCTCGCAGCGAGGGCGCAGCGAGTCGTTTGGCTGATGCAGAGCGTAGTGCACGCGCTGGGGTGTACGGTTTAACCATGTCCTGGATGTAGGAAGGGCCAGATCCATTCGCAGCATGGTAAGCAAGTACCAGTGTCTTGAAGTGGATTCTAGCAGTTGTTTAATGCTTATGTTTATCCAGAGGCGACAGCTCCATGAAAATGGTTCTGAGGCCACTCAACTCATTTTATTTTTCCCTTGCTTCGACCCTTGACCTTTGACCTTCAAGGTCAACCTCCCCCCACCCTCCATCCCTTCGCCATTCATCAGGCTATCTGTCCCAAACAGGGGAGCATCTTTGTATTCAAGCCACCTCTCATCTCTCACCTCTTTTGTTTTAACCTCTCTGGCCATCAGTCCTGGAGGGGGGGTGGGGGGGGTGGTTTATAGCTCTGATGGGTTACGGGTACTGGTGGGAGGAGGAGGAGGAGGAGGAGGTGGAGCAACAAATCTCAGACTCGCACCTAAAGCTGTCAGTGGCGCCCCGGGGGCCCTCAGGCGTCAGCCAGCACGGTCACCTTGGATGGGTGGAGGTATGAGACGGAGACACACACACAAACACACACACACAGATTTGAGCATGCAGACGCTGAGCCGAGATAGCAAACAGTGAAGATCTCCCCATCGCCTGTATGATCCCCACCTCCACACGCATACACATCTCCTCCCACACACAAACACACACACACACACACACACACACACACACACACACACACACACACACACACACACACCTCCTCTCCCTGTCAGAAACTCAATTAATATTCATGTTTGCACAGATTACTGCAGACTTCCTCCTCCCACCCTCTTACCCGGAGATCTCCTTTTTCTTCCTGTTTGCTCTTGACTGAGCGGAGCTGTAGCATGATAACCACATAAAGATGGCTGTGATGCATTAGTTAATGAAACAGAGGCTTCTTTCCAATCACACCCCCCCCCCCCTCCTTTCTCCCAGGTGCGGAGGTAGAGAATGTGGAGTTGTCCTCCACCCCGCTGCGCTCTGAAGCCCCCTGTGGCGGGGCGTCCCAGTGAGGTGTCGGTCAAGGGGGCGGAGTTGGGTAAGTTGTGTGGGTGGGTTGGTGGAGGAGGGGCGGAGGTGTCAGTGGGATTTCCCGATGGCCCCTCGTCGTCCGGGGTCATCCAGCCCACTCTCCACTCTGTGGCAGCTGCGTGGGGAGTGCATCCTTCATGGGCACAGCAGGAGGTGAACGTGGGTGATAGTGTGTGTAAATATATTTGTGTATGTGTGTGTGTGTGTGTGCGACAGTGCAAAAGAGCAGATTGGAGTTTTAGACACAAACCTCTTCCAGAGGCAGAGCTGCTATAGGAGCCAGGAAGCATTTTCATTGGTTGAGTTAAAACTCGGTGGATGGAGCCAGTTTCACTAAGTAACACCCAGTGACAGTGCAGGTGGAGGAGAGGAGGAGTCACTAATATTATCAAGTACAGTGCTCTATAGCTCACTGAAGAACAACATGGATATCTTTCAAGTTTATCCTGGCTGTCTCGCCAATTTTTGATATAATGCGACACAAATGGGGTACACTTAGGACCAAAAACGCCTCACTGTTAGCGGCCAAACCAGATTCCTGCTTCACCTTTGACGTACTATCAGTGTTGTGAACTCAGTTAACCCGTGGAATGCGAGATTATAGATTAATAACAAAAATAAACAATACATAATTTAACATTCATTATCATAGGATAAGATCAACTATCAATCGCTGTGTGAAATTCACAATATGTAAAAAAAGATTAGTTTCTCCTTTATAATAACAGTAATTAACACATTAATGCATCAGTCATTTTAATAAAATAATATAACATATTTTATTCTAAAATGGGATGTTGTGCATTGCAAACGCTACGGAGGGACGTTTATTCACAAATAACCCTCTCTGGAAAATCCTAAATTGTGGAATAGTTTGGCCTTTAAAATGCTTTTTGATTCGATTTCTAGCGAGAAGTGTATATTGTACTCTTAGAATCCACGTCCAGTCGATGTGTAGGATCTATAGTTTGATAGATATTACGAAGATAATTTGAGGTCTCGCCAGGAGAACGTGTATGCAGCTTCCATGTAAAATTAGCGTGGGTGAAAACAGTTTTTCCGGTCTCGAAGTTTTCATAATAAAACCGGACATATTCCCCTCACTGTCAAATGATTACACAGTGATATCTGCATTACTCATCCACTAAAAAACATCAGTTTATCCTTGTTAATTACACAATATTGATTGGTATACTACTTTGTTCTACTCCACTATAATTCAGAGGTTAACCTGATATTTTTACTCCACTACATTTATTTGAGTTACTTTGCAGATTCTGATTAATGATGTGAAATATAAACAACCCTTAAATCAGACTTTAGTTACACCTGAGTCAAATTCAGGTAAGGTGATTGTCTAGTGCCAAAATAAACTATGCAATATATTGGACGTTAAGTACTTTGTCAGACCTCATATTTATCTGTGGATAACCCCAACGTTTTTTTCTTATTCAATAGAAGACCTTAACTTAAAGTATTCTTTAATGTTTGGTCTGTTTTGCACATCCTCCTGTTAATATCTTTGGACGTCCTGCACTAAACTGTTTTATTGTAGAGATCACTACAGTATCTTCTTGATATTTTCCATTGTGTACAGTATGTAGGCTACTCTTAATATTTAAATGTTTTCATCAAATAAAACGTATTCAACAACAACATTCAATAACATGCTTTAACCACTAGGCGGTGCGGGTTAAAAAAAACAGTGGTGTAGTTAAAACATAATAATATCAAACATAATATGACTATTAACTTTATTGTGAAATTAAAACAGAACGGTAAAGGAATATACAGTTTCAGTCTCTCGATTTGAAGCTTATGTATTGTACCATGAACCTGTATAGACCTGTAACAGTCAACTGCATGAGGAGTTGGAAAGGTAGTTCAGTAAATAATATCTTTAAAAACTACAAAAAAAATCCCTTTCTATCAGCTGTGCACCGTTATGGTGTAAATATAACCTATCTACCAATTGGATCAAATATAAAAGTCAGCCGAATTAGTGTTGATACTGCAAGGAGACGTATTGTGTGAAAATAAATGGAAGATGTTGTTTAATTGCTAATATATGTATGATCCACGTCACGTATTCAGTTTTGGCGGCATTTCTTACAGTTTGTCAAAAGGTCTTCTGATCAGGGCTCTATAAATAAATATCTACGGCAGATATGTAATATTTAATGCAGCCGAACCGTGTATTACAATGCCGTTATGCGATGACTTCAAAAGAGAAAAGCAAGAACACTCGGAATAAAGTATTATTTTATTTAAAAAAAATATATTTCTGATTTCATATCGGATAAACACCATATCCCGACATGCATTGCGATCAGAATCGAAAGAGAAAAACCTATGGGAAAAACACAAAAGCATTGTACACAATTTAAACCAATAAATGTTGTATAATTAACAAGGATAAACCGATGTTTTTTAGTTGATGCGTACTGCAGATATCACTGTTAAATTATTTGATCATTGGTTTTATTATGAAAACGTTGAGACCGGAAGTACTGTTTTCAACCCGTAACTTTACATGGAGGCTGCCGCATACCTCAAATCATCTTCGTAATATCTATCAAACTATAGATCCTACATATCGACTGGACGTGGATTCTAAAAGTACAATCTACACTTCTCGCTAGAAATCTAATCAAAAAGCGTTTTAATGGCCAAACTATCCTACTGTAAGAGCCATTTAGGCACATTATTTGATGGTAATGAATTATGGTTTTGTGAGCCAATTGAATATTCTTTAATTTAACTTAAATGAGCTGAATAACTCTGAATTATTATTTTACTGTTTTGTAACGTGTTATCTTGCTTATGGACTGCTCTAGTTTACGTTTTGTTATTATTTATAAAAAGCAATCGTAGGAGCGTGCTCAGGTATAAGTAGGCTTGTTTGAGACGCGTTGCGGCTCGCCTCGAAAGTAGACGAGAATAGCCGATCGCAGCCGGGGGAGGTCTCAAAAAGCTCGCCTGAAGTCGGACAGCTCGTCTTCTTCTTCTTCTTCTTCTTCTTCTTCTCTCGGTTTTTTGGCGGATTGCAAACAACTTTAAGGTGCATACCGCCACCTCCGGAGTCGGCTTGACTCGGTTTGCATTTATAAAGAATGCACACGTGTTTAATCGTTAATGTCAGATATGTACTAAGTAAATACATTTGTTCCTGCTCAAGATTAGATTAAACTTTATTGTTATTGCACATATTACAGGTACTGAGACAACAAAATGCAGTTTAGCTTCTAACCAGGTGCAACAAGCAGTACAGTGAAAAGTGATGTACACAATCTAGAATAAAATATAGAATTAATTGGATGATGAATAAACAGTGAGGGGTATGAATACACTAGATATACACAGCAGCCTGTGAGCAGTATGAACAGTGTGTATGGATATGCTAAGATATATAAAGTATGAAAACGGTAAGCAGTGCAAGCAGACCCGGCGCCAGAACAAATCTAAAGGGAGGGCATATGATTTTCATGGGAGGGCACACAAAACCGTCACGTGCTGCGGGCCTGCGGCACAATATCAAACAGCAAGGCCAACGGCATTGCGTAAAGACGCACACTTATCGCAAACATACACAAATAAAGGGCAACATAGCAACCACTTTGAAACATTGTGTGCGTGGCAGCACAGGCACTGGTAAATCACGAGCAAGGCACACTGGTTACGGATGGCAGCTTCCTCATCGCTGCACTCGGAGAGAAATAGTAGAGACGGAGACGTTGAACTGTTTAGCCCGCCTTGGGCATGGTTTATGTTCCTATGCACTGCACTCGGACATGCTGTGGAGTAAATCGAGTCACCTCTGAGAGGGAGTTGGTTGACAGCTAAAAAAGCTATAATATCAACGACAGCTGACACGTAATAACGGCTCCGTGCCAGCTGATCTGCACCAAAGTTCTAATTTCCTTATTTGTTTCCTCGCGTATCTGTCTCTCTCTCCACAAACTCTCACATGAAATGTGTTCTTTTGATGCGGCATGCATTAGCAGTCCTTTATCAGTCTGTAATGCGTGTTTCCAGTCGCAAAAACCTTTGACAGTAAAAGCTGCATCAGATGAAGACGTATTCACTTTAAACTGTCTACAGGGGAAACAAAAGGCTGCGTCTGCTTTTAACAAATCTTCAAGCCATGGTCTGTTGTGTACCATGCAGCGGCAAAAGTGCGCTTCTTTCCTGAAAACAATCTCCCTGGATAACGATCCAGCTTCACCTGCTTGGGTTTATTAACCCCAAGATCATTGCTAACTCAGCCCCGGGGTTTGCCGAGGTCAAGCTTGTGAAAAAATGCAACAAAAAAATATAATTCGTCTGTACATTGCTGTTTTAGTCTGTGTTCTAATTAGTGGCTACAGTGTGTGCCCTATTGAGCTGTTTAGAGCCATGTGAGACAAAACCCGATCATGCCCCTCCCTCTCACTGTCTAACTGAATGGTGACTGTAAAAACTACACTGCGCATGCTCAGAATATTTTCCTATTTAATGTGTGTGGCAAAAAAATAATGACCATAGGGACACTGAGCTGCCATCCATTACATTACATTGCATTTAGCTGACGCTTTTATCCAAAGCGACTTACAATAAGTACATTCGACCAGGAAGACAACCTTGAAGAAAACAGAATCATATAAGTACATCAGGTTTCATAGAGCCAAACATTTCAAGTGCTACTCAACTGGCTTTAGATAAGCCAGTCCTTTATTAGTATATAAGTGCTCTGTTAGCAGTTCTTTGTTAGTAATTCTATCGCTCGAAGTGGAGTCGAAAGAGATGAGTTTTCAGTCTGCCCCGGAAGATGGGCAGGCTTTCTGCTGTCCTGATGTCAATGGGGAGCTCATTCCACCATTTTGGAGCCAGGATAACAAACCCACGTGTATTTGCTGATGGGAACTTGGGTCCCCCTCGCAGTGACGGTGCAGCGAGTCGTTTGGCTGATGCAGAGCGTAGTGCACGCGCTGGGGTGTACAGTTTAAGCATGTCCTGAATGCATACTTGCATACCATGCGCGGCATGGTATGCAAGTACCAGTGTCTTGAAGTGGATTCTAGCAGTTACCGGAAGCCAGTGAAGGGAGCGGAGGAGCGGAGTGGTGTGGGAACATTTTGGAAGGTTGAAGACCAGACGAGCCGCTGCATTCTGGATGAGCTGCAGAGGTCGGATGGCACATGCAGGTAGACCAGCCAGGAGGGAGTTGCAGTAGTCTAGGCGTGAGATGACGAGAGCCTGGACCAGAACCTGCGTTGTTTTCTGGGTCAGCTGGGGACATATCCTCCTGATGTTGTAAAGCATGTATCTGCAGCAACGGGTTGTAGCAGCGATGTTTGCAGTGAAGGACAGTTTGTTATCTAGGATCACACCCAGATTCCTTGCAGTCTGAGTCGGGGAAACAACAGAGGTGCCGATGTTGATTGTCAGGTCAAGAGTGGGACAATCTTTTCCCGGAAGGAAAAGCAGTTCAGTCTTGTCAAGGTTGAGTTTGAGGTGATGAGCAGACATCCACTGAGAGATGTCAGTTAGACAAGCAGAGATGCGTGCGACGACCTGGGTCTCTGAGCGGGGAAAGGACAGAATTAATTGGGTGTCGTCAGCGTAGCAGTGGTATGAAAAACCATGCGGGCTAATGACTGATCCGAGCGAGTTTGTGTACAGGGAGAAGAGGTGGGGACCAAGAACAGAGCCCTGATGGACCCCTGTAGTTAATTGGCAAGGGTCGGACTCGGACCCTCTCCAAGTTACCCCGTAGGTGCGGTCTTTGAGGTATGAGGTGAGGAGAGAAAGTGCAGAGCCTGAAACTCCATGTTTTTGGAGAGTGCGAAGGAGGATCTGATGGTTCACCGTGTCGAATGCGGCAGACAGGTCCAGAAGAATGATGACAGAGGAGAGGGATGCTGCTTTGGCAGTGTGCAGTTCCTCAGAGACAGCAATGAGAGCAGTTTCTGTGGAGTGACCTGCCTTGAAACCAGACTGGTGCGGATCCAGAAAGTTGTTCTGATGGAGATAACAGGAGAGTTGTTTAAAGACAGCGCGTTCAAGTGTTTTAGACAGGAACGGGAGGAGAGAGACAGGCCTGTCATTTATAACATCAGACGGGTTGAGAGTGGGTTTCTTTAGGAGAGGGTTTACTCTTGCCTCCTTAAGACTATTTGGAAAGTGACCAGAAGTTAGAGAAGTGTTGATGAAATGGGTGAGAAACAGTAGAATATCAGGAGCGATAGTCTGAAGGAGGTTTTAGGGGATAGGGTCCAGAGGACAGGTGGAAGGGCGGGCAGAGGTAATGAGGGTAAGAACCTCACTTGGAGAGAGCGGGGAGAAGGAGGTTAGTGTGTGGGTGAAAGGGGGGTCTGGTGACCCAACGGTGAGTAAAGGTGAGTCAGAAAAAGAACAGCGAATATCATCAACCTTTTTTTCAAAGTGGTTAACAAAGTCGCTTGACAGAAGGGAGGAAGGGGAAGGGGCTTTGGTGGGTCCAAGAGGGTGGAAAAGATTGAAAATAGTTTTTTGTTCACCGGTGAGAGTTCTGTTTTGTCCAAGTTATTTTTATTTTATCCTGGAAATAAAGGTTTTTTTCAGCGTTATCTGCATTTGGGTCCTGCTTGCTTCACTCACCGTAACATTTATCCTCTTTGGTTCTAAAGATCATGACAGCACTCTTACTGGCGTTGTATTTGATGTCATGTTCCACACCATACACAGAACAAAAAGCAAGAAGCTGCTGAAGACCAGGGCTAGATGGACTCAGCACAACAAGATCATCTGCATAATATGGTTCACTAGAGTACTACCAATCATGCATCCAGTATTACAGGCTTTCAGTCGCTTGGACAGATCATCAATATAAAGATTAAACAGAACTGGGGACATAATTCCACCATTGCTAACCCCAAATGGGGCTGAGACCCTATTGCCCCATTTGACTTGCATAGTCTGGTGGCCATACCAGTAGACAAGAATTCTCACAATGTATTTGGGCACCCCTCTTTGACTCAGTTTAACAAATAACTTCCTATGATTAACACGATCAAAGGCTTTAGAAACATCAATGAAACACATAAGAACTGATGAGTTATTACTAGGGCCGGGACTTTAACGCGTTAATTAAGATTAATTAATTACACAAAAATTAACGCGTTAAAAAAATTAACGCATTTTAATCGCACTTATTTTTGCACCGCGGAACGTTTCTCACTGGATGAGTTTCAGGCGTACCGATTATACTGGAGCACCAATTAACATTCATGACTTCAGACAACAAACAAACCACAGTGAACAACAGTGGGAAATGTTGTTTTAAAAAACGGACGGATGGAAGCGTCGATAAGAGCACGGTTGTGTGCAAATTATGCAAAAAGGAATTCGCATATCACCGCAGCACATCAAGCCTCAAGTATCACCTCAATGCAAAACATATAGCAGCTAGCGTGGACGTTAGCCTCTTTTATCGCGTTCACACCAAAAAGAGCTGGTACTAAAATTAGTTCACCCCACGAAAGTCCCTGCTAGAGAGCAGGGACTTTCGTACGGCTCTCTTGTGAGAAGAGAGCTATATGTCTGATTGGCTGGGCGGATTGCAAACCACGCCCCGTAAAACTCCCAAAAAGTTTTGTGAAGCCGCCATTGTCGCCATATCCTCGCATTAGCATTATTAGCATTAGCCCAGCGCAGAAACGCAGAGAGACTAACTTATGGCAACACAAAATAAAACATGGGAGCGGTGGAGATGAGGAGGTGTCGGCGTTCTGGCGATTTACTCGGAAGGCTTCAGTAGAAGCTGCTTGGACTCCCAGCAGCTTCTACTGAAGCCAGTCCCCAACTCCGGGGACTTCCGGCCGGGGACTTTGGGCGGCAGTATACGCCGTGAAGTGGTTTGCGGCCTGCCAGTAAACCCAAAGCAGAAGAAGAAGAAGTGACGTCAGCGGCTTCATTTGCCTAATCCAACCCCAGGTTCAACGAGTTCTCATGAACCTTTGTGGGAAAAGTACTGCGGTGTGAATGCGCCTAATGGTATACTAAAATCCATGTGAAAAATTGCTTCTCACTGTTCTCAGGTCAAATATTTATATGTGATTAAAAATGCGATTAATTTCGATTAATTAATTACAAAGCCTCTAATTAATTAGATTAATTTTTTTAATCGAGTCCCGGCCCTAGTTATTACCTCTATATTTGTTAACAATTTCCTTTAAGGCGTATATACACAAGTCAGTGCCATGTTTAGCCTTAAAGCCAAACTGGTTATCTGTTGAGTTAATAAAGTCATCTAATCTGTCCAGCAGAATTCTTTCTAGGACTTTTGACAGTATGCTGGTTACATGTGTCTGAACCTCTCTTTTAGTGGTTCATTAATAAAACAGATATTTCAATGTGTTCCTACTTTGTTCATGTACTGTTGAGGTTAATTTCAGTAGTTGTGTGCTATAATGTATTTACAAAGTGTGAAGAGGAGGCAACTTTAGAATAGGGAACCTGTTCAGGTCAATTCGAGTCAAATTACTCAACCCAGTCTCACGGCATTTCGTGTTATAGACACGAAATATATTTAATCTATTGATTCGTGTTCACCAACGCGATTTTCCCATTTTTTTCGTGTTACACAGAACGATTTAAAAAACAATGTATTTATATTGGTAGTATGTTATATCTCTCACAGGCTCCGCCCTCTACTGGACTCTATGGGTACTACCTTGTCATGCAAGCATTCACCTACTGAGATTTCTATGGACGTAGCCGGCCCCGGGGCGGGCCTACCTGAATGCGTGCGCATCTCACTTCCGTATAAAAGGAGGCCTCGCCTCCTGACCATCATCCTTTACTCTTCAGCGAGCGGAGGTGATAGCCTAGCACTGAGTCCGAGACGTACTATTGAGAGAAAGGAAGAAAGCGAGAGTATTTTGAAAATGGAGCCTCTCCTGGAGCATCGTAATTGCCCGTCGTGCCCTGGCCTGATTGCGGGAGCAGATCTGCATCGTCAGTGTTTCCAGTGCCTGGGACAGGATCATGCCGAGCAGGGAATAGGCCAGATACCGGCCTGCGTTGCCTGCCGTTCGATCCCGATGCTGAAGCGCCGGCATCGTGCGGAGCACTTCGTGAAGAAGTTCAGCCCGCAGGTGCACGTAGAGGAAGAGGAGGACCTCGAGGTGGTGGACATGGACGATCTGGAGGACGTTCCGTTCGAGTTCGTCCTTCCGAGGGACCGAGTGGTCGACTTCGTGGAGGAGGATGACGACATCTCCTTGTCCGACACCCCCGGTTCTGACGTCCAGGAGGGCCCAGCACTCAGGTCTGCGCGTCTGGACTTTCCAGCGGTGATGACCCAGGCAGCGGAGCGTGTAGGATTATCGCTCCCCCCACCGCTGCCACCGAGGCCTATAAACCGCCTTCGGCAGGGGTTTTACGGCCCGGTGGTTCCGGCGTAGCCGGACTTCGTCTCGCCCCCGTTGCCAGACATCTGGCAGTGTGTGGAGGCGACATGGCGGCGTCCATTAAAGACGAAGGCCTCCATAGCATCTATGTCGGGCATTATCAGGGTGCAGGGCCGAGACACGGTGTGTTCTGGCGTGCCCCCCCTCGATGAGAGCCTGGCGGCCCATCTGTTGCCGCGATCAGCTGGTTGGGTGGAGGGGAAGAAACCTCTGCCCCCGCTGCCGCGGGACCGGGAGGCTTTGGAATATTTGGATAAAATGTTCAAGCTCGGTTCACAGATGGCGGCTGCGGCCAATAATCTGGGTGTGTTGGGCGTCTCCTTGATTACTCCTCGAGCAGACGCCCCCGCTCTCCCGTCTCAGGACGGGGAAGATTATCCGGACCGTTGCATAGGTCAGATGAATAATCTGATCCATGGAGTGGCCACCGCAGCTGGGCGGGTGATGTCCTTAGCCACAGTGGCGTCTCGTCATGTGTGGCTGGGACTCACCGCACTGTCCAAAAAAGATCGAGCGGATCTCCTTGGAGCCCCCGTTTCCACGGAAGGGCTCTTTGGGTCTATAGCCTCGGTCACCCAGCGTTTTAGCCGTCTGGAAGAGGAGAGGCTGCAGCTTAGCTTAGCTCAGCTTATGCTACCGCTAGCTTCTCCCCAGGAAGTGCAGCGCGTTCCTCCGCGGGCGGCGGAGCGCAGCGCAACGGCAAGACGGAGGGAGAGGCGCCGGTACGTTAATCCCGTATCTGTAGCGCCCCCCGCTTCTTCGACCCACCCCGTGGGACCAGCGTACCGGCACTCACGGGGTCGGGCTGCCCGGCCATGGCAGTCTCAGCAGCAGCAGAGGACCGCCGGATGGGGCGCTCCACCTGCACACAGCTGACGGGCGGGGGGAGGAAGCGTCTCAACCGGTCTCTCCACCCAGGACGCTAGGGTGGATCCCCACTTCCTCCTTGTTCAATGCCCAGGTCCCTGTTATTAGAGAAACTAATAAAGAAAGAAGTTACCTGTATCCAAGTCTGAGTGTCATTTGTTTTCACAATCCTGCACTCACACACGTTGTTGACTGTACATATTTCCCACTCGCTACCCTGGTTGTTGCTCCTGTAAAGGAGATAGCTAGTGGGCATGCGCAGATGAGAGAGATAAACCGCAGGAAGTGCTATAGAAGCGCTATGCGGGTGCAGGGGCTTGTTGGTCGGCGCATTATGGTTAGGGAACACACTGCGCTTAAAATAAAGGCTCCAATTAATGCAGTTTACCATAGTGGTAAGAGCTGCATTATGGCGGTGCGTTCAGGGACCTCAATAAATAATCGGCCCTTTCTCTGTCGACCCTCCATGGGCAAATCTTCCCTTCACGGGGGTTTTTGCGGCGGAACGGGTCACCAGAGAGTATCACAGCTTTGTAGCTGCGGCCCCACAGCTGAGGGCTTGACCATTAACTCAATATTATGGGGAATGGAAACTCAGCTGTCAGAGTGGATGGACAGGACGCTGAAACGGGGTTATTCACTCCAGTTTTGCAGCATCCCACCTCCATTCAGAGGCATGCGAGAGGTAATTATGTCCTCCCAGGAGGAGATGAGTTTCCTCTCAGCAGAGATTCAAGCCCTGGTGCAGAAACAGGCAGTGTCTGTTGTGCATCCTCAGCACAGAGAAAGGGGGTTTTATTCCATGTAGCCTACTTCCTGGTTCCCAAGAAGACAGGGGAATTCAGACCTATTCTCGATTTGCGCAGTCTGAATCTTCACATTTGCCGCAGGAAATTTAGCATGTTAACCATAAAACAGTTAATGAGGCTGGTGCAACCGGGCGATTGGTTGACCACCATCGACCTGAAAGACGCATACTTTCATGTGGAGATTGTGCCAGAGCACAGGAAGTATCTGCGTTTTGCCTTTCAAGGGATAGCCTACGAGTACAACAGACTCCCGTTCGGCTACTCCCTATCCCCACGCACATTCAGCAAATGTGTGGCCACAGCGCTTCAACCGCTGCGCGCCCACGGCATGAGAGTTTTATTTTACATAGACGACCTCATAGTCATGGCTGGGTGCCGGGAACAGGCAATGTTTTGCACAGCACAGTTGATCACACACCTAACCAAATTAGGCTTTGCAATCAACTGGAAAAAGAGCACCCCCATACCTCACCAACAGGCGTTGTATTTGGGTGTGGTGCTAGATGCAGGCGCGCTACGCGCCACCCTATCAGAGAGCAGACGTGCGTCCCTTCTCCGGGCGGTTCACAGGCTGCGACAGGGGGCGACAGTGACAGCTTTAACTGTCATGCAGACTCTGAGTCTCATGGCGGCTGCTCACGTTGTGGTCCCGTTGGGGTTACTGCATATGCGCCGCCTGCAGAGGTGGTTCTCCAGCCTGCGTTTGGATCCCAAGAGGCACAAACGGCGGCTGGTGACCATCCCCCCCTCAGTGGAGGGCAACCTCCGGTTCTGGGGTCTCCCGGGCGCCTCCGGAGGGGGTCTCCACTGGGGCGGGTAACCTCCTACATCACAGTGTTCACGGACGCATCCAGAACAGGATGGGGAGGGACCTGCCTGAAGAGGGCTATAGGTGGGCGCTGGTCTCTAACGGAAACACGACACAGCAACCTCCTAGAGCTACGGGCGGTAGTGTTAGTCCTCAAGCATTTCATGCCCCTAATTCAAGGGAGACATGTATTGGTCAGGAGCGACAACAGCACCACAGTGGCTGATATCAACAGGCAGGGCGGAGTCCGCTCCGCCGCCTTGTTGGCCACAGCGGAGAGGCTGTGGTTATGGGCATCAGAGGTGGTGTTATCTCTGAGAGCCCTCCATATCCCGGGACTGGGGAACAGGGGAACCGACCTTATGTCGAGGGGCGGCCCCCTGCCAGGCGAGTGGGTGCTTCACCCAGAAGTGGTCAGGTGGCCTGTGGAATTGCCAGTCAGCTGTTCCTAAGGCTGACTTCATCTCTGGCTACGCCTCCCTGCAGTCTCTGGATTTCCTTGCTCTCACTGAGACCTGGATTACTCCATCCAACACATCCACCCCAGCAGCTCTCTCCACAGCATATTCCTTCTCCCATACACCCAGACCAACTGGCAGAGGAGGTGGCACTGGTCTCCTGCTCTCTCCCAAATGGAGCTTTTCCCTCTTCAAGCTACCTAACTTCACTCCTTCCACCTTTGAATTCCATGCCATCACAGTAACCCATCCTATACAGTTAACCATTGTTGTTCTCTACCGTCCACCAGGCGCCTTGGGGGACTTCTTGGAGGAATTAGATAATCTCCTCTCACACATCCCTGAAACTGGCGCTCCCGCTGTACTTCTCGGAGACTTCAACCTCCAGACGGGGAAGATAGACGAACTAACATCCCTGTTAACCGCCTTTGCTTTCTCACTGTCTCCGTCCCCACCGACTCATAAAGCTGGCAATGTCCTTGATCTCATATTCTCAAGGAACTGCGCTACTTCTAACCTCTCTGTAAACCCGCTCCACACATCCGATCACTTCTTCATTTAATTCTCTCTACCCCTTTCCAAACATAACAAACTAATCTCTTCTCATCCTGCACTTGTCCGCCGTAACCTTCGTTCCCTCTCCCCCTCTACCTTTGCCTCGTCGGTGCTCTCAGCCCTCCCTTCCTCTGACTTGTTCCAACTCCTGCCTTCAAACTCTGCTGCAGAATCTCTCCTCTCTACTCTCTCATCCACTCTGGACTCTCTCTGTCCTCTCACATCTTGGCAGGCTCGTCAGTCCCCTCCTGCTTCCTGGCAAAATGATGCACTGCGTGCTAATAGAACCGTCCTTAGGGCAGCAGAGCGGAAACGGTGGAAATCCAAACACCATGACGACCTCCTAACCTATCAGGCTCTCCTCTCCTCTTTCTCTGCTTCGATCTCTCAGGCAAAAAGCACTTTCTTTCAAGATAAGATCCAATCTTCCTATTCCAATCCGAAAAAACTATTTTCCATCTTCTCCACCCTCCTGGACCCTCCAAAAGTCCCTCCCCCCTCCTCACTTCTGTCAAGCGACTTTGTTACCCACTTTGAAAAAAAGGTTGATGATATTCGCTCTTCTTTTTCTGACTCACCTTTACTCACCGCTGGGTCACCAGACCCTCCTTTCACCCACACACTAACCTCCTTTTCCCCTCTCTCTCCAAGTGAGGTTCTTACCCTCATTACCTTTGCCCGCCCTACCACCTGTCCTCTGGACCCTATCCCTTCAAACCTCCTTCAGACTATCGCTCCTGATATTCTACCGTTTCTCACCCATTTCATCAACACTTCTCTAACTTCTGGTCACTTTCCAAACAGTCTCAAGGAGGCAAGAGTAAACCCTCTCCTAAAGAAACCTACTCTCAACCCGTCTGATGTTATAAACTACAGGCCTGTCTCTCTACTCCCGTTCCTGTCTAAATCACTTGAACGCGCTGTCTTTAAACAACTCTCCTGTTATCTCCATGAGAACAACCTTCTGGATCCGCACCAGTCTGGTTTCAAGGCAGGTCACTCCACAGAAACTGCTCTCATTGCTGTCACGGAGGAACTGCACACTGCCAAAACTGCATCCCTCTCCTCTGTCATCATCCTGTTGGACCTGTCTGCTGCATTCGACACGGTGAATCATCAGATCCTCCTTCGCACTCTCCAAAAACTTGGAGTTTCAGGCTCTGCACTTTCCCTCCTCACCTCATATCTGAAAGACCGTACCTACAGGGTGACTTGGAGAGGGTCTGAGTCCGACCCTTGTCAATTAACTACAGGGGTCCCTCAGGGCTCTGTTCTTGGTCCCCTCCTCTTCTCCCTGTACACAAACTTGCTCGGATCAGTCATTAGCCCGCATGGTTTTTCATACCACTGCTACGCTGACGACACCCAATTGATTCTGTCCTTTCCCCGCTCAGAGACCCAGGTCGTCGCACGCATCTCTGCTTGTCTAGCTGACATCTCTCAGTGGATGTCTGCTCATCACCTCAAGCTCAACCTTGACAAGACTGAGCTGCTCTTCCTTCCGGGAAAAGATTGTCCCACTCTTGACCTAACAATCAACATCGGCACCTCAGTTGTTTCCCCGACTCAGACTGCAAGGAATCTGGGTGTGATCCTAGATAACAAACTGTCCTTCACTGCAAACATTGCTGCTACAACCCGCTGCATCAGGAAGATACGTCCCCAGCTGACACAGAAAGCGACGCAGGTTCTGGTCCAGGCTCTCGTCATCTCACGCCTAGACTACTGCAACTCCCTCCTGGCTGGTCTACCTGCATGTGCCATCCGACCTCTGCAGCTCATCCAGAATGCAGCGGCTCGTCTGGTCTTCAACCTACCTACATTTTCCCACACCACTCCGCTCCTCCGCTCCTCCGCTCCCTTCACTGGCTTCCGGTAACTGCTAGAATCCACTTCAAGACACTGGTACTTGCTTACCATGCTGCGAATGGATCTGGCCCTTCGTACATCCAGGACATGGTTAAACCGTACACCCCAGCGCGTGCACTACGCTCTGCATCAGCCAAACGACTCGCTGCGCCCTCGCTGCGAGGGGGACCCAAGTTCCCATCGGCAAAAACACGTGGGTTTGCTATCCTGGCTCCAAGATGGTGGAATGAGCTCCCCATTGACATCAGGACAGCTGATAGCTTGCACATCTTCCGGCGCAGACTGAAAACTCATCTCTTTCGACTCCACTTCGAGCGATAGAACTATTAACAAAGCACTTATATACTAATAAAGGACTGGCTTATCTAAAGCAGGTTGAGTAGCACTTGAAATGTTTTGGCTCTATGAAACCTGATGTACTTATATGATTCTGTTTTCTTCAAGGTTGTGTCTTCCTGGTCGAACGTACTTATTGTAAGTCGCTTTGGATAAAAGCGTCAGCTAAATGCAATGTAATGTAATGTAAAAAGTGGTGAAGCAGATCTGGGCCCAGTTCGGGAGAGCGGAAGTGGATCTGTTCGCCAGCCGGCGCAACAGCCACTGTGCCCTGTGGTTTTCCATGGCCCTGAGCGACGACCCGCCTTTGGGGATGGACGCGTTTGCACACGAGCTATGGCCAAGGAAGCTGCTCTAAGCCTTTCCACCGTTGCGTCTCGTTCTCCCTCTCCTGGGGAGAGTGAGGCGAGAACGTTTGGCAGTCATCCTGGTAGCACCGGATCGCGTCGGGGCGCCGTGGTACTCAGAGATGACACAGATGAAGGTGGGCCAGCCCTGGGTGTCACGAACACAGGAACAGATCAGAACCCAATAGCACGACTCAGATACAACCAGTGTATAGCAATGTTCAGTTTATTCAGGTCAGGGACAGGCAGGGTCAAAACCAGTAAATCCGTCAGACAGGCAACCAAAACCAGACAGGGAGCAGGCAGGAACTCGAGATCCGTAAACAGGCAGGCATGGATCAAAAACCGGGCAGGACAAAAATCTAGGCTAGAATACAACACTCACTGGAGAGCTTGGCGGAAACGACAAGACAATCTGGCAAAGGACAAGTGATAGTGAGGTGGTATAAATACTGTGGAGTGATGAGGGAATGAGTAACAGGTGAGGGGAAGGGCTGGGGAGACCAGGTGAGGGAAGTGAGCTGATTACAAGGGCCTGGAGGAAGGCGGGATCTGAAATGACAGGAGAGTTTAGTTGAGCCACCAAACAAACAATAATAGAAGTGTCTAACTTGTGAAACTGGGCGATTCCCCAGTTCTGGGGGGCGATGTCTCAAGAGGCAGGTGCAATCGGGGCGTTACCCACTCTGGGCTGTCCTCTCCAGGCTTGGCTCCTGAGAGGGACAGGCTGAGACAGGGTGGATTGTCTGATAGTGTTATTCAGTCTATCCAGGCAGCTAGAGCGGGATCCACCACAGCCTGTTACAAGCCAAAGTGGCTGGGATTCCAGCGATGGTGTGAGGAGCGGAAAATAGAGCCCCTATTTTGTGAGTTAGGCTCTATTTTGTCCTTCTTACAGTTATTGGTGGACAGAGGACTTGCTCATTCTACTATAAAAGTGTATGCAGCAGCCATCTCGTCCTGTCATGAGGGATTCAACGGCAGGTCAGCCTTTTCTCATCCACTGATGTTGCGGTTTTTACAGGGGGTCAGGAGGCTGCGCCCAGTAGTGCGCGCCTCCACCCCACAGTGGGACCTGCCGCTGGTGCTCGAGGCTTTGGTCACAGAACCATTTGAGCCTCTGGAGCTCTCCTCCCTGAAAGCACTGTCGTGGAAGACAGCATTGCTACTTACCTTAACGTCAGCCAAGAGAGTGTCCGAGTTAACCGCTCTGTCGGTGCACCCGAGCTGTTTACTGATTCGGGGTGACCGGAGCGTCGCGACACTCAGACCGAACCCCTCCTTTGTGCCCAAGAACCTAAGGAGTGCGTTCAGGTCGAGGGTTATTCAGTTGGGGGGATTTAGTCTTCCACCCCATGGTGGGGACAGGGAAGCTAAATTACACCTCCTCTGCCTGGTGCGCGCGTTAGCATGTTATGTAGAGCGCACAGCTACCCTGAGACGCACTGAACAGCTGTTTGTGTGCTTCGGGGGCGGGGTGACTGGAAAAGCTCTGTCCAAGAAACGCCTGGCAGGCTGGCTTTGCGAAGGCATTGCACACGCCTACGAGCAGGCAGGGAGAGCCTGTCCCATGGGGGTCCGTGCGTACTCCACACGAGCTGTGGCTGCATCAACAGCCTTATTCAACGGTGCGAGTGTGGAGGATATATTACATTACATTGCATTTAGCTGACGCTTTTGTCCAAAGCGACTTACAATAAGTACATTCGACAGGGAAGACACAACCTTGAAGAAAACAGAATCATATAAGTACATCAGGTTTCATAGAGCCAAACATTTCAAGTGCTACTCAACTGGCTTTAGGTAAGCCAGTCCTTTATTAGTATAAAAGTGCTTCGTTAATAGTTCTAACGCTCGAAGTGGAGTCGAAAGAGATGAGTTTTCAGTTTGCGCCGGAAGATGTGCAAGCTACCTGCCGTCCTGATGTCAATGGGGAGCTCATTCCACCATCTTGGAGCCAGGACAGCAAACCCACGTGTTTTTGCCGATGAAAACTTGGGTCCCCCTCGCAGCGAGGGCGCAGCGAGTCGTTTGGCTGATGCAGAGCGTAGTGCACGCGCTGGGGTGTACGGTTTAACCATGTCCTGGATGTAGGAAGGGCCAGATCCATTCGCAGCATGGTAAGCAAGTACCAGTGTCTTGAAGTGGATTCTAGCAGTTACCGGAAGCCAGTGAAGCGAGCGGAGGAGCGGAGTGGTGTGGGAACATTTAGGAAGGTTGAAGACCAGACGAGCCGCTGCATTCTGGATGAGCTGCAGAGGTCGGATGGCACATGCAGGTAGACCAGCCAGGAGGGAGTTGCAGTAGTCTAGGCGTGAGATGACGAGAGCCTGGACCAGAACCTGAGTCGCTTTCTGTGTCAGCTGGGGACGTATCTTCCTGATGTTGTAGATATATGCATTGCACGGCGGCGTCTTGGTCAACGCCAGGCCCCTTCATAAAGTGTTATCTCTTGGATATGTCGGGCTCTTTCTCAACGTCTGTGCTTGCTGGGGCAACACAGGACTGGTGAGGAGGGGGGGGCTGTTGGTCAGTGGGCATATGACCCTCTCCCCGGGCGTAAAATGCCCTTACGTTTCTCCGGACCCCTGGAGGGTCGCGGGGGACGTGGGGTGCTCTCGGCCCTTTTCAGGGCTGGGGGCAGGAGGGGGAGAGCCCTCCATACTATAGTCCCTACACACTCTGCACGGGGTCAGTGTTTGAGTGTGGGGACATAGGGGGCACTTGCATTCTCCCCGTGCTCTTTAGGGACTTAGGAGGGAGAGTGCATAGTGAACCCATACAGGGCTGTTTTTTTTCCCCCTGTCTGCCTATAGGTGGATGCAGGGGAGCCCTCAGCACTGTTTTTTTCGAGCACACGTTTTTTCACGAGGCAAGCGCGTCAGGGTGTGCTCTATCGGCCGCAGCCCAGACTTCTCCACGGTTACAACCGAGGGAGAGGTGAGTGAGGCGCAGTGGCTGCTAAAGCCGGTCAGGGACAGTGAGGTGGAACGGTGTGCTGGACGACAGTGCGTGCATACATCGGGGCTCCGCCCACTGTACCCATAGAGTCCAGTAGAGGGCGGAGCCTGTGAGAGATATAACGTCGGGTTACGTATTGTAACCCTTGTTATATTAGCACAGGCGGAGCCCTCTACCTTGGAGGCACTGTCTGTCCTATACCGCTCGCTGAAGAGTGGTGTAGGATGATGGTCAGGAGGCGAGGCCTCCTTTTATACGGAAGTGAGATGCGCACGCATTCAGGTAGGCCCGCCCCGGGGCCGGCTACGTCCATAGAAATCTCAGTAGGTGAATGCTTGCATGATAAGGTAGTACCCATAGAGTCCAGTAGAGGGCTCCGCCTGTGCTAATATAACAAGGGTTACAATACATAACCCGACGTTTCAAGCCTGCACCACATATTTTTGTCCGGTCGGGTCTTGGAAGACCGGAAGCTGTGTGGTTCATAAAAACATTTTCTAACTCAATATCAAGCCACGATTATTGTTTTTAGTATAAATTGTATAATGTCGGACTTTTTTTGCCCTAATGGGGAAAATACATGTGGCTCAGAGCCTCAGCATACTGAAATCTGTATTTTTTAAATCTTTTTTTCCTTCTAATATGATATTATTTGGTGCAGGCACAAAACATACTACCAATAGAAATACATTGCTTCTAAAATCGTTCTGTGTCAGAATACTGAAATCTGTATTTTTTTAAATCTTTTTTTCCTTTTAATTTGTTATTATTTACATTCCTTTTAAAATCGGTCTGTGTGACATGAAAAGAATGGGGAAATCGTGACTATAACACGAAATGCCGTGAGACTGGGTTGAATTACTAGCTTATTGGTTATGAACAAGACTTCACTTGAAAATAGGGGAAATATTCTTAGATAAAAATACCTAATTTTGAGTTATTTAGACTTAATTAACATTTATAGTTTCCTGTCTTGTTACATAAGAATATATCTATAAGTGTTATTATGGGAGAATTACTATTCTTGTGCCTTATAGGCCCATATTGAGCAGCACATATTAATACCAAAACTCATGTACAACAACAACTGCTTTACTTGCAATAAATAAGCAGTAATTAGAGGGTTACTGAGGAAAAACTCTCAACTAATGGCCTATTACTTGTAGAATATGGTCATGTAGAATAAGGCATTAATAAGTGTTTTATAATGACTAATAAAGAGCCAATATACTGCTGATATGCATGTTAATTAACAACTAGTTGATGATGAATTTGTGTACCTTAATATAAAGTGTTACCGTTGAACAAGAACAGACAAACAAATGTCTGCCCAAAATGGTAATTTACCAGACATTTACCAGCTTCAAATGCCTGAAAACCATTTCCACCACAGAGACGTCTCGAGCCCTCCGTATTTCCTTCAATGTTTGACACGCCGCCAGTAAGACTGACATGCTGGTGCACAGCAGCACAATACTGATGTGTCATCTAATTTCAAATCACACTGTGCTACTTCAGAACTGAAGAAGAGAGCGCCAGGATGGGCGGGTATGGAAGGTGCCGAGGAAGAATGGAAATTGGGGAAAGAGAGGAGTGGAGGGGGGGGGGTATAGAGGGAGAGAAATATCTATCTCAGCAAAAGTTTTCATTACAAATTTGAGACAAATGATCTCTGTGTCCTTCTCCTGAAGCTGCCTGGGGCTTCATGCTATTTCTATGCAAATAACAACCTCACGCCTTTGCTCCTATTATTTCTGCTGGAGCTGCTGCAACATGACCCAGGAGAGCGGTGGGGGGAGGAGAGAGGGGTGGAGGAGGAAGAGAGAGGAAGGAAGGATTATATGAAGTGAGAAAGAGAAATAAGATGGAAAATGCAATAGAGGAAAAGAAGGAACGACAGGAGGAGGAGGAGAAGGAGGAGGAGACAGTCAGACAAGCAATGTGTGTGTGTTCGCAATGGACTCACTGAGGTGTGAAAATATATAACACTAGGAAGGGGAGAGGGAAAGATGGAGGGCTAAGAACAACACAAAGACACAGCCATAATTTGTTTGGAGTCTGCCTTCCTTGTAATATATGACACCCTCACTACGGGTGCTTCCTCACCGCGCACTATTGTTTAACTGTATAGCACTTACAACACTATCAGGACCAGTCCATCTCTACACACACACATCAGGATTTACGTACTGGGCCGCTCCACTGCTGCAATCTGCTGCAAATGTAGCCCAATGTGAAAACTGAGGCAGCAGATACATGAATTTACAAAAGTACACAATTAATTTGCAGCACCCAATCAGACTAATTACCGCCATTCTGTCAGGAAACTTTAGGAAGTCGGAAATGTTTTAAATATTATAGTCACTGTTCAAAGGGGCCCTATTATGTCATTTTCAGGTTCATATTTGTATTGTGTTCCTGTGACATGTTTACATTCTTTAATATTCAAAAAGCTCTTTATTTTTCTCATACTGCCTGTGCTGCAGCACCTCTTTTCACCCTCTGTCTGAAACCAGAGCCCAGTCTGCTTTGATTGGTTAGCTGGCCGGCTCTGTTTTGATTGGTCAAAGGCTTAGAGATGTCCCACCCCTGAGCCTATCACTTGCAATGTGTTATCGCGCTAGCCAATAGAAGCACAATTGCAACATAGTGATGTCACTATGTTACGGAAGTAAAAGGGGAGTCCAATGGAGGCGTTTCAGGAGTAAACCTACCTCTGGAGTAAATGTTGGGGATTTTAGCCTTTGCAGACCATTTACATGCATAAACATATATAACAGACAACAGGAAAGTGAAAACCCCAAAAGCAAAGACACACAGTGATGAACATGTTTTAGGTGTGATAACGTCTGTTACTCTAGGACGGCCGATGTGTGATGTAAACTGATTTTATTCTAAAGTCTTCATTGCCTTGCATTCATTCTGCACAATTATATTCAGGAGCAATGCTAACCAGCTTCCATGTCTTTTCTACAGAGACCAATTTGATTACATTTTTTGTCTGTTTAATTAGAATTTTTGAATTTTACCAACAATTCATGACTGAAAATAACGAAGATATAAATAATTTTGTACGGTGTTTATATGTCTTATGTAAACAAGTACAAGCATTAAATCTAGAGTGCAAATGTACTATAATCCTGGATTTACCATATTTCTCTCAGCACACAATGTCTGAATATTGATAAATGCCAGTGTAAGACGCCTACATCAGCTGCTCAGTCTGTTTTATGGGGAGAGCCTATATGGCACATTTACTTTAGACATATTCAATATCACTATCGTAATGTCAAGTATTAAGGAGTCCTTGCAGTGTTTTGTTTGGAACTGAACTTTATTATCGGATGGCTCCAAATACAAGTTTAAAATCATATTTAATATACACATATTATTCTAATAAACACATATTGTAACCTATCTGCAGTGCTCTTTAATTGAGATGATAATTATTTGTTTTGTACATATTGACCATTATATTGTACAGAATTACCAAAATGACATATTCGCAATGAAATCAAATATGTATAGAAAGGTTGTGTATGAGTATGTGTGTGTGTGTGTGTTTTGATGAGTCATGTAAGAGCTGTGGTTAAGGCAAAGGTAGAGCCAAGGGAAGTTTGTTTCCACCTCCATGTAGGTCGACGTTCTTAAATCTGTGCCATCCTAACATGTGTCTGTGTATTCCTTTGTCTGTTTGAGAGTGTGTATATATGAATGTGTGTGTGTGTGTGTGTGTGTGGGTGTGTGTGTGTGTGTGTGTATGTGTGTGTGTGTGTGTGTGTGTGTGTGTGTGTGTGTGTGTGTGTGTGTGTGTGTGTGTGTGTGTGTGTGTGTGTGTGTGTGTGTGTGTGTGTGTGTGTGTGTGTGTGTGTGTGTGTATCCATCTGTCTGATGGCACCCTGCCGGTGGACTCACCTGCTGCCCTGCGGGGAGTAACTAGCTAGCAGCGTGGCTAACCCAAACAGCTAGTGAACTGTGAAACTACTGCAGTCAAAACATCAAGCCGATTAGACGCTAATTACGTCTGCTGCCATATGGTGCTAACTGACCTGCATACACACAAACACACAGAGGAGTGTTTGTGTTCTGGTGGAAAGAGGAGACCTGGGCTGCCTTGACACTTAATTGGTAACTATTTACGCCAATCCATGATGTTGTACCGTTTCTTGCTAATTGCAAGTCACCAAAAACAAACAGCACACACAATCTGCCTTAAAGGAACATTGAGATAGAGATGGTGGGTGATTCATGACCATTTGCCTTTCCTCAATGAAAACCCAATGAGTTAGCTTCATTAAGCTAGGGGACTCAGTTAAATTAAAAAAATGTCAATATACTAAAATGTATTGACATTGCATGGTGATGCACACAATTGTCCATAATGGGATGCATTTTCCTTTGAAACACTTTAAAATGTAAGTCTGTGAATGTCAAACTAGGAAAAGCAATACTTTGTGTAGAAAGCCCAACCATAAAGTCACGCAGTGTATTCATAATCCGTATTAAAGTGCACCTATCATGCTATCTTTAGGCAATAGCATAGGTCTCAGATATATAAAAAAATATTAAAAATACGTATATGAAGTGTTTTGCTCAAAATACCAAACAGATCACCCATTCTAGCCATGCCTCATATCCCTCTATTTCACTTCCTGTTTCAAAAGTGCTGATTTGGGGTATAAAGCTTTAAAAAAAAAAATTGATAAAAAAAAGGAGGAGGGGGCTGAGCTCATGCGGGAGATGCTACCGGCAGCTACTGCGGTGATGAAACGCCATATCATGGATTATCAAGGATTCTTTCTGAAACAGTATGGAGCTCAAAGGCTTTCTCTCTTGCCGGTTATACCACAAGGTGAGTTCCTTTTTATTTCCTGCTTCTTCACACACATGCTCTGTGCAGTACAGCTTAGCTCTGAGTGTTAGCGATGCTAATGTAAACATGCACCGACCATATTACGTCCAAAACAGTCGGCATTGTTTCTGATAGCAACGTTTCTGATAGGGCCATGGGCGTAAAGCCAGCCTACATTTCCGATATTACGTCATATCGGACGCAAATCTGGATCGGCTCCGTTGTACCCCCGTTTTTAGAGATTTGGGTACGGAGGAAAAGAGAGAGAGTTTTATTTTCTGATGCTGTGTGAGTTCCCCGACTCACCGGGGACACATATTTATGTACATCAAAAAGTGAATTTTGCAAGACAGGTCCCCTTTAAAACATGGAATGGACTGAACCCACATTGCTCAAGTATTATTTCTCATCAACATTCATATCAAAGTTTAGGTATATTTGAACAGAACACCAATTAATGTAAATCTCAGTTAACAATAACGTGTTTTCCTAGAATTGAAAACAGACTTTCAGGGTTTTTGGGTAATCTTTTGAATCAATTTAAATATGATCTTTTGGCAGGCCTCATGGGCTACTTCGAGACTTTTAATAATTATTTTATTGATTTTTGTTTTGATGGAATTTTGAGCTTGGTTATCATGAAGTGTGTAGTTATTGCGTTGTAATATTTGAAGTCTTTAGATCATTCATGGGAGGGCTATTTTTCTTCATAAATTAGTTCTTCCTTCCCTCCTTAACTTACTTTGTTTTCTTGTCTGTAGTCTGTATTAATAATGAATTAGTTGAATACAAATGAAAAATCCAGTCAAGATAAAAGGCTTGGACCCTTCTTATAGGTTGTATATATTTGTTCATAGGTAATGAATACACAGTTTTCTCTAGGTGTTGAAAACACAGGAAATTAATATGTAAAAGGCATTTTCTGAAAGGAAATTTAGCCAAACCACCAAACAGGACTGGAACTATAGCTTTTAAATATCACAGGGCTTTAAAAACAGGTATTTAATACATGGCCTAACACAAGAGAATTATAAACAACCATAGTTAAACACAAATACTTTTCACTTTCATAAATGCACAGTAAAGGACGTGCATCAGTAGCTGCAACAAAAGGCCCTGATCTGCTGAAACACACACACACACACACACATACACTCATACACAACCTTTCTATACATATTTGATTTCATTGTGAATATGTCATTTTGGTAATTCCTTACAATATAATGGTCAATATGTACAAAACAAATAATTATCATCTCAATTAAAGAGCACTGCAGATAGGTTACAATATGTGTTTATTAGAATAATATGTGTATATTAAATATGATTTTAAACTTGTATTTGGAGCCATCCAATAATAAAGTTCAGTTCCAAATAAAACACTGCAAGGACTCCTTAATACTTGACATTACGATAGTGATATTGAATATGTCTAAAGTAAATGTGCCATATAGGCTCTCCCCATAAAACAGACTGAGCAGCTGATGTAGGCGTCTTACACTGGCATTTATCAATATTCAGACATTGTGTGCTGAGGGAAATATGGTAAATCCAGGATTATAGTACATTTGCACTCTAGATTTAATGCTTGTACTTGTTTACATAAGACATATAAACACCGTACAAAATTATTTATATCTTCGTTATATTCAGTCATGAATTGTTGGTAAAATTCAAAAATTCTAATTAAACAGACAAAAAAAAGTGATGACATTTAATCAAATTGGTCTCTGTAGAAAAGACATGGAAGCTGGTTAGCATTGCTCCTGAATATAATTGTGCAGAATGAATGCAAGACAATGAAGACTTTAGAATAAAATCAGTTTACATCACACATCGGCCGTCCTAGAGTAACAGACGTTATCACACCTAAAATATGTTCATCACTGTGTGTCTTTGCTTTTGGGGTTTTCACTTTCCTGTTGTCTGTTATATATGTTTATGCATGTAAATGGTCTGCAAAGGCTAAAATCCCCAACATTTACTCCAGAGGTAGTTTCACACACACACACACACACACACACACAGAGTCTTCCTGCCTTAAAGCTACAGCCAATGTACAAAGTGAAGGCAGGACGGTAAAAGGGGAAAATACATACACACATGGGTGTGCACACACACACACACATTGCTTTTCTCCTGACTCTTTCTCAATCCATCTGCTTCATGTTTGCATTTCATGCCTGCCGGCATTTTTTTGAAGTGGCAATACTTTGATGCAGACTGAGGGATACATTATCATTATTTCAATTTCCATGCTGAGGTGTTTTGTGTGTGCATGTGTGTGAGTGTGAGGAGGACAGAGAGGAGTACCAATGAGCTTAGTGGCGATGCCGTCTTCTTACTCCTGTGCTTTCGCAAAAAAAACAAGGCATAGTATAGGACAAATAGGAAGAAAACAAAGAGAGTTGAGGCAGGGGGTGAGGAAGGGAGGTAGAAAGGAGGACAGGAATGCAGAGAGAAGGGGAGAAGAAGGAGAAGAAGAAGAAGAAGAAGAAGAAGAAGAAGAAGAAGAAGAAGAAGAAGAAGAAGAAGAAGAAGAAGAAGAAGAAGAAGAAGAAGAAGAAGAAGAAAAGAAGAAGAGGAGGACAGAGATAGGAGAGGAAGAGGCATGAGATAGATACAGGCAGCAGCAGAGAGTGCATTTTGACATGGCGTCTAAAGCATAAGCCTCTGCTGCAGCTATGTACTTTGTGCAACGCTCGTCCAACTCTATCTCTCCTTCTATTTCACACTCTCTTCCCACACCCCTCTCTTTTCCCTTTCTTCTTTTTGACACTCTCTCCATTCTCTTACTATGTGTATTTTGGCCTGTACAACAATTTATGGTAGGGCCGCTGTCAGCACAACATCTGAAATCTGACTCAGTTGTGAATTTCATGAGGAATAACAAAGATATTTACAGTAGCAGAAGTGTGCAAATATGTCATTATCTGTATCTGTTCAACCACACAATGATCAGTCTGTATCTGAATGTGGATAAAAGACAGGAAGCGGGCGTGGTTATCCTAACAATGAAATGTATTTTGGCAAATGTTTTTTCTAACCTATTGTTAATTGACAATGCAACAACTTCATTGAATAGTGGCCTAAAAAACAGATTTTTCCATGAGGACATTTGCTTATACAGCATGTTACATCGCATTATTGACTGTTGAACTTTGACACGGATAAATGTAGTTTAAAGCAAAATGAGTCAGATTTGTTCTTTAAAATTGGCTCCTCCTCATCGGCTCATGAGCCACTAAGCTAAGGGGTCCTTAGTCTCGCCAGCTAGCAGCTTTTGTCCAGTCAGGAGAATTTGGGGGCCCTTCCCAGCATACAATCAGACGACACAGATTAAAGAGTGAACCAGTGCAACACAGGGCCATGGGGCAAAGGATGAGGAGTGACCGCCTCCAGCTAGCAAGCCAGTCAGCTAGCCTTTAGCGTGGTAGCCAACCATATGCTGGCAACCAACCTGCATTTTGCTTGAATAAGCTGCTGTGTAAACATTTGTCGATTTAGCGAGAGTTGCTAAGAGATGGAGGAAGCTATGTGTGAGTGTTTGAGATGTGCTAACGTTCATTAGATGTAGATTGGGAAACCGCAGGAAAACCGGAAATAACAACACACTTTACCATACATTGTCATACCCCTAAAGAAACTTTGTCAAGGTGACCCCTTTTTTTAATATGTGCACCCTTTCCTCCTCTGTTGCTCTTTCTGATGTGTTCTTCCATTATCCCTGTTAATTGTGGTTTCTTTAGGAGTTTTCCCTTGTCTGCTTTGAGGTTTTATAGACAGAGGGTGTTGTGTGCTTTACCTATGATAAATCCACCTGAGACAAATGTGTCATTTGTGCTATTAAATATATAAATATATTTGGTTGATTGATTAATTTGGATTAGCCATTCCTTCAGACGTAAACCCTGTTCCTGAGTCTGGTTCCACAACATCAGTGATCATGAACCCTTTACTCCTCAAGCTCTGTCTTACCATGGGTTGATGTTTATGCCAGCTATAAAAAACGCCTTCAATCTTGTATTACTCCCTTCTGGATCAGAGTCTTCTGTACAAACTTCACTATTGTAAATATGCAGGTGTAGATTTGACACTTTTTCAGATAGATACTAGCCAAAACATGTCTTTTCACCACAAATCAACTTCCACTGCATGTCCTTGCACTCATTTCAATGATGCATGCAAATGCTAGAATACTTTTTAAGAGTAGAAAAAGGCAATTTCAAAGGAAATAAGATTCTGTCGCTAGATTTGAACAAAACGTTCACCAACAGGCTGCTAAATAATGTGTTGCTGGTTATGTGTAGTACAGGGGATGTAGAGAGTGTAGGCCCAACCGGACCCAATTTGTAATCACTTTAAACACACCATGTTGGTATGTCTTCAAAGATGTCCACTATGATCCAGAAGCTGTTTTCCGTGCTTCCCTCTTGCCAGTCATATCAGAACTGTAAAAAGAATCTAAGGAAGGACAACAGTGACCTATCATGGAGTTCTACTTATGCCTCATCCATAATTGTCAATGTTACCAACAAGCTTTCAATTCATTTCCTGCTTTATTCAACCTTTTACATTTTAATGTTCACTGAATGTTTAAATATAAAGAGCAAAGGAAAGAATGTAGGCAACCTTTGTTGATGTTATATAATTAGAGTTCTCTGTATTCAAAAGGAATAGACTCAGTGTAAACAGCTGCTTATCCTCCATTTTACATGTATATTATCAACATAAATGCACAACAATCAAATGTCACAACTTTAACAAGAAGAGGAATGGAATAATATACAATTGTTGTATACAATCATAATACATTTAACGTATGATTAATCTTCAAAATGATCTAATTTATACATTGTGTTTGTGGAATTTGCAATATAATTAGATGGATCAGCATAATACACCTTTCAATATTCTCAAATGAAAACCTACATTTAACAATTATAGATCATTTGTGCAATTATTTATATTATCATCATATTATCAGTACATCTGCCAACCAAACTACTTTGTTTGTATATTTTGGTCTTACAGTACAATACAATATTTAACACTCAATAATGCTTTATATGGAGTCCTGGGGTACAAAGAATACAAAAAGCAATACAAATGGTTATACTGTCCTGCCTGTCAATCAGGTGTACATTGCCATTTACATTTGTTTCCATGCAGACATGTGTTTAAAGGGATTATAATACGCTGTGCTGCTCTTGAACGCATGCTGCAGATGAGGATCCAACATCTATCTGCTATTAACTTTATGACCATTACCTAAACAGTCCTGGCAGATGGAAGAGTCCTCTTTTAGTACATGTACACTGTTTGTTTATTTTTTCATCAGCCTCAAGTCAAATTGAATTATTATGCCATTTAAAATCACAATTTTGTTCAGAGGCCTTTACACTATGCACCTGTATGCTTGATAAGCATAAAGTCAAAGCAATATCTGTTGTATTTACACAGCAGACAGACATAGCAATATGAAAAAACAAAGGACAATATCAGGTAAATAGAGTAGAAATATTATAAGTATAAGTACATGCTGACGCGTCAATAAATCAGAAATAAGCAGGATGAAACCAGGATATTTCATTGTTTCACCAATGGAGTGTTGAACTCCACCTTTTTTCTTTATCGTTCCACGATTAGACGAAAAATGATTACTTCACTAATTCAAATAAAGATGTACAGGAGAAAAATTGACCTTATTAACTGGGGGAAATAATATATGGCCCACTTATGACACTGTACAGTATGTCTACCTGAAACTGCAAACATCTAGATGTCTTGTTTGATTCCACACCACATGGTTATAATCACAAAATCCACTGCATATAATTGTTTTTCTAAAAATGAATAATCATTTCAATATTTGATGTTTCCTATGTATCCTTAAACTAAAGATGATAATATATATTTTTGGAATTATTTTGATCTTGGTACAAAACTACATGAATATTAATGTTGTGCTAAACAGGTGCCTTTGTTTTGTCTTGAAACACACACACCAGACACACACACACACACACACCAGACACACACACACACACACACACACACACACACACTGGGTCATCCTTACAGTTACAGTGGAGAGCGGCTGCAGCTCGACATGCTGACTTCTGAAGAAAAAGAGGGACACCCATAGGTGCCGATGGGGTACTGCAAATGTGACTCCATCAGTGAGAACGTTACACGGTGACAAAACCAGACAAATATGACAAAGAACATGAAAATAATAATATTAAGAGTTACAGTTACTTTTTCTGCTATAAACCTCAAAGCTGTCACTTACAAAATGGAACATATTATCAGGTTTGATGAGTGAATGCAATGGGTTTGGAAGGAATTGTATAATCAATTGGACTTTCTTATGTTAGTGTAAATATGAACATAACGTTTCTTATCATTGAATCATTAGGAATAGGTATCACCAAACTTACACTTTATTTTTGCATAGCCAAGGTATGCATATGTCTGTGTCACTGACTCAAAGAGATTCAAATTCAAACACACACACACACACACACACACACACACACACACACACACACACACATACACACACACACACGCGCTGCCTTGACGGAATGACAGGTTGGCATTGAGGGAGTAGGATAGTGCTTTTGTATTTGTTTTGCCTCTCTATAGCAAACCATGTCAAATGTGCCCTTACAGGGACAAAGGACCTGTCTGTCCCTATGTTTCAGCATGGTAGCATACAATGTAGAGCAGATACACACACACAGACACACAAACAGACACAGCCTGGAGGTAAACTCTTTGTCCGGTATGTGCTCCCCTATTATAACACAAGCCTGCCTCGCCTGATTCCCCAATACATTATAAGTGTTAATTAATCCAAGCCAAACACAATGCATTCCCAAATGGGTTCTCTGTGTTAGGTGCTCTACAAGTACAAGTAGATGCAGGATGACATTTCAGCTTTTTGGTCTTCATTTCCCTTGCTTGAATGGGAGGAATATACAACTACAATGTCACCTTTGTGCTAATAGTGTTCTGTGTTTTGTAGAAAGTAGAGCTGCGTCTACCATGGAAAAACTCAAATGTTATGTACATGGACGACTAAAAGCGACCCCAGATACCTCACCAAATGTTTTCTTCACATGTTGTTTCAGGTGGGCTGTATACATGTGGATTGAAAACCTTTTTGTTTTTAATTGAAAAAAAAAGGAGGTAAATGGTTGCTCGTACCATCACATATCTATCAACACTTATTAATACACATGAATCCCAATAAGTATCAAACTAGTTGAATACAAAATACTTCATTAAATATATATACATTACTTGTTTTCAAACACATATTCTACTGTATCACCATTCAAAAATGTACAAAAGAAAAAAAATGTTTCACAGAAACAATGTGAAATCTTGAGTTAATTTAATATTTACAGTAAATAGCGTTATTCTAATAATTTGCCTCTTCGGTAAACACATCGGTGAAAGTTCAAAACCTATAAACATGTAAGCAAGTTATGCCATAAGATGGAAACTTCTTCATAAGCACCTTGAAATACAAGTTTTGAGTTTCACGGTCATGGTCGTTTGTTTCGTGAACATCCGAATGGTGCATCACTTTAAATGTTGCAACCGAAAGGAATTGTTGGTTATTTGTGAAGGATGCTCCGGTGTATCCTATGCTAAAGAACATAGCATTGAAGCTCTTATCATGGCTGTTACTTCTGGGTCATTCCACTTTGTTTTGCGACGTACAAAAGACAATTCAACCGCAATCATTGTCTTTGTTTAAATACCATCCCCACCAATCAACAGTGTTAGCTGTATAACATACTGTAGTTGCTGTTGCTGTACCTGTTTGTCCTGATTAAAGAGTCATATAAATTACACAGAGACAATGGTATGAATCAGCAAGTCATCAGTTTGAAATTCAAATCTATTTTCACACCATGTTGTGCTCATGTAAGACCACTGTTGTGCGACAGCTCTATTACTGCACAATCAAATGCAAACAAGCCTGGTAATGTTTCTTCCAGCTTTCATGTATGTGAGGATAGATAACTGTAAGATCAATTGTATAATTAAAGTAAATATTTAAAAGAAAATTGTTATTTTTTTCTTGTTATCATTTTAACAGCATGGATGCTAATTGCTGATTGATAAAATGGTCTTACATGGATGCCTTCAAAGTGTGCTTCTTGTTAGCTCGTAATCTACAGTTGTAGCGTAATGGCAGTGTAATGAGAGACGGCTCATTTTAATATAAGTGACTATTAGTTCAATGAAGATTTTGTCTTGGGAAATCTCAATGTAACACTGTATTCATACACGAGATTGTATAGGACAGGGTCCGCCCACTTTTTCTTCCAACTATCATTCAGTATGATGATGCATGAGTTACAGGTTCCTTGTTGAGAACTTCTAGGCTGGTTCTGTTGGAGAACATTGAGAAGTCCTTTTAGAGCCTTACACCTCCATACAAGCCATTCAATACGTTGTCTCTTTTTCCCAGGTATGGTGACACTAATACTTTTTTACAATCACATACATTATCTTTGGTGATGTCCATTGGTGGAACATAATCATTTACTCAAATATCATACTCACATAATGGGTAATGTATGTGGATGTTTGAACTGTATGTATAAACCATCTCTGACAGCCAATTAGTTACATCTGTTTTTTTATTTAGAGTAAATGTTAAAGTTATGTGTCCATCAATGAAGTCCATGAGACGCCCTAACATGATTCTAGGTTGTAAATTATCATGGACAAAACTTAAACATTTGGTAATTTCCAAGATGGGACATGATATTTATTTTATTTAAAGATAATAAACTTTATCTAGCACAAAAAAGGGACTATGTTTAACAGGGATTCCCTTCACTGCTCTCTATATGCAAATTAACCCATCAATATGTTTTCTATGCATTGCTTTAATAACACACAAATAACACATACAATTGCTTTGAGAATTAGTGTTGTAAATGGTAACTAACCTGCAGTTGTTGTCTACAGTATGGGCGTTGACTGTTGCCCAACTAAGGTATGTGTGACATTTTCAAATGGTCGGGTGCATTTCCCAACCCTAAAAATGCATGTTTGTTCTGAAAGTCCCTGAGGACCTCCATTCTGCCGACAATGCCACTGTTCCCATGCCACCAGGGTGCTCAGACATTATGGAGCAAGCCAGTAAATAGATTCGTAACTCTTGACTAAGGGGGTCCTTAAATATGGCCTACGATTCATTTGCATACACAATGCTATTAGAATATGGCCATATGCGGCAAGACCTTCCCCAAATATAGTCTGATGATCAGCAATGGTGTAACCTAATGTAGATTTACTCAAGAACTGTACTTAAATACAATTTTGAGGTACTTGTGCTTTATTTACAATTCTTTGCTACTTTGTACTTCTACCCCACTACAATTCAGAGGTATATCGTGTACTTTTACTCCGCTACATTTATTTAATACCTTTAGTTACTTTGCAGATTTTGTTTAATTATGTGAAATATAAACAACACTTAAATAAGACTTTAGTTACACCTGGAGAACAATTCCAAAGCTACCCTGCAGTGTCAATGTAACATTTTGATTGCAGGTCTATTACTTGTAATAAAGTATTCCTACACTCTGGTACTTCTACTTTTACTGAAGTACAAGATCTGAGTACTTCTTCCACCTCTGACGGTTGGGTTGCAATGCGAACTCAATGCATCTTGCGTGCATTCACACCTGAGCTGTCCACTTGTGATCGTATCATCCGAGATGCATATTAAGTCCAAGTTTGAACATGAAAACGCTTTGACCCCCATCACTCAAAGTGCTGTCAACAGCTTGAAGGATGTGGGAGTTTATTGAGATGGAAAATGGCTGCTGGTTACAGCAGCTAAGTACATGATATAAAAGCCAATCCCAGTTTCTTAATGGCCTCCATTGTTCTCTGAGGGGGTGGAGGTAATTATAAAGTTCATTACTGTAATGAGATAGGCAGCAGTTGAGAGGGAGCCATCAGTAACCGGGCCGAGAAACAGCGATACAACTGTTGATCAAGTCACTGGAACAGGACGCCAATGATGTGAGGACAAGTTCTGATAATGTAATTAGTTCCTAAAATGGGGTTCTTTCTGACACGATGGGTGAACCTTTGATCTGACAAGTGGCTTTGTTTGAAAATGTTTTGTAGAATTGTTTGCTTTCTATGCTGGCTTAGTGGCTTATGATACTTGCTAATTTGGAGAGTCTCGACATTATTACTGTTTGAAACATGCCTTATGTGTTGTATATATTCCACAAAAACACAGCTGTCTGCATTATAAACAGTAACAAATTTGCCTTGTGTGTAGAGTGAGAAGGCTTACGTCCCACCTTAAGCCGTTAAATAATTTATTCATTGCGCATATTCCAAGACAGGTGGCCAAATATGTTTTGTTTTTTTGTTATCTTCTCCATTTTTAATGCCAATATTTGCTGCTGTAACAGATTAAAATATGGCGTCCTCACACATTAAAGGCGTGTTCACACATTACTTTTCACAACATCTTTTTGTAACATGATTTTCTAGTGTGACTTTATGTGTACTATTATTATTATTATTATTATTATAAAAGGCAATTTCAGCACTGTGGGTCGGGTTTTATGATTTGGGTTGAATAGTTCAGTAGTGAATAAAAACATGAATCAAAGAAGTGCATAATGTTATATTATATAGTTTCCAGCCTACAGGGATGCTTGAAGAAGTTGCAATAACAAATCCCTGAACTTTAAAGATCTGTAGATACAATGTAGTTTCACATTTCAATAAAACAATTGCATCAGCGTTGAAATGCACTTCATAGCATTCATCAGGAACCTCGTAGCGCTACAATAGTTCAGTAGAACGTTATATCTGCTGCTTTAAGCTGTTACCCTCAGTGCAGAAAAAAAAACAGGCTATACAAGCAGTGTTTGAAACTGTAATCACTTAGCAACCAACTATTTGGGATTGTCGCATCATCACAGCCACACACAGTGTATTAAAGATAAGATCACATCAGAATCAAAATCAGATCAAATTAGATAAGATAAGAGATGATAAAACTAGATAAAATATAATGACAATATCCTCTTTTTTTGAGGGGTAATGGCAGATTAAAGTGACATGGTATGATAGTTATCAGTGAATCCATTTAAGTAATTCCTACTGTAATTATACTTTAAGATTCCGGTAGACTTTCTAAAGATAAGGAGAAGGAGCTTCTTCTCACCCTAGTGTTTATCGACAGTGAGATTCTGGAAAGACTCTCAAGCTTTAAATATACATTCATGTGAAATGTTAGTGATGCACACCTGTACTGCATCTCGGTGTGGACTCCATCTGCACCAAGAAGAGGCAAATAGCCCGGCAGAGGCCAACATGAACACACCTAAACATATTTAACATATAATTGGTCTAGTTTCCCTAGTTATCGATAAGATGAATTGCATGTGTTTATTCTCAGCCGTTGAAGTAATTTGTTTTTGGATCCTTGTTTTGTAATGTGAAGATCTGTAGTAGCTTAGCCTGAATCAAGCCTGGAATTGAAGTATTTTCTTTTTAATGTTCCTGTAGTTCCACTTCCATTTCTTGTGATGATGAAATTATGAAGTATCAACACATGCCTATATGCAGATGCTCAGAAATCATTGCATGTAATGAGATCTATTCAGCTTTTACCTAAACCACATTTACTCGCAGGATAAATATATACAAAGGGTTTTCCTTTGACAAGTTAGAACTTGTGAAATGTGAATTATGTATTACCTTTAAAACGAACAATTTACTCAAGATCATGCAGTTAAAGTCCCATTGTTGTGCTTTGAGGCACTTACCACCAGCGTCCTTCAAAATCCTTACCTTTTTATTATTTTAATAGCCATAAATAGGTTATAATCTGCTGTGTGAACTATGTCAAAGCTTTCAGCAAAGTTTCTTTTTAAAGTTAAATAGAAAAAAGAACACTGCAGTACGAGGACAGACTCAAGTGGCTCTCTCTACACAGAAAGAACATAAAGCTGAAATAATGGTTCATTATCAGTGTGACTCAGACAGTATAAAATATGCCTGATTTCCACTGTGAATTATACCAGCTTCTGGCGGCTGATTTATCGACTAGGTAGGCTACATTCGTAATAAAGCAGAAGGAATTATTGCTTGGTGTTAATATTGGAGATTTGATTGAAACGGAAACAGGGGCCGTTGTAAATTAGACAGTATATCACTGTGTTGCAGCCAGGCTGCTGTTCTGAGAGGCTTGCACTGATATTAACAGACAATGAGGTTTACTCCTTTTAGCATTGATTGGTCATTAGAGAAACCTTATTTTAATTAGCATTCCTTTAACCATGATGTTGAACAGTCTAACTTATCTAAAACATTTAATATTGAGTATTATTTGTGGTTAATGTCCTTTCTACTGTAAATATGTATACTTATATGTATATATATACTTTTTTTGCAAAGATTTTAAGATTTGAATGCCTGAAAACATGTTGTTGCTGCTGTAAGAAAATCATTTCTCAATTTGGGATCAATAAAGTATTGATCCATTCATCCATCCGTCCATCTATCTATCTATCTATCTATCTAAGCCATTTTAGGGCTGTAACAAAAAGCTGGGAGTCGAGACGAGGGGTATGAAAATATAACAATAATTTATTTAGTGAACACAAAAATAAACAGCCGCGGCGCGAGGCTCACACAGGGAGGGAGTGTGCAAGAGGAATGAGAGAGAGCCTCCCGAAACGCGATGGGCTGTATTATAGCAGCTGCCCAGGTGCAGCTCGTCAGTCCACGATCACCCACAGCACTGGAACCTGCAAACAAGAGAGAGAGACCACGGAACACCTAGTGGTGTGGAGAGGTCGTCACGGTGTCTTTAGAAAAATCCCCTTCTGCAATGTGCATTTGCTAGTATGACTGCCTCCTTCAAGTATTCAGATGCATATTTATCGTGTCAATAAACCCATTTCAATAAATTGTAATTGCCTGACGGAGAGAGAGTGAAAGGCTAGGAGGGGAGAGAGGACTTGTCACTGTGGCATGGAGAACATTAATTGCCCATGACTCTGACTGTGTCCTCCCTTTAGGCGACTCGCCTGACACTGGCCAATCAATACACAGTGTTGGCTGATTATAGCGGGAACACCTCTCGTTTTACAGAGGGCTGTGCCTTATCCTGATCAATAGCTTCAGTGAGGAGCAGCTGTCTTTGTGTCTGGCTTTATAGAACTCAAAGGGATCATAACAAGTCCTTATGATCACGATTACAAGAAAAATAGAGCGTCCAAGTAGAAATCTAGTCAAATACATTAATTCGACAATTAAATACATTTATATTTCTGACTTTTATGAGTGGTGCTGTACTGAATGCATCAGTAAGTATGATGTATTCACAGATAATGGGTGCAAGATAATCAATCAGCACCATAGCATTCAGGAGAAATGTAAGGTTTAATAAGGAATGTGTTAGGATGTCAATATGGGTTGAAACATTAAAAATAAAACCTTGAGGTGCTTTTCTGAATTACCCAAGATTCTTCACTTCCTGCTGAAGAAAAAAAAAAATGAAGAAAAAAGCAACTTTAAGAAGTATTTATCCTCTATTTTTACACTTCACCAAAATAAATGCAGTCCAATTTCCCCCCATTTTCAAATTAAGTCTGTTTTGTGGGTTTGAATGCGTTCACTGTTTTTAGAAGGCGATGTTCTTTGGGCTCAATTCAACAACAAGCATTGATGGAAAGATGATGACAACATGGGGCAGACCAAAAGTCATCAAAATTAGTGAAATTAACCAAAAATATAAAAGAGGAGGAAAATAAGTTTGACAGCAAGCACTTTCAGGTTCTCAAATCATCAAAGTTAAAGCAAAGTAAATCAAAGACAATAAAGTGTGTTCTCTCTATACTGTACCTTTATCAGTGCTTGGACCTATTTTGTTCACATTATATATGCTTCCGTTAGGCAATATTATAAGGAATCATTCTGTACATTTTCATTGTTATGCGGATGATACTCAACTATATTTATCAATCAAGCCTGATGAAATTAATCATCGAAATAAAATTCAAGACTGCCTCAAGGACTTAAAAACGTGGATGACTTTAAACTTTTTGAACCACATTTGTGGAATCAGCTTCCAGTTTGTGTTCGGGCGGCAGACACCCTATCCGTTTTTAAGAGTGCGCTTAAGACCTTCCTTTTTGATAAAGCTTATAGTTAGGGCTGATTAGATTCAGTCCCTAGTTTTGCTGATATAGGCTTAGTTTGTCGGTGGACATCTTACTTCTTCCTTCTCTCTGTCTATACCTGTGTACTCTCATGTTCCGATTAACCCAGCTTCCCCAAATGTCTTTCTTTTTGGTGTCTATATACGCCGGGATCCAGAGTCATGGATGATCCTGCGGTCCTGTGTCCTGCATCGCGAGCCCTGGATCTTGAGTCGTGGCTGTGGTCCTGGATCATAGGTCCTGGATGGATATCCTCGTGGATTCATCTTCCTATTATACACACATGCATTTCCAAACATTTGGACTACCTATGCTGTAAAATGTATTATCTTTTCAATTTACACACGGCATCTATTGCACGTCTGTCCGTCCTGGGAGAGGGATCCCTCCTCTGTTGCTCTCCCTGAGGTTTCTCCCATTTTTCCCTTTAAAACTGTGGGTTTTCTCCGGAAGTTTTTCCTTGTACGATGTGAGGGTCTAAGGACAGAGGGTGTCGTATTGTCATACTGATATTCTGTACAAACTGTGAAGTCCACTGAGACAAATGTAACATTTGTGATATTGGGCTATATAGGCAAGGCAAGGCAAGGCAAGGCAAGGCAAGGCAAGGCAAGGCAAGGCAAGGCAAGGCAAGGCAAGGCAAGGCAAGGCAAGGCAAGGCAAGGCAAGGCAAGGCAAGGCAAGGCAAGGCAAGGCAAGGCAAGGCAAGGCAAGGCAAGGCAAGGCAAGGCAAGGCAAGGCAAGGCAAGGCAAGGCAAGGCAAGGCAAGGCAAGGCAAGGCAAGGCAAGGCAAGGCAAGGCAAGGCAAGGCAAGGCAAGGCAAGGCAAGGCAAGGCAAGTTTATTTATATAGCACTTTTCAACACAAGGCAATTCAAAGTGCTTTACAAAAAATGAAAGAGATTAAGAAAATGGCATTTAAAATCAGTCATTAAAAAGAAAAGATAATAAAATAAACATTAAAAGAAAAAATACATGGATACAAGTTACAGTGCAGTCTAAGATATGAATAGTTCAATTAAAAGCAGCGACTAAAGAAAAGTCTTCAGCCTGGATTTAAAAGTAGTCAGAGTTGCAGCGGACCTGCAGGTTTCTGGGAGTTTGTTCCAGATATTTGGAGCATAATAACTGAACGCTGCTTCTCCATGTTTAGTTCTGACTCTGGGGACAGAAAGCTGACCAGTCCCTGAAGACCTGAGAGATCTGGATGGTTCATAATTTAGCAGGAGGTCAGAAATGTATTTTGGGCCTAAACCATTCAGTGCTTTATAAACCAGCAGCAGTATTTTGAAATCTATTCTTTGACACACAGGAAGCCAGTGTAAAGACTTCAGAACAGGAGTGATGTGATCCACTTTCTTAGTGTTAGTGAGGACTCGAGCAGCGGCATTCTGAATCAGCTGCAGCTTCCTAATAGATTTTTTAGTGAGACCTGTGAAGACACCATTGCAGTAGTCGAGTCTACTGAAGATAAAAGCATGGACAAGTTTTTCCAAATCCTGCTGTGACATTAGTCTTTTAATCCTAGATATGTTCTTTAGGTGATAGTAGGCTGATTTAGTAACTGTTTTAATGTGACTGTTGAAACTCAGGTCAGAGTCCATGACTACACCTAGATTTCTGGCTTTATCTGTTGTTTTGAACATTGCACACTGAAGCTCAGTGCTAACTTTTATACGTTCTGACTTGGCTCCAAAAACCATTACCTCAGTTTTATCTTTGTTTAATTGGAGAAAGTTCTGACACATCCAGTCATTGATTTGTTCAATGCACTTACTCAGTGTTTGAATTGGAGCATAGTCTCCTGGTGAAATTGTTATGTAAATGTGTGTGTCATCTGCATAGCTATGGTAACTTATTTTGTTGTTTTTCATTATCTGAGCCAGTGGTAGCATGTAGATGTTAAAGAGAAGAGGCCCCAAGATGGAGCCTTGAGGAACCCCACATGTCATATTTGTCAACTCAGATGTGTATTTACCTATAGAAACAAAGTTGTTTCTGTCCTTTAAGTAGGATTCAAACCAATTCAGAACTGTTTCCGAACATTGATTGATTGATTGATTGATTGATTGATTGATTGATTGATTGATTGATTGATTGATTGATATCCGCTTTCAAACTGTCATCAGAACGCAGCCAGAATACCTGTTTGAATAAATAATTTCACTTGTCATTATTTTACATGTGGGTTTATATATTTTAAGAAATATGAATTTTAAAATCACACTTAAAGGTAGGGTAGGTGGAAACCAGCTCGAGTGCGCTAGAATTTGAAACTATGCAGCCCAAACAAATCTGCCCCTTCCTTCAGAGTTCCTTACAGAGCCCCTCCTCCAACACACACGAACGCGCACATGACCAATGAGGGCACGAGATAAGTTTGTGCACAGATGGAAGGCTGACAGGCAGGTAGGCCATCCAGTTATTTTAGCCGGGCCGGCTCAGATGATTGGTCGTGCTTTTTACAGAGCCACGGCTTCCACAGATGACATTTTTTAATATATTTATTGTCAAAGCATTTCATATATTCATTGCTATCGGGATGTTAAGAGCATTCCATGGAATATAACAAAAAGTGTTTCTGAAGTGAATTACCTACCCCACCTTTAAAAGGTCCTTGACACATCATTTTAAGGTTTAAGGTTTAAGGTCCCTTTGTGTGCTTGCGGTTTTCTCCTACCGGTGTGATTTAAGTGCTTGTTCTGTGTAGTCTGTCCTCCTAGGGCTCCATGGAGGAGAGGAGGATGTGTGGCTTAGGTCCTAGCGGTTTTGCAACAACTGAAAATGTCTCTATTTGCATTTACAATCTACATATAATGTTGTTATCCTGAAGGTCTTTACAACAATTTGACATTGGCCTATTCCTGACATAAATTATTAATTGGATTCCATTCGGTATCGTGTCATAATAGAATGCATTTTAAAATAAAAGAACTGGAAACTAGAGTGTAAGAAACACCTGGCTCACGTGTACTTCACGTGCACACAAAGTGCCCTATGCTTAAGTAACATTTGAGAGTAGATTAAGAAAACAACTTTATGCAAAATGCAGTGCCCAAACTTTGATACTACTGTAGCAGTACTGCTGCGTGAACATAGCCAAGGTCAGGTTTTTACTGTATATGTTGACTGTATCCAATGTTCTGTCACTCACACCTAAGTGCACCTCCTGTTGGACTCAATTTCCCATGATCCATCACTCCTGGTCAGCTTAACACCGAATTGTGAAAGTCTCCCTGTGTTTGATTCTTTCCTCTCCCTAGGACCTCTTCGTCTCTGGCCTTCGCTTCAACGGATCCCAACCATACACACAGAGCGTGTGGAGACACAGGACTGCACACTTTTTATTTCCGCCCCGCTTTGTTTCATATTAGAATATTGTATGTTTTCCATCGCTTTTAATAAATAGTTTTTGGTAATATCTATGCTGGTTTGTTTAATATGGTAAAAAATCCTTCAACTAGTACTTTCTATTTACAACATATCATAAATAATAACTATATATAATAATTAATATGTTATAGTAATTCCTGCTGATAACCATTTAAATGCCATTTTGTATGAATGCACCTACTTACTGCTAGTGCTACTTATTACTAACTCCCATTAATGATTGTATGAATATGAACAGTTGTATTACTATTACTGCATGTTCAACTCTAAAGATGGCTACACGCATTATATATATTGTCACGACCTTCATATTTATGTATGATATACGTTCCAGCTTGCCACATACGCTTATTTCCTTCATGCAGACTTTACCTCCAGGCTCAGTTTGTGACATGAACAGCCTCTTTTGTCAACTTCAGAAGGCAGGAGGACTGCTAGACAGGCAGCAGGAGGGTAAGACACACACACACACACACACACACACACACACACACACACACACACACACACACACACACACACACACACACACACACACACACACACACCATGCCTGAGCGTGTGTGTGTATTTTCCGCATGGCAAAGGGTTAGGGTTCCAAACTGTAAGAGGATTAGTGACTTGAAAAAGGTAGCCGTCATTTAATTGAAGGCTTACCAGCATCCGGAAAAAGGCTAGCAGTCAAAGTGAAGGTATAACCCGGCCCAGAACATCCTGTTGAGACCACATTTGCCAAAGTCTATGTGTTTCCTTCCATCTGCCTTCCCCGCCTTCTTCTCAACCTCAGAGGCACGCATCACGTTTTATCACTGAGCCTCAGCTTCTTAAAGACGTTTACACGTTTTGCAATTTTTAATCTCTTCAGCTCGCTAAGAAAGGTGCCTTCAACTCATATTATTGAAATGCTGTGATCTTTGGGAAACTGCTCGGGCCCCGAATCCCTCTTCCTTTTTCCTGGGAGGAAGCTGGGGCCATGTCAAGAGTTTATGATACATGAGGAGCTGAACACTTTAGCTTGGATTGTCACTATTCAGCCATACAAGCACAGGCTGCTAGTAGGGTCAGTCGCTATTGTTTGGACATTCATTCTTACAGTATGTATGTTGGGTATTACTCCCTCTTTAAGTCCGAAATAGAGTTGACAACATTCTTAGAATGACCTTAATCAGGATTACTTCCTTTGATAGGAAATATAAAGTTAATTGAAGACTGTCATTACTATGACTCCTACTGCATGCAGGCAGCAGGTGAGGCTAAGGTATGTTTTATTGAGGGTGCTCTGATTAATACATGATATGAATATTCTTCTTCTTTGATTATCCTTATACAGGATGCAATGTGAAGTGGCTGGACATTTCATTCCTCTATTAATTAATTAATAAATTGTTGAATGTAAACTGTAGCATCTACCAAGTCTACAAATATGTGGTGCACAATAATATAGAAAACAATCATTTAAGGAAGGATTACGTTTACGTAGTATACATTACCCACCAGCCTCTGTTTACTACCACAACACACTGCTACAATACTACTACTGCCACTGTTTTGGATCCAGTACAGTTGGAATCATTACTTATTGGGAATCTTCTATGCAAGTGTTTGAGTATATAAAAACAGGCAAATCTGTTCTTAGCGGATTGACATCATCAGTACACTTTGTTACAGTCCCCTTTCTAAAGAGGACATATTATGCTCATTTTTGACATGTCTCCGTACTTTAATGTTCAAAAAGCTCTCTTTTTCTCATACTGCCTGTGCCGCAGCACCTCTTTTCACCCTCTGTCTGAAACCAGAGCCCAGTCTGCTCTGATTGGTTAGCTGGCCGGCTCTGTTGAGATTGTTCAACCGCTTATGTCCCGCCACTTAGTCTATCACGACGCACAATATGTTGGAGCGCTAGCTAATATAAGCGCAAGTTTTACAAAGTGGTGTCACTATGTTCCGGAAGTAAACAAAGGAGTCCAAATGGAGGTGTTTCAGGCAGTTGTGTGGGAGAGAAACTCCCTCTGAAGGGTATACTGGGATTTTAGCCTTTGTAGACCATTTATATGCACACAAAACTTTATTTTCACATAATGTTAGCTACGTATTCATGCATAAACTTTGTAAATCATAAACAAAGTGTTTTACGTTTGTCTTCACAGGTACTTTTGTGAGAAACAATAAAATATGTGTTCTCACAATCTCTGTTTGACCCAAACCTCTACCCATCAGCACATACACACATATAATCACAGAAGCATTTGGCTAAATCCTACGGACAAATAGCTGGCTGCAGTACAACCCACAGCCAGGCTCTTCAGTAATGAAAATTGCAGTGTCGCTGTCTTTATTTATGGCTTGACCAAATCACACAGCTCTAGATGCTCTGCCAAATGCTCATTGACAGCCTATTGAATGCAAGGCTGCGCAATCTCCAAACCTGTAATTGTCACCATGATACCAGTGCTGCTTGCTATTGGTATTGATCACACACCGATTGCTTGTGAGAGTACATTCAGCCAATAGGAGTGGACGTTAGCCTGTGACCTTTAACATCTGATCTGACCTACCATCACTTGTGTCTTGTACGATTAGAGATGTTTTATTCATTGTAAAGGAGTGATTGAGTTGGGCAGATGAATGCCATGATTTACTGTTATTAACTCTTAAACACAGACAATCTTGTGTGGGTTTGTGGAGTGCCGTGTTTACAGCTGAGCAGATGGTGTGATTGCAGATAGTTTCATGGTAAAAATCAGGCACAAGTGTCTTGTTTCGAAACAAGAGGTGCATCAAGTTGTGATACTGAAATGATAGAGTAATACAACCACCTGTCTCAGTGATTAAGACATGTATTTTGGGATTATGATGAATATAATATATTGCATGGGAATTTACTCTGATATTAAAAAGGAGCAAATAATCAGCTTACTGTTAAGTATTTCAGCAACGATACATAAATGGCATTAATTTGAAGAACAACCACATTGCTTAAAATAAGTTACACATTGTCTCGCAGCATTAGTGATGTGAAGTTCGCGAACGATACGATTATTTTGAGTGGCTCTTTGGTACGAACGGAAGGAACCGAGTCCTACTTTGTGAGAGCCATTATTTTTATCGTTGGTTCACTGCCTGCCATGAATCCACTTGCCTTTAAAGGAACTTGCTTTCCTGAATGCAAATGTTCCATAGATGATGGCATAACGCATGCTGCTTGAGTAGTAGTTTGGCTGGCTGAGAGATGCAGCAAGTTATACATTTTTTCTGTGAGTAAAAGTAGATTTCTGGTGATAGATCCTGGTGATTATTTCGCAGATAAACCTATTAACCCCGCCCCCTTAAAAAAAAACGACTCTTTTGAACGGATCTCGGAAAGGAACGGAGCCACAAGATCCGGCTCCCTTCAAAGAGCCGTAATTCTCATCACTACGCAGCATAGCTTAGTGTACTGCTAATGCCCATTTTCAGGATGAATAGCCAGTTAGCATGTGAAAGTACCCGCAAATATCACATAAATAAGTAATAAAGTAAGTAAGTTAGTCAGGTATTTAGAACTTTGAAATGTTAATGAAGACCAGCTCCCTAAGTTTCAGCTCATATTGCAGCTTGTTCCAAGCAAATGGAGCACCATAACTAGACACCTTTTCCCCAGCTCATTATGGAACAGACCTCGGAGCAAAGCCTATGATGAGGTCCTGTATTTTTCCAGATGATAGAAATCCATAGATAAGATGGAAGAACACCAAGAATAGCTTTATAATTCAGTATAGATCAGGATAAGTCAAATGTACAGTCTTTTACTGTAGATAATTAGTTCACAATACCTTCAATATTAAGAAAATGAAGAAGATTATGAACCTTTATTGACCCCATTAGGGGGACATTTGTTCCACTCTGTTTACACGCACACAGTACAAATACATTCAGGTATAGGTGCACACATGCACATGTATTGGGAGAGGTGCCAGAGGAAAGAGGCTGCCTGCTGGTCGGGGGACGGTGCCTTGCTCAAAGACACCTCGACAGTGAACATGAACTGGCACCTCTCCAGCTACCACTCCACGCACTTTTTGTTCTGGTCCAATCGGGAAGTGAGCCGGCGACCAATTAGTTCCAAGGCCCAGTCCATACAGACTGAGCTACTGAGCTAGCAGAGTTAATTTTCCAGCTGATTTCAGTTGGAGACATGCCTGTGTGCCACCTTGTCTTAATTCTGCAGCATTATCAGAATTGTTTTCAAAACACTGATCAGATCATAGCTCAGTGATGCCCCTTACAGCATGGTACAAACAACTTAGTCATCTGGGTGGATTTCATATTTACTTGTTGAGTCTGGACTGCACGCTTCCACCATTTTTCCCTCAACACGTCCATTTGCCGCACAACTGCAACACCACATGTCACTGCATGAGCTCTACGAACCCCTCCAGTCTGGCTTCAGACCATATCACAGTACTGAGACTGCCCTCATCAAAATCACAAACGACCTCCTCATCGCATCTGATTCTGGCCTCATCAGCATTCTCATCCTCCTGGACCTCTCAGCAGCCTTCGATACCATATCCCATTCCATCCTCCTCAGCCGCCTGTCTGACTACCTTGGCCTCAGTGACACAGCTCTTGCCTGGTTCGAGTCCTACCTGTCTAACAGGAAAAACTTTGTCACCATCAGTGACTGCAGCTCCCCTCCCGCCCCAGTCAACCAAGGTGTACCTCAAGGCTCTGTGCTTGGATCCCTCCTATTCAATATCTACATGCTCCCACTTGGTCAAATCATCCGCCAACATGGTCTCAGCTTTCACTCTTATGCTGATGACACACAGCTCTATCTCTCCACCAAACCGTCTACTCAGCTCCCCCCTCAATCCCTTGTCAACTGCCTACAGGACATCAAAAACTGGATGTCATCAAACCTGCTCAAAATCAACAGCAATAAAACAGAGCTCATGATTGTGGCTCCCAAGACGCAGCTCCAGAAGGTTGGAGACCTGCTTCTCTCCATTGACGGCTGCTCTATCTCCCCGTCCACTGAAGTCCGCAACCTGGGAGTCATCATGGACACCACCCTCTCTTTCCAGGCGCATGTCAAAGCTGTCACCAAATCCGCCTTCTACCACCTAAAAAACATTGCCAGAATCCGGCCTTCTCTCTCTGACTCTGTGGCAGAAACCCTGGTACACGCCTTCATTACATCCCGTCTGGACTATTGCAATGGAGTCCTGTCCGGGGTTCCCAGTAAAACCCTGGATAGGCTCCAATATGTCCAGAACTCTGCCGCCAGGCTTCTCACCCACACCAAGCCATGGCACCATATCACCCCCACCCTATCCACCTACATTGGCTGCCGGTCAAGTCCCGGATTCAATACAAAACACTCATCCTCACGTACAAGTCCCTCCATACCCTCGCCCCCCAGTACTTATCGGACCTCCTCCATCCCTACACCCCTTCTCCTGCTCTCCATCCCCCGCTCTCACCTCCGAACTGTTGGTGACAGGGCATTCAGTGTTGCGGCCCCCACCCTCTGGAATGCACTTCCTGCCGAGATCCGTAATGCTGCCTCCCTGGACATCTTCAAATCATCACTAAAAACACACCTGTTCACCCTGGCCTTCGGGCCCTAGCCCTTTTCTGGTCCACCGGCTTCCTTTATTTATTTATTTGGTTTGCCCGTTGATTGTCTGTTTGTTTTGTTTGTCCGCCATGTACAGCGACCTTGGGTCCCTTGAAAGGCGCTATATAAATATCATTTATTATTATTATTATTATTCATTGCTCCACTGCTGGCAAATTCTCTTTTGTCAAAACTCCCTAAAATCACAGAAACTTACCGAAATGCAGCCTGCAGCGCTACATTTTAAATTACAATGCAGGTAGCGATTGGTCGTGACAACCACATGATAAAATAGAGTGTATTGTTTGGGGTCCATTGTATTGCTGCGTTCCCATAATAAAGACAGTATTATAACTGAATGTATTTGTGTAATGAGGATTCAGATTGGAGAGATTATATGCCTTCATAGCTATAGCTACCAACCTACTGCCACCGGAAAATGGCAGAGAAAAGCGCAAAAAAATGGAAGAGATGGACACAGCTGTAAACGTAGTGAAGGAGGAACATTTATTAAAGTAGAGCTTCTAGAAACTTTTTCTACAGAAAATAATATTATAATGATTACATAATTAACCAAAAGAAACAAAAAACTATAATAGCATAAGCATATTATATGAAGACAATATGAGTTGAATTAAGAGGGTTATTTGCTTTTTGATTGCGTGCACATTGAGGTCATAGTGTATTTACTATATTTCTCATTTAAGGAACATTACATAAAATGTGACCTCTATTGACTTGACAGCAGCGGGAGAGTTTTCCTTCCAAAAAGGAAAATGGCCATGAAAGCCTGAGTTCTCGGCACCTGGCCAAGTAATCATTAGGTCATCAGTATTGATCAACAATCCTGTCAAGCCCCTGCAGATATATTAGGGTCATCGTGTGCTATGGGGCAGCAAAAATCATATTTATTGCACTTTTAGGCTTCAGCTCTGACAGCAGGAGTCTGGATCGAGCCCACTGCCTTCACCTGGTCCCACACATCTCTGATAGTTTCTCCACATTTTTTATCATACTTTATTACTTGACAGAGCATAAAGGCGTTATCATGGCATATAATGTCTTGTGATGTCATATAACAATGTCATCTTTTTTTTGTAATACAACTGTTATATATGGGATAAAGATGGAAAAACTTTTCTGGTGTATATATTTAATGATGTAGAGGTTTTTGCCAACATAACTGGGTGTTATTTTCATCGTTCATCAGTAAAAATAGTTGTTTTTTTTGTAAATGTATTAAACATGTCAGAAACAAAACATACAACAATAATAATAATAATATTTTCTTTTTTCTTTTTTCTCACTCATAATAATCATTATAACAAAGTACAAAAAAATAATAATTAAAAAAATAAAATAATAATATTTCTCAAATAGTCTCTTTCATGTTCAACAGGGGCAAGAAGAAGCTTAAAAAAAACTTGGGGGGGGGTACTGTTGTCTCTCGTCAAATGTGTTAGTTATGTTTATGTATTTTGTCTGTCATTTCCTGTTTTATTTTGTACTTACCTCTTGTCTTTCATTTCAGGCCCTGTTTCTCCCTCCCCTGGTGTGTTTTCCCGCCATCGTCAGCGTCTGCCCCGCCCCTGATTGTTTCCACCTGTTCCCACTCACCTCATGTTTAAATAGTCCTGTCTCTCCCCTGTCCTGTGTCAGTTCGTCTGGTTTGTTTCTCTGAATGGTCGTGCCAAGCCTCAGCTAAGAAAAGATCGCTTTCACTCATGTCAGGTTTTGTTGATTTGTTAAGTTTTGTAGGCTTAAGTTTTTCTCAAGTTCTCTTTTTGTTATGCCTAGTTTTTTCCTCCTTGTGAGCGCCTTTTGTTATTTCCAGTACCTACTCTGTTAAGAGGGATTACCTGAACTGTGAAATTAAAATTACATTTTCTTTTACATTCAAGACTTTGTCTCTGGGTCGTGCATTTGGGTTCATCAGTTTGTGTCGAGATCCTGACAGCCTGTAATGCTTGCCAAAAAAACGTAGACTTAAAGATGAAAAATCACTGTCATCGCTATACCTGCCTATGTAGAATGCATACAGATAAGATCAATTACAGTTTAGTATTACAGTACCTTTAATTGAATAATTCCACTCACTATCAAGACTTACATTTCAGCATGTAACAAATTGTATTACAAGACAGTGACAACATTATATTGAGCTTTGAAAAGGAGTTAAACACCTGAATCAATGCCTTCTGATAATAACAATCACATTACATTATCTGTAATAACATTAAAGTATTATTTCATTATCTTTAAAAGGGTTTGCATTATATGTTGAATCTTATGTTGAATCTTATTTTGATACTTACCTTTTCATAGGTCATTTTTACTCAGTAATAGCTTTTAAGGCCTTCTTTGTCAGTAAGTAAGAATATTACTTATTATAGTGATCTAAACGAAAGATTTGTGACCTAAACACAGAGAATCTTAATTAAATGTGTAGCACGAGATTGGGATTGTGTGACATAATTCTGTGGATGCTACTGTAGATATGTTGGCGAGCCAGCCATGAGTGTAATGAAAAGACAAACCTAGATGAGACATCAGGAAAGTAGGAACATGTTTTACAGTTACAGGGCAAAGTAAGCAGAAAGCTGCTGATGTTTGAGAAGTCAGAGCTCATCTTTGTGTGCGTTCACCTAGAGTGTAGTCATAGGCGGTGCCTGAGGCTCAGGTTTGGGAAGGCTAAATCACTTTTTTTACCTGACGCTGCCCGCCTCCCGCGTCTATAGATAAGAGATCAACCGAGATCAACTCTCAGTGAAAGCACCGCCTGCTGACCAATCAGAGCTCAGTGTGCGGAGTTTACATTTTATCAAGTCATATTACAGGAGAAAGGAAATACAGAACAACTGCCATTGCAGAGAAGACGCCGACGTGTCACACTTATCATTCATATCACACTGATATCACATCATCAATCAGATCATCGATCATATAATATCATAATGTATCATATATTTCCTTATCTGAGTCAGCTTCTCGAGCCGTATCTGGCCGTGCAACACTCACAGTGTCCCATAGCCTATGCAGAAGTATTATTTTAAGCAACACATTAAGTTGACGAAACACTCAACTCAAATGTAATTAAAGTCAGATCCACTCGTGTCTTAGACGGGGCAGTGATATCATAAAACTGTTACATTTTCAAACACTCGGTAGTTTATTTATTTTTTAACCAGTTGTTCTATATTCACCTTGCAGGTGAATATATGTGGCTTGTATCCTGGATTATCTGTTTAAATCATGGATGTTTAAAGTTCATATTTGTCTAATATTAGTTTACTTTTCATTAATGAAGTATGACGCTGTGTTGTCAGTACACTTGTCTCTGTTTGTGATTGGTCAAATGTTTCTAACCCCGCCCCTTTCACATGAACGCGCTCTCAGCTGGAGAGAGAAACTCTGGCTTCAGTGGCTTGATTTACCGAGTTGATATTAACCAGCGTCGTATGACCGCTTAGCGAGATCTCGTTTGTTAGGGTTAGTTAAGATAACTCAATATCCAGGATATGTTGAACTGGCTTCGTAGTAGGCCTACAGGGCACAGGTGGCTGCATAGCAGCGCTAATGTCAAAGACACAAACATTATACATTATATTTTTATTTTACCAGGATGCAGTGACAGAAATATTTGGGAAGGCATAGCCTTCCCTAGCCTACAGTACCCGCCGCCCCTGAGTGTAGTGATGACCTCATGAATTGGACCCTGATTCGTTTCAGTTGTTTTTTAACAACTGAAACAGCAGCATACGACTCAAGCTTCAGTGGCATAAGCCCTTTTTTTAAACCAATAATCAGGTGTTATTAATAAATACACAAGTTTTCATTTCAGAGTGTCAGAGAATAGATCATAGTGAAAAATATCCCTTCATTCAATATGCCAGAAAACATGGTTTATGCCACGATGTAAGCATTGTCATTCATTAGTCAGAATAGCTAGGTGGCTATGCTAACATCATCTATGTAATAAGAACGTAAAATCACATTATACCGCATCCTTTATATTGTCAATTAAAACTGAAATGCAACAACCAATTACAACTTCAACATGTATATGGCATGACTATGAGCCTTATTCGTTTCATTTAGATGTTTCCTACATTATGCAGGTTCATCACAGTGGATCAGTGGTGCAGACCTTCAAGACTAAATCAGGATTTCAACCTCAAAATATTTTCAATTGCTGACTGAACTCCTTTCTTTACAAGTCAGTATTCTGCACCACACTTCTCGAACCCCCCACCTTTCTTGCTCTTGCTTTACATGAGCTTCTCTCGCCTCCACGAGCTGCCTGTCTTTCTAGTGTCTCCTTCAGACTGCTGCTTTGCATTCTCAGCGACAGCCGATCGATATGCCGCCCTCTGTGTCTGGTGAGCCGGGCGTCACCACTGAAATAACAACCACTCAGCCTGTTTGTATAGAGCAGTCTCTCAATTCGTCCATGGTACTCAGGAAACTCAATGCAAAACAATCATTTACAACAACATGGCCGGCCGAGAGCACTGAGGTGGTGGAACTCATTCATGTAAGAGCAGAGGAATAGAGAATAGATGTTTGACTGATGTGTAGGTGGCCTTTAAAGCAAGTGAGGTATGTTAAATGATTTGGATTGATGGGTTTGGCATGACATTCTTTATGATACAAAAAAACACTTCAGCTGGAAAAGAGACACACTGAGACCCTCCTGGGACAGACAAGAGCCCAGCGGGATGGCGTCAGTGTTTCAGCACTTATTATGATAATACAACAACATACTTCTGATAATGCAACCCAGATGCCAGAGCTCCAAACGCAGGTGCTCAGTGGGCTGGTGTTAATTGCTGCTAATTGATGTAGCAACACGTCAAGTCATATGTGGTCTCTGTGTTACCGTGAGAACAGAGGGGATTGGACGCTAGGACTGTGTAAGATTATTCAGGAGTTCTGTTGTTATGTTTTATTATTTATTTAGTTCACAGACAATTAGGATGTTTGTTAAAATAGACAAAAATTGACAGATTTTGTTTTCTATGTCATAGACAATTGTTATTTGGTAACTGTTCAGTATATAACTGAATCAACAAAGCATTAAAACTGTAAGACGGTCAGAGTGAACTGCTTGCATGAACATTGGGATCTGCATAAATAACTGGCCTTTCAGCATGTGTAAGCTATTTGTGTACAATTCAGAAAAGGTCTTCATAATGATGTATGTATTATTTGCTAGTCATATTATTGAAATAGTAATTCTGGCATTGTTTTCTTTCTTTGACTTTGTCTACCCGTGCTTGTATGGCAAAGTGACAGAACAGCTGCATCAAATAATTGTTTTGCAATTAATCAACGATAAAAAGCGATATAAATTCACAGGTTGTTATGAAAAGAATCCTAGGCTGAAAATAAGAATGAGTAGGGCAGTGCTTGGAAAAATGCACCCGTCTTTAAAAGCACGGTTTTGTTTGATCTCAATGACAGCCATTGTATCGGCAACTTTCACATTTATTTCCTCTTCCTGCAACATGTTCCAGCTCATCTGGCTGCAGGCCTGGGTGCCTTGCTGCAACTTCTTTAAAGAGCTTTAAGGGGTCTTGGAGATGGAGCAGAGCAACAGATGAATAGACTAGCAGAGAGTAGAGGAAGGGATAGACGAGTGGGAGGAGGAGGAGTGGAGCTGGACAAGATGAAAGAAACAGCTGTATACAAATGACAGGCTTCCGTACCCCACCACTACCACCACGCACCAGTCTCCCTCCCACCTGCGGTGATGTTGCCCTGTGCGGTCATCGAACAGCTTCAAAGAGCCAGGCAGGCGAGACGAGGCGAGTGGGCAGAATCCTCAAAGCGGCAGCCTCCCTCTCCTCCTCCGCTAACACCACGGCCTTACACACACAAGCACAATCTGCCTCGTCCATGACGCGCACCCTCCGCACCCCCCACTGCATGTGAAGAGTAGGGGGAAGAAATATAGAAGGAGGAGGGGAATAGAGTGACTTTATCACAGCCATATACTCGGTAGGATTGAAAAGCTTGGCTCTGATGTAAGACCAACAAGTGTGTACTGTGTATGCTATTTCTCCATGTATTTCATATATTTCATGAAAATCCAACATACACTAGACAGATAAAATCAATATGATGCCATTTGGCAGCCATTGACTTCCATTGATCCTGCACTCTTAGATCTTTTCTTTTTGTTGCAATTTTGGGTAGCAAAACAAACTGAAAAGTAAAAAGGGCTACATGCTAGCAAACAGGAAATTGTGTTTGTGAGCACTTGATGGAAGGAAATTCAATTGTTTTTTTGTTTGGGTCGCCCGAGAAAGATATCTTGATGTATAGCTTCTAAATGCTCCACTTTTTTTATTAGCTTCTGCCATTAGCTTTTGGCGTTAGCTTTATTTGCTGACAGTGTCTTTCTGCTGTTGGCTTCTCGGCAGGAAGCTTAGCATTGGTTTTGTAGAGCTTTTATGCCGCCTTGCTGCTGCTGCCGGAAACAAGGTTGGTAACATGACGTTTTCTGGTTGAAAAATCCACACCAGTAGGCAAAGATAGACTATGCTAAAAGCTCTGTTGTTTTAACACCACACTGTAGGCCTAGTCAGTTGATCAACTGCTCAAATGAAAACATTTTTAATTAGTTCAGTTTTACGTTAGGTCATCTCACATCGATCAACATATTTTGTTACTTTCAAAGTCGCATTACTGTCGCAATCAGAACACATACAATATTACGGGCTTTTTTTTCGAAACACATACATGATGTTTCATGATGTTATACTGTACAGAAATTAATGGAAACAAATACCTGCCTGAAAGACAAGGAAACACCATGTTTCCAAATGTCAAGAAGTAACGTTCAAAGCCAATATGGGTGGTAAGTGGAGATTTAAACATATACAGGAGGATATTAGGACTGCTCAGATGGACTTAAAATGTGATTTGATCTACAAGACGTGGATGTTGTGAGATGAATTTAGCAAATTTGAAAAGTACACTCATTATAAACTTGAAATGGTACAGTATGGTTTTGATGATTTCAAATACAGATGCATAACATGTATAGTATCACCTATGACTATTAAACAGTGTCTCAGGGGATCCTAAATAAAACCTTTTAGCTAAAAACTATACATTATAATTATCTGTGTTGAATAATATGGCAGTTTCAGTAAAAAACTCAATATTTGGACCCCTTTTGTCTAGAATGCCTGGCGTTGGTATTTGTGACAGAAAATAGAGAGACTAACGAGGAACAAATGGCAATTTTGCTGTGAAACACCCTTCCCCTCCACCATACCTAACTATAATGATCAAGAATGACAGTTCTTGGGTGAAGGCCAGGGCATTTTTACCACAGACATGTGATGGATATGGACACACACATACAAAGAAAAACAGAAAGGCAACAAATAAAAGCCATGTTGTTGTTTCTTTATTTGATTGTAATTATTAATTACAGGACGTCAAGATCCCATCCTCTTCTCTGCTATACATTTTCTCAGACTGGATGATGATGGAGCAGAAGAAGGTGTTTTGATTTGCGGCTGTCAAACACACAAACTCTGCACACATGCATGAACACACGTGAACACCAACCTCTCACTCGCTCAGTCCTGCCCTTCATTGGCCTGGGCTGGTAAAAAAGAGCGGGTGTGTGAGAATCTCATTACTGCAACACAAAGCAGAATTTCCTTTGAGGATTGGTGTGTGTTTGAGGGAGAGAGAAAGAGTGAGACAGTTATTGTGTATGCAAAAGTGAAATAGAGCAAAAGTCTGCTAGTGCGGGCATGGCTACCTCAGTGTGTGTGTTTGTGTATATATATATATATGTGTGTGTGTGTAAGGCAAGCTCAATCAGCAGCAGACTGATGGGGAGGGAGACTGAGGCAGCTGGGGCCTCCTGCCCAGGCCTTCAATTTCCCTCCCAGTCCAGCCACTGGAGTGTGTAATTACTATGGGGCCGGCCTGGGGGCTGGCATGGAAGTGCAAAAGCACACACACACAAACATACACACACATCATCCCTCAGTATCCACCCTACCGCATCCACTACTACCCCCCAAGTCACACACCTCCCACTAATAGCCCCGACACATGCATGATCTCCACTCTCTCTCTCTCTGTCTCTCTCTCTCTCTCTCTCTCTCTCTCTCTCTCTCTCTCTCTCTCTCTCTCACACACACACACACACACGCACACACACACACACACACACACACACACACACACACACACACACACACACACACACACACACACACACACACACACACACACAGTTAAGAAACATATCAGCCTCCCTCCCCTGGACTGTAGTTCATCCTGATACCCTGTGTTGCCCTGGGGTGGCTGAGCATCTATGATCCACGACTGAGAGCACACTATGAAATCCCTCTCAGCTCTCACTTCACAGGAAGTATCCACTCTGCCACCATGACACAAAGTATAGATTTCTAAAAGTTATAATCTTAAAAAAAAGTTATGTTTTAATATTTTTTGTATTTTATTGTATATTTTATTGGAAATGTTTTCTTTGTTTTTTATGTTATTACATATATATTATAATATCTTATTTTATCTTTTTATTATACATTTTACTTCTTGTGTATACACAAATATTTTGTTTTTATTTTATTCTAATACTGTCACAAAACCCTTTGACAAACTGTTCCCCCGGGATAAATAAAGTGTCTGATTCTGATAAAATAATATAATGCTTTACCAAAATTATTATTAATATATTATTAAGTTAATACTAATGAAAAATCATCATTCAAACATTTAACGGGCAAATCACAGGTTTACTTTTATCATGACTGCTATTGTTCATCAAAAGGTCTTCAAGACATTTTTAAATATTGCAGGGCGTGCTGGAAGAGTCAGGAACCTGTACAGTGAGCTGTTAGATGAAGCCACACCTCCAACTTCTCAGTGAGGTAACCGACCAATTTAAATTATTCATCTCAAAATTAAAGCACATTTATTCACAAAAAGGTAAAAAAAAGGCCACATTATTGACCCGAAAGTACATACATGTAAAAAGCAGACTCAGACGCTCGCTTGACATTTCTTCAACAAAACGTTCACATGTAAGAGGTTTATCTCTCATTCAGATCAATGGAAAGGCTCTCCTCTCACTGATTACTGCACATCACCATGGAAACCTTTGATCTCTGGGCTCAAGCACAGGTGTTTGATAACAACGTTACCTCAAACACAAACACCTGTATCATGGAACACGATGATGTCATAACTCCAACTGACACGCTCAGAACGCCACCAAACATCACATGATGGTTAACACTGTGGCCCTAAACAGCTCTACGTCAAATCTGATGTTACATAATGTGGTGTTACCATGGCAACGCATCCCTTGCCATAAAACACGATGTCGCTATAACTCCAAAGGACACGGTCTGATCGTTCCCCAATCTTCACCTGTATATCACCTCTCCATGCCTCAACAGCTCTATGTCAAATCTGACATCTCACCCTAAGCCATTTCCCTCGCCAAAAAACACGATGTTCTCGCAACGCCTATGAAAAGGGCCAAAACAGCACCAGACTTCAGATAATGGTTAATGGTCCAGCCTTCAATTAATATACTATGCTCCAAACGGCCCAAAACTTCATAGGTTTGGTAACGATGCAGCCATCTAAGCGTATTATGGGGTTTCATCAAATGCCGTTGCCATGGCGACAGATCACTCGCCATTAAGTTAGTCCAAACGTTTGCAGTTAAAATATTCTGCTGCTTTTCAAATCCTTTTTACTTTCTTTTCTCTTCTTAATACACATCTATTCACTACTACTTACATTTAATATTTAACTCCTTCAGCCTACTTTCAGCTACAGAAACCATTCAACTATTACATTATTCAGCTATTTCAGGACATTGAGGCTATATATTTTTTAAACCTTTTCCTTTAAATATTAAGCTTCTTCACTATTTTTCCTACTCTTCCAGTTTAACATTTCACTTTCAAGTTTTCAACAAAGTCATTGTAATGCATTTGAGCTGTAACAATTTTGATTCAAATCATTTCACTTTTCTGCATTTCTCCGCTAAGTTCAGCAACACACTTACTTGGTTGTTGTAGCTAAAATCAGCTACAAAGACCATTCAACTAATAACATATTTAGCTTTTTCTGCATTTTCAGCTAATTTCAGCAACAAATGTACACAGTTTACAGCATTCACACGCATTTTCAGCAGGAAATGCATTTTCTAGTTTCAACCAATATTTTGCAGTCGAATAACTTCAGCATACTTTCAGCTACAGAAACCATTCAAATATAAAACATATTCAGCCTTTTTAGCACATAATGGGAAACGTTCAACTTTTTCAAAATATGTTATACTTTTTTAAATATTCAGCTTTTTAAACTCTTTTTTAACATGTCAATGGGAGGAACCTTCAAATCCTCTTTTAACTACACCGTGCGCCAAATGCTACTCCTTCCACATATTTTCAGCTACAGAAACCATTCAAATGTTAAAATGATCAGCTCCTTCAGGACATGTGTGCTATGACTTTTCTTGTTTATGAAATTTACACTTTTTGAGATATTTAACTTAGTTTGGAGCTTGGTAAAGAGGCCTTCTTCAGATTGTAACATTAGTGTGTATTGCGCCGCTCGTTAAGTCTAGAGTGCTTTGATCTCAAAACAGAGTGGAGGACAGCTTGAAATTCGCCAAAAAATGTGTTATACCTGCCATAATTCCCAAACCCTACACTCATTGGATATCATTTTTCATGAAAAACGTAGGAAAACCTCTCTTACTGTACGTTGAAAAAAAAAAAAATATTAAGCAAACATTTTTAACAAAATGTCTCTTGAGGGCATGAAGTGACAAAAACTTTCAACATGTCTCCATTAAGGCCCATTGTAAATTCAGCCTGATTTGTCCTCAGAGCACCAGCTGCACACCTTTAGTAAATCTGCCAAAAATGTCACATTATTGACCCGAAAGTGCACGAAAAGCACACTTCAGATGCTCAGGGTCCTTGACATGCTTCACGTGTTGACATTTTACAGAAAGCAGCTGCCGTTTTTAAACTATAGTTAGAAATGTAAGAGGTTTATTTCTCATTCTGAACAATGGAAAGGCTCTCCTTTCACAGCTCATCTACATGGAAAACCTTTGATATCTGGGCTCACGTACACAGGTGTTTGATAACGTCGTCACCATGGTAACCTTTGATCTCTGGGCTTACACACACAGGTGTTTGATTAAGTCGTCACCTCAAACACAAACAAACAGACTGGAGATTAAAGGCTGTTTCAGCCTATTATTTTCTGTCTGATGGAGACTTCATACTGACTTCAACACATTACACATATTTTATACATTATTGGTGACGTTTGGTTTTAGTTCAAAAGTTTGCAGTTAAAATATTCTGCTGCTTTTCAAAGCATTTTTTTCTTTTCTCTTCTTAATACACATTCATTCACTACTACTTACATTTAATATTTAACTCCTTCAGCCTACTTTCAGCTATAAACCATTCAACTATTAACTTATTCAGCTATTTCAGGACATCAAGGCTATACATGTTGTTGTTTATACCTTTTTTTAAACCTTTTCTTTTAAATATTAAGCTTCTTCACTATTTCTCCTACTCTTAGTTTAACATTTCACTTTCAAGTTTTCAACAAAGTCATTGCAATGCATTTGAGCTGTGACAATTTTGATTCAAATCATTTCACTTTTCTGCATTTCTCCGCTAAATTCAGCAACACATTTACTTGGTTTTTGTAGCTAAAAGCAGCTACAGAGACCATTCAACTAATAAAATATTCAGCTTTTTCTGCATTTTCAGCTAAATTCAGCAACAAATGTACACAGTTTACAGCATTCACACGCATTTTCAGCAGGAAATGTCTTTAATTCCTGTCCGTCTTCTTCATTTTGCCACTTATGTCATCATGCTTTTTGTGTCTTTTAACCTCTTTTACTATTTCTGCACTGTTTTCTTCTTCTTCTTCTTCTCCTTTTGTTTTTATGAAAGTTCATAATGAATTTCCAAAGTGGTATGCTCTCCTAATATATAAAAATCAATATTCAAAAAATATTCCAGGCATTTTGAGTAATAGGAAGCAAACATGGCCTTGTTGATTATCTACCAAACTACTTTTTGTGGATTGAGTGTGGTCCTATGATCAGAACATCCTTAGCAACAGTCTGTTATACCTAGCAGCGGTCTGTTATACAGAAATGGACTGTAGAATGTTGAAAATTGACCAATCAGAATCAAGTATTCAACTGTGCTGTGAAATGAGTCCTTGAAATGTCTGAGAATTTACAGCAAGCAGTGGAGTTTGACTCATTTTAAATGTTGCAGATTTTTCCTATTTCGAAACGGGATTTGGAAATTCAGTGTATCTGTATAATTAAATGTTCCTTTGATGTTAATAATCCAGATACAGAGAAAAAAACGGTTCCTATCATTAGGATACCATATTGAGAGCATTGTGCTGTCTTGGCTCTCTGAGTTGTTTCTCTAGCTGCTTGTGTGAAGCTACAGTTTCTAAACCTGTGAGTGGGATGTGTGCACTTGTTTTAGCTGCTCTAGCAACAGGCAGACTTGAGAGAAGCTCCTTGATTTAAGCACATTTTAATGGGACACACACTTCTGCCTGACAGCATCTAACAGAGGCCCTGCGAGGTTTGGTTCATATTTCTATGCTCTTACCCCTTGTGTGCGTGCGTGTGTCATCCATGTCCTCCTCAGCGCAGCGGCAACACACGCACACGCTTTCATCGGTGGGCCCTAGGACAGACAGACAATTAAACAGGTCAGCATGGGGTAACCTCTGCCAGCCTGTGGGGGGCGGTAGACAAGCAGCTGGAGGTAGCAGGACAGGCGAGAACAGCAACACCTCAGACTGACTTGCTCTCTGTTTCACATGCACTGAGGGACACACACACTCACACATACCACACACCCGTACAACCCCATGCATTTACCCAGCAGGAGAGAAAGATGATAAAGAAGTTATAGAGTGGAGGATAAGGACCAATTTCTGGACACTGACCTCAACTCTGAACCTCTGAAATTACACAAAGACATTATGAAATGACAGGAAAGTTAAGAAATGTCCTCTCATTTTGCCATTTTTTCCCCACAAGGTTAACTCTTATTGCAAATAAAATTGTCCTTGAAGGAACTGAACCTTCCTTAAAATGTACATACTAAAATCCATTTCTTAATAAGGCAATAGGGACATGAAATATAAATCTAATTATATGTCACAGTACTCTTCTGTTCTCTTGCAGAATATTACATATTCATTCTCTTAATTTCTTCAACTGAGTGTATTATTCCTCTGCAGAGATGTTACAACAATTCAAAAACAGGTGCCTCAGTGTCTGAACAAACTTCATTCTTGGATCTTGTGTGATAGAAGCAGATTAAAGCCTTTCTCTGTTTGTGTGGTAACTGATTGCTGAGGCAATGCTATTTTTGTTTGTTATTGCAGCTGAGGCGGAATTACCTCGATTTTGTACATAATAGTCAATTAAATTAACTGTGAAAGGCTATTTATTTTAACCCGGGGATACTTTTTTCTTCTCCTTTTCTCTCCTCTCATAGATGTTGTAAGGGGAAAAAGGCATCAGGAGAAGAGAAATTGGCAGGAGAACAAAGAGGGAGGATTTAGTGGAAGCTTCATAGCTAGAGTCATACTGCCATCAGGTGGACAAAGAAAACCATGCAGGATCTGAATACATGTGTTAAAGCTGGATCGTGCACTGTCTCCTGTACAGTCTCACTGTAAGATTTTATCCCAAAATATGATCAATGTATTGATCAGAGCCATCACATTTTGTGTTAACTAGCTTTAATTTGTCTTTAGTCAAAGATGAATCTTGATTGGGCCCGAACACCATTATAACAATTATACACTTTTTTTTTAGAGACCTTCAGACTTGGCTAAAATTTACAAAATCAGTTTTGTAGTGTTTATATACAGTAGCTGTTGTGGAGGATATCATGAAGCCTTGTTCCGATAACAAAAAACTAGAGCGTAGTTATTATATCATTTTAACTTGAAACGGGTCACGGGGAAGCCGAACACAACACAAGGGTTAAAGGGGCTATATTATGCTCAATTTAAGGTTCATATTAGTATTTTTTGCCTCTACCCTGACATGTTTAAATGCTTTAATGTTAAAAAAGGTATTTTCTCATACTGCCTGTGCTGCAGCACCTCTTTTCACCCTCTGTCTGTGACCAGAGCCTGCAGTTTGCTCTGATTAGTTAGCTGGCCGGCTCTGTTTCGATTGGCCCTAAGCCAATCACGTACAATGTGTATAGAAGCGCAATTGTTACATAGTTATGTCACTATGAAAGTCCCTGTGGCACGTACTTTGTTATTTAAGCCTTTGCAGACTATTTACATGCACACAAATCTATATAACACACTATGGGAAAGGGAAAAATAGGCCCATTTAAAGCTGATAGCCGAACAGTTCCAGATAAAGATTAGGCATGACTAATTAATACTAATTGGCCTAATTATACTATTAGTATATTCCAGTGGTAGGATTAGTTTTGATCATTAACATTTCCAATAACTCAAGATCAATGAAAAGTCAACACCAAAGTCATATTTGGTATTCGAATACAACATTTATTTCATTCTCAACAACATTAAGGTATATCTGCATGCTGCCATTTAAACGCTTAAATGTGTTTGTATTCCTATCACATGGTAGTAAGGTGTAAATGGGGTGTAAAATAATACACAACACAATAATGTTTGTTGATACGGCTCAGTACAAAGGAGATTCATCATATTACAGATGCATTTGAACACCGGCTGGCATCCAAATGGAAACAAATAGACAGAAAACACAATATAGAACAAGAAATATAAAGGATTGCACAAACACACACATGCATACAATGCAGTCAGTTGAAATGTGTATGACGGTAAGACAGAGTATCATTGTAAATGCGAGTTAGAGCAAATGATGTGTTGGGGGAAGTAAACAAAGCCAGTTCTTGTGATCGACTGCAGAACACTTTCCGTCTCATTGACTCTGAATAATTTTTCACATCAAGTGAAAAGTAATTACATCACAAGAACTCATGTGGAATGGTTTGATGTGTATAAGTGTGTAGAGCAAGATGAGCGTTCATATTGGTCAGTGATTTCATCCCCAACTGTGAGGAGTGGTGTCATGGAATTAAGTGTGTTTGATTGTCTTCTGTCTCAGCTTATGTGCACCAAGTGTGTTACCTCTAGCATTTTTCATTCATGTACTGTAGCTTTCATTGACTCCAAATATAAAATGTAATTAAAATGTCTCAAAGTGCGGCTATTTTTTACATCTTTAACCTTAGCCCTTACCCTTGGGTTGGGGTTGGGGTTAAGGCACCGTAGCGTGTCTGTGGGTTTGCCGTGCATGCTCTCCACTTTAAGTCAAATGCCCATTCTGGTCCCTGCGTAAAATACCATTAAATTGTTGTTTGGGATTACCTATACGATATAGAAGTGTGTCATGGTAGGCCTGAAGGAACCCATTCAATTGGTATTTTGTGTGTGGTTGATGAATTGCGGATTACTAAGGATACCATTTGATGGGCCTATTTCTTTATTATATGGACTGATTACCCAGCACCATATAGATAGAAGAGTTACGACATCTCCGTTCACTCCAATGGACCAGTTTTTTACAGCAATGGCGGATTCTGGAGCCTCTCAATAGTTCCCCGGAAGTTAGCGGCAACTATTGAGAGGATCTGCGGCTAGCAGTCTATGGTTGCAGCATAATAGACCGTTCGTGATGGACTTTTGAAGGTAAGAAGACGTTTAAAGATTTATATTGCGGATATTATCAGAACATCTGAATCAAATTAACTACACGTGTATTAAAGGATGTTAGTGGATTATCCCTTCAATCAGTATATTTAACGTTTACAGATAACAGATTAGGCTAGGATTCCGGATTCCGGATTTAGAGTGGATATTTGAGACTTCCAAACAGTAAACTAAAACGTAACTTATGAGTGAGTGTTTTTAGCAGAGTCATATTATGTCTTTGTGATTCTGTTGATTATTACCTGTCTGTATTATGTTGCAGCTCAGCTGATTTTGGATTGATGGCAAAGGGAGAGGGACTTAAGTGAGAGTGAAAACACAAGGTACGTTTAAAATAGGTCAGCAATGTCCCATCCTATACTGTAGGTTGCTAGATGTATCTAACCCTTTCTCCTGTCTCCCTCTTTCAGCATAAGAACCCCAGGGGGATTCAATGGAGCCTGAAGACCTGCAATGAGACCCTCACCCTGCACCTTAGTCTCAACTCCCAGAGCTTTGCAAGCCTCTCCCTGTTCCTTATTTTTGATTAAACAGACGTTAAGCTTCCCAATGGTGTGGTCTTCGTTTTGTGAAAAATATGATTACCTCACATATGTTGTTGTCTTTTGTGATAGTTAAATTGCTCCTGCTGACTTGAGCCAGACATTCTTTCCTCCTCTCTGTGTCAGTGGGGAAACCTTACATTTGTACTCCTTTCTCTGAGCGATTGGAGCATCCCCCGGCAGCACAGCAAACCATGGGGGAGACTATATACCGGACAACACGGAGGAAAAGGCACAGACAAACTGCATGACATGCTATTCAATGTTTATTGAATTCCATTTATTTACTGTCAGTTGACAATCATTGATAGGCACCTGTTGGTCTCCTGTCCTTTCTGAAAGTCATAAAGATGACATTACTCATTTAGATTACTTATGTCCTCAGTTACCAGGGAATTACTGAAACCACCATGAATTAAAGAAATGGTAGAAATGAATCTAATCTGAATTTTGAAACCTTCATTCCCTCCCTCTAAATATATCAAACATTAGGAAGTGATGCTCCTGACTACCATACAAGTTTAAGAAGATAATATTTGTTTTAAACAATTCAAAGCAATAAACAACAGCAACAGGCTCTTTAACCAAGGCAACGTTAGCCTAACATGTATATGTTAACAAGTAAGATAGCTGTTCACTTCACACTATGTATATTTTCTGCTATTTTATTTCTATTTGAGATGTTTACATCTTCGATTGTTTAATTCTAGGCTTTTAACTGTCTTATGTACAATGCCTTGTCTTTTGCTGCTGCAAAGCAAACATTTCCCAAATTGGTATCAATAAAGTACTTCTTATTTTATCTTAATCCTCAAATATTAGCAAATTTAACTTTTTCAAATATTGATGTAACTACATACACATCGATATGTTGTATAAATATTGCAAATCAAAACCTTTATTCACTACTTATTACCAAAAATCGTAGTTCTATCTCCGGTAATCATGCATTCAAATGTCCCACCACGAACTTCCGGGGAACTATTGAGTCTCCCTGAACCACGTGACGATCACGCATTTTGGTCCTCCGCTGTCGTAACTCTTCTCTCTATGGCTGCGTTTAAATTCTCTTATTTTTCATTTCCTCGCTCCTTGGTCTCGGTCTCACCGGAAGTTGATTTGTCTGCGCCATCTTGAGTCCCAATGGCCTTATTTTTGCCGGAGGACCGAGGAGCGAGGAGCGATAATGGAGGAGCTATAATCGAGGAACCACCAGACCATCCTCCGATTAAATCCTCAGACACTCGCGCCGCCCCCTTACTGTGTATCGCTCACTGATTGGACGATGCAGCGCATGCACTGATCTGATGCTTCTTGACATGAGAGCAGTTTCCCAGCGGAGTGAAGAAAATACATGAACCTCACGGGAGTCACTCCTCAGTCTACCATGTTTTGTTTCAATTAATGTATCATTTAGTTACAAATATGTGATATATCTGAACAACAAAGTGGTCAAAAATCATTTTATTCATTTTTTGGAAACATTTTCATGATCGCTTTTTTCGTTTTACATTTTCATTTATTGTCATTTCCATTCAATCAGTCATTAAGTGCTATTAAAAATGTTAATTTGCTACATATCCAAACAAACACACAAAGTGTGCAATCCAATGAATGTTAATCTAACTGGGTTTTGATAGATAACATATCTCTTTTTCTTCTCTGAATTATTTTATTTCTATTGTGCACTCTAATCAATATTAATCAAACTATTGTTCGTTTATACATTTTAAGAATGGCGTTTATCTTTTTTGAGAATTAGTTCTTATTTTATTTTATTTATTTGGGTCTATAACAGATGATACAAATGTTTGTGTCAGTAAATGTGTACTAACAGAGGCGGGGGTGTGTGTGGAAATAACGGGGACAGAGCTGGCTGCTGTCAGACGATCAGCTGTGCAGCGTCATCACAAACGGACGTCGCTTCACGTGACGCTCAGGAGGAAAGGACGTCCCATTGCTCTTAAAACTCATTTCCCTGCTTCTCGTGGTTTCCTTGCGCCTCTCCATGCTTCCCTGGTGGGAGGGACTAGTCACAGGGAAACGACGCAAGTGAGGGACGCAAGGAATCCATTTAACCGAAGTGAGAAGGGCCCTATATGGCGCTGGCAGCTCACACACAGTGACGTCACGAGCTACCCACAATGCAACATGCGCCATATATATATATATATATATATAAATACGCCATTTTCATGGAGGTGCAAATATCCTGGAAGTGCAAATATAAACAGCTAGCTAACTAGGTTTTTTTTCTGAATTAAGGACCGAAGAAATCGCTGCATGTCTTCGGATTACATCTCTGGACTTGAGGGGTGTGCTCTAGGTCGTTACCAGCGTAAACTAGAGCTGTGTGGGTTGTCGGATTGCCCTTACAGACTGCGTCGATTTTGGCTGCATCTACGTCTAATTTCTGGAAACACCAGGTGAATACCCCACTTGTCACAATAATATTATCATGCCATTGCATATATGTGGTATTTTAGAGTTGACTAGATATTGATTAAGGCAATAGACTATGATATTCAGTACAGGAAGCTGAGCAACACCTAGACGGTGTACGGCTAAACCCTTGGCCTGCTTGCACCTCGCGTAAAACGGCGGATACCGGAAGTACGGTGTCGCCCTCGGCCCAATACCCGTATGTGTGTGTGAAAGAATACCGTTCGTGTTGGACTTTGAAAGGTAAGAAGACGTTTAAAGATGTATATTGCGGATATTATCAGCACATCTGAGTCAAATTAACATGTGTATTAAAGGATGTTAGTGGATTCCGTGAAGATTATCCCTAAATCAGTAGATTTAGGGAACGTTTACAGATAACAGATTAGGCTAGGATTCCGGATAACGTTAGCAACACACGTTAACCATGAACAGCCTATTCATCCATTCTCCTAATGTTATTTCAACCCAACGTTGTGGAGAAAAGGGGCTTCTTAACGTGCTTTTATCCGGGGTGGAGGGAGTTACATATTAGTTAAATATAACATTGGGGCGTGTGATTGTAGTGGGTGGAGGTGGTGAAATGAGGATATCCATTTTGGAGTTCAAGCTAGTATAATATAGTTAACGAACGTTACACAATAATAAGGAAGAGAGCTATTTTTGTGATACATCGTTATTGATATGGATTTAGAGTGGATATTTGAGACTTCTAAACAGTAAACAAAAACATAATTTATGGGTGAGTGTTTTTAGCAGAGTCATATTATGTCTTTGTGATTCTGTTGATTATTACCTGTCTGTATTATCTTGCAGCTCAGCTGATTTTGGATTGATGGCAAAGGGAGAGGGACTTAAGTGAGCGTGAAAACACAAGATAAGTTTAAAATAGGTCAGCAATTTCCCATCCTATAGGTTGCTAGATGTATCTAACCCTTTCTCCTGTCTCCCTCTCTCAGCACAAGAACCCCAGGTGGATTCAATGGAGCCTGAAGACCTGCAATGTTTTGCAGTTTTGCAAGCCTCTCCCTGTTCCTTATTTTTGATTAAACAGACGTTAAGCTTCCCAATGGTGTGGTCTTTGTTTTGTGAAAAATATGATTGCCTCACATATGTTGTTGTTGCTGTTGTTGTCTTTTGTGATAGTTAAATTGCTCCTGCTGACTTGAGCCAGCCATTCTTTCTTCCTCTCTGTGTCAGTGGGGAAACTTCATGTGTACTCCTTTCTCTGAGCGATTGGAGCATCCCCCGGCAGCACAGCAAACCATGGGGGAGACTATATGCCAGGACAACACGGAGGAAAAGGCACAGACAAACTGCATGATATGCTATTCAATGTTTATTGAATTCCATTTATTTACAATGGATGTTCCTAAAACAACACATTTAACATCATCATCATCATCATCATCATCATCATGCTGCTGCTAGTCCTTTGATAGTCACCTGTCGGTCTCCTGTCCTTTCTGAAAGTCATAAAGATTACATTAGTCATTTAGATTACTTATGTCCTCAATTACCATGGGATTACTGAAACCACCATGAATTAAAGAAATGGTAGAAATTATTCTAATCTGAATTTTGAAACCTTCCTTCCCTCCCTCTAAATATATCAATAAACATTAGGATGTGATGCTCCTGACTACCATACAGGTTTAAGAAGATAATATTTGTTTTAAAGAATTCAAAGCAATAAACAACAGGCTCTTTAACCAAGGCAACGTTAGCCTAACATGTATATGTTAACAGGTAAGATAGCTGTTCACACTGTATATTTTTCTACTTTTTGTAATGCTATTTTATTTTTATTTAAGATGTTTACATTTTCGATTGTTTAATTCTAGTCTTTTAACTGTCTAATGCCTTGTCTTTTGCTGCTGCAGCGTAAACATTTCCCCAATTGGTATCAATAAAGTACTTCTTATTTTATCTTAATCCTCAAATATTAGCAAATGTTACTTTAAAAAAACAAAAAACCATTGATGTGACTACATACACATATCGATATGTTGTATAAATATTGCAAATCAAAACCTTTATTGACCACTAATTACCAAAAATTGCATTTCTATCCTGGTATTAATGCATTCAAATCGTGATTCAAATGGCCCGCCATGAACTTCCGGGGAACTATTGAGTCGCCCTGAACCACGTGACGATCAAGCATTTTGGACTTCCGTTGTCGCAACTATTCTATCTATATGGTGCTGGGATTACCTATACGATATAGAAGTGTGTCATGGTAGGCCTGAAGGAACCCGTTCAATTGGTATTTTGTGTGTGGTTGATGACTTGCTGATTACTAAGGATACCATTTGATGGGCCTATTTATTTATTATATGGACTGTTGATATCAATTGTGAAGCGGTAGGAGTGAGTCGAAACAGTATGGGTCTGATTAGGTCCAAATAGTGGCATATTTGATGAAGCATGCTTGGTGGATAGTTGGCCATAATAACATTTGCAGTCTGATACTCTAGGTCTAATGTGAAGAATCACATGGTGGGGCAAGGGTTATCTGGTATCGGTGTAGATGCCTACGAAGTTACTCAGAGGGGCATGGAACAAAGGTCAGACCCCTCTGCAATAGCCGCTGCTGTACTGCAGAGAGGAAAAATGATCGAGACTGATAACTGTGGATGATGAACTCCACCCCAGGTCAGGTTCGGGATTGGGTTTAGAGGAGATGTGGGTCCCGTCAGATTGTAGGTTACGTGTAGGTGTATACTGTATGCTGGATTGCGTTTAAAAGCGTTATACATTTATCTGTAACTGTTGGAGTCATTTTTCCAGTATGAGTTGAGCTGTGTGTGTCATCCAATGGATCTTGATTGGTCTGGTTGTGATCATGTTGTGTAGGATACCAGTCAGGGGTTTGGCGTCTAGAACCTATATTCATTGATCGGTTATAGATTTGTTTTTGTGTGGGTGAGGTTGTTTTGGCAAGTTTGTGAAGAGCCCTGAGCCGTGCTATAGTTTCTCTGGCGTTCTGGTTCATTGATACCACTAGACAGGATAAGAGTTTAGACCCTAGGGGGTGGGTTGGGTTTAAGTAGTTCTAATAAATTGTAGGCTTTGGCCCTGGGTAGCTGTCAATTTGGATGTTTTGGTTCCTGGGATGGGTGGGATTCTGGAAAGGTTGGAGTCTCCCAATATCCGGATTGGTTTAGTTCCTGTCATGCACCAGTCCTGTAAATTGGATTTGACCAGATGGCACTTGGCTCTATATGTAGCTGGAGGGAAGGAGATGTTAAGGTTTGGGGAAGGGGAGTGTAAGGATTAGGGTTTACTGTATATGATGGTTTTGTAATGTTGTTGTAGAATCATGTATATGTATGCAGTTGATGGTGTTGCTATGTCATTTGGTGAGTGTATGTTCTGTTGGTGTGGATGCTATAATGAATTATGTATGTCTGTTAACTTACCAGGTCATGCCTGGTGAATATGTGTTAGCTGCAAGGGCCTTTCTATTTTGTGTTGGTGGTGTATTGCTTGAATTAGCTTAAAGTATTGCTTACTGAGGTGTCTAGTTTATTGATCTAGTGGGTGAGTCAATGGACCATAAAGATGTGTATCAGTGGATGTGTTACGGTGTGCAGGAAGCAGGACCCAAATGCAGATTTAACTGACAAAATAATTCCTTTATTTCAAGGCTACAAATCTCCAGACAGAACAGAACACTCACCGCAGTTTACTCACAACACAAGAGAACCCGACAAAGAGAGACGGAAAACCCAGAACTTAAATACACCCAGGACTAATCACATAAACACGAGACAGGTGAGGAGGGAGGAGAAAACACAGAGGTACCAGGTGAACACAATCGGGGAGGGAAACAGACAGAAAGCAAACAGGCAGGAAACGGGGGTGAACACTTTACAAAATAAAACAGGAAACCCAAAGATAGAAAAAGACAAGAAAAACACCAACACAGACAGATCCTAACAGTACCCCCCCCTCAAGGGACGGATCCCAGACGTCCCAAAACAAAAACAAAAAAATCCAAAACCCCAAGCAGGGTGGGTGGAGGGGGTCCGGAGGAGGGACGCATCAATAAGCCACCAGGGTGGGTGGAGGGGGTCAGGAGGACGGGACTGAACTGACCGCCCAGGGGCACGGCAGAGGACCAGGAAGGGGTCTCGGGCGGACGGCCCGGGGGCAAGGCAGAGTCCAAAAAGGGGAATTCGGGCGGACGGCCCGGGGGCAAGGCAGAGGACCAGGAAGGGGTCTCGGGCGGACGGCCCGGGGGCAAGGCAGAGTCCAAAAAGGGGGACTCGGGCGGACGGCCCGGGGGCAAGACAGAGTCCAAGGTGAGGACCATGGAGGGGCGAAGGCAGCGGCAGGAAGAGTCAGGGGGCCGGGCCCGAGGGCGAAGGCAACGGCAGGAAGAGTCAGTGGACCGGGCCCGAGGGCGAGGACCGCGGCACTCAGGGGGCCGGGCTCGAGGGCGAAGACCGCGGCTCTCAGGGGGCCGGGCTCGAGGGCGAAGACCGCGACTCTCAGGGGGCCGGGCTCGAGGGCGAAGACCGGACAGCTCCGGAGGCCGGGCAGGAGCCGGTGTCGACCGGACAGGATCCGGAGCCGGTGGGACAGGTGTCGGCAAGATTCCCCACGGAAGAGGACCAGGAGTTGGCAGGACCCCCGGCAGAAGCGCAGTCGGCGGGACCCCCAACGGGACAGGACATAGGGTTGGCAGGACCCCCGGCAGGAGGGCAGTCGGCGGGACCCCCAACGGGACAGGACATAGGGTTGGCAGGACCCCCGGCAGGAGCGCAGTCGGTGGGACCTCCAACGGGACAGGACATAGGGTTGGCAGGACCCCCGGCAGAAGAGCAGTCTGCGGGACCCCCAACGGGACAAGACATGGAGTTGGCAGGACCCCGGCAGAAGAGTAGTCTGCTGGACCTCCAACGGGACAAAGCATGGAGTTGACAGGACCCCCGGCAGAAGAGTAGTCTGCGGGACCTCCAACGGCACAGGACCTGGAGCTGGCAGGACCCCCGGCAGAAGAGTAGTCCGCGGGACCTCCAACGGCACAGGACATGGGGTTGGCAGGACCTCCGGCAGAAGAGTAGTCTGCGGGACCTCCAACGGCACAGGACATGGAATTGGCAGGAGCCCCGGCAGAAGAGCAGTCTGCGGGACCTCCAACGGCACAGGACATGGGGTTGGCAGGACCCCCGGCAGAAGAGTAGTCTGCGGGACCTCCAACGGCACAGGACATGGAATTGGCAGGACCCCCGGCAGAAGAGCAGTCTGCGGGACCTCCAACGGCACAGGACATGGGGTTGGCAGGACCCCCGGCAGAAGAGTAGTCTGCGGGACCTCCAACGGCACAGGACATGGGGTTGGCAGGACCCCCGGCAGAAGAGCAGTCTGTGGGACCTCCAACGGCACAGGACATGGGGTTGGCAGGACCCCTGGCAGAAGAATAGTCGGTGGGACCTCCAACGAGACAGGACAAGGAGCTGGCAGGACCCCCGGCAGGAGAGTAGACGGCGGGACCTCCAAGGGGACAGGACAAAGGGTTGGCAGGACCCCCGGCAGGAGAGTAGTCGGCGGGGCCTTCAACGGCACAGGACAAAGGGTTGGCAGGACCCCCGGCAGGAGAGTAGTCGGCGGGACCTCCAACGAGACAGGACAAGGAGCTGGCAGGACTCCCGGCAGGAGAGTAGACGGCGGGACCTCCAAGGGGACAGGACAAAGGGTTGGCAGGACCCCCGGCAGGAGAGTAGTCGGCGGGGCCTCCAACGGGACAGGACAAAGGGTTGGCAGGACCCCCGGCAGGTGAGTAATCAACGGGGCCTCCAACGAGACAGGACAAAGGGTTGGCAGGACCCCCGGCAGGAGAGTAGACGGCGGGGCCTCCAACGGGACAGGACAAAGGGTTGGCAGGACCCCCGACAGAAGAGTAGTCGGCGAGGCCTCCAACGGCACAGGACAAAGGGTTGGCAGGACCCCCGGCAGGAGAGTAGTCGGCGGGGCCTCCAACGGGACAGGACAAAGGGTTGGCAGGACCCCCGGCAGGAGAGTAGTCGGCGGGACCTCCAATGGGACAGTACATGGATTGGTAGGACCCCCGGCAGAGGAGTAGTTGACGGGGCCTCCAACGGGACAGTACTTGGAGTTGGCAGGACCCCCAGCGGAACCTCCAACGGACCAGGACATTGGTTCGGGACTTGAGACGTGACTCAAGGGGGAACTCGAGAGGGGAACCAAGGGGGAACTCGAGAGGGGACTCGAGAGGAGACTCGAGAGGCGAACTAGAGAGGGGACTCCTGAGGGGACCAGAGGAGGAACCAGAGGAGGAACTAGAGGAGGGAACTCGAGAGGGGACTTGAGAGGGGAACTAGAGAGGGGTCTCGAGGAGGGACTAGTGGAGGGACTAAAGGAGGGACTAAAGGAGAGAGGAGAGACTAGAGGAGGGAACTCGAGAGGGAACTGGAGAGGGGACTCGAGAGGGAACTGGAGAGGGGACTCGAGAGGGAACTTGAGAGGGAACTGGAGATGGGTCTAGAGAAGTGACCTGAGGAGGGACTAGGGAAAGGACTAGAGAAGGGAACTCGAGAGGGGACTCGAGAGGGGAACTAGAGAGGGGACTCGAGGAGGGACTAGTGGAGGGACTAGAGAAGGGACTAAAGGAGGGACTAAAGGAGGGACTAAAGGAGTGACTAGAGGAGAGACTAGAGGAGGGAACTCGAGAGGGAACTGGAGAGGGGACTCGAGAGGGAACTTGAGAGGGAACTTGAGATGGGTCTAGAGAAGTGACCTGAGGAGGGACTAGGGAAAGGACTAGAGAAGGGAACTCGAGAGGGGACTCGAGAGGGGAACGAGAGAGGGGACTCGAGGAGGGACTAGAGGAGGGACTAAAGGAGGGGACTGGAGAGGGGACTGGAGATGGGACAAGAGATGGGACTAGAAATGGGATTAGAGATGAGACAAGGGAATTGACTAGAGGAGGGACTTGAGTAGGGACTAGAGAAGGGACTAGAGGAGGGACTTGAGATTGAACTCGAGAGGTGACTCGAGAAGAGACTAGAGAAGGAACTTGAGAGGAAACTGGAGAGGGGACTAGAGAGGGGACTAGAGAGGTGACTAAAGGGGAAACTGGAGAAGGGACTAGGGAAGTGACTAGAGGAGGTACTTGAGAAAGGACTTGAGAAAGGAATTGAGTAGGGACTAGAGAAGGGACTAGAGAAGGGACTAGGAAAGTGACCTGAGGAGGAACTAGGGAAGGGACTAGAGAAGGGACTATGGCAGCTGGGGCCGGGACTGGGTCTGGAACCATGGCTGTTGGGGCCGAGACTGGGGCCGGGACCATGGCTGCTGGGGCCAGAACTGGGGCTGAAACCATGGCTGCTGGGGTCTGTACTAGGTCTGGAACCATGGCCGGAAACATGGCTGCTGGGGCCTGTACTGGGGCTGTAACCATGGCTGCTGGGGGCTGAACTGGTTCTGGAACCCTGGCCCTTTGGGCTCGTGCTGCCAACCTGGCCTTGCGACTCCTTCCTTTAGGAGCCGTTTGGAGGCTCCGTGGACCTCCAAAGGCCAGACGACCAGCTAATGGCTCCTGGACAGTAGCAAACACTGGGTGAGAAGCAGGGGCTGACGCCAGACGGACCACACCAATGCGTGTGGTATCAAAACGGGAGTTGGGAGGCCTGGGGCTGTCAGGCAGGGGATAACACACCGTGAGAAAATCCATCGTAATCCGGCGTGCCTCTGCCAGAACAGCCTCTCGCTGCTGAACCCTGGACGCTCCCAACCATCGATACGAGCAGTCATCCAAAGCAAAGGAAAACTCCAATTGCTCCTGCTCAAAAGGATCTGCTGGGCCCATATTTATGGTCGGGTTGTAATGTTACGGTGTGCAGGAAGCAGGACCCAAATGCAGATTTAAGTGACAAAATAATTCCTTTATTTCAAGGCTACAAATCTCCAGACAGAACAGAACACTCACCGCAGTTTACTCACAACACAAGACAACCCGACAAAGAGAGACAGAAAACCCAGAACTTAAATACACCCAGGACTAATCACATAAACACGAGACAGGTAAGGAGGGAGGAGAAAACACAGAGGTACCAGGTGAACACAATCGGGGAGGGAAACAGACAGAAAGCAAACAGGCAGGAAACGGGGGTGAACACTTTACAAAATAAAACAGGAAACCCAAAGATAGAAAAAGACAAGAAAAACACCAACACAGACAGATCCTAACAGGATGTAGTTCTATTCGTGAAGTGTGTCTATGCTGTATTGTAGTGGATGAGTGTGTTAAGTGACAAGAGAGACTGTGTAGTGTTTTTGAGCTTGGTGGTTTCCCTATGTGTGAGTTGTGCCTGTTTCCCTCCTTCACTCGATTTCACAGTCAGATTTTTATATAAATACAGTATTCATAGTTTAGGGGCCCTAACCTGTCTCACATGGACGTTGTCCCCTCCTTGTTTGGTCTGTGGATGGTGGTTCTGGTGTCTCTCAGGTGACTGTTGTTTCAGGTTAGGGTGTTCTTATGTGTGAGCAACTCAAGCAGAGGTCTAGATGGTAAAACGTAGGCCCTTCAGGTAGAGGGAAAGGCTTTGTTAAAGTTAAAAAGACATTGGTAAAAAAGTGAAAGAATAAATATACTAATAAAGGACTGGCTTATCTAAAGCCAGTTGAGTAGCACTTGAAATGTTTGGCTCTATGAAACCTGATGTACTTATATGATTCTGTTTTCTTCAAGGTTGTGTCTTCCTGGTCGAATGTACTTATCGTAAGTCACTTTGGATAAAAGCGTCAGCTAAATGCAATGTAATGTAATAATAATTTTTATAAACTGAAAATCCCCGACGTTTCATAAAATGTGCTGTTTTTTCAGAAAGAAAGGTGTGATGGTACCGGGTTTTTTCTATGTTTTTTGTATACACTGGGGTAAAGGTTTTGGGGTTAGTTTTAGGGTTGGATACCGTATTGGAATGAATATAAGTTGGGAAACTCCTCATGAGGAAATTCATTACCATATCACCTTGCTATTAGTCAAGAATAATGGTTATAGTTACCCATTATTAAATTAAGTTATTATTTTTGGGAGCTATGAGATGGATTTTGCGAGAGCTTTTTCTGTCTTCTTTTACAAAAAAAGCACTACAGTTGCGTTTCTGTTTGCTGGTTTAGGAAAAAAGGAATTGCAAATGTAATCAAGTAAAAAATATACTTAAATTAAGAAAAAAGTTTAAAAAAAAATACAACTAGTAATATTATTAAAATAGTTATTATAATAAAGTAAAATGATCAAGAAATATAAAATAAGAATGATTTTGGAGACCGGCTTTTTCAGACAAAACATCCGTTTGTAGTAGTTGTAATTATTGTATTGCCTATTTGTAAGACATGTAAGAGACTTGTGATGTTTCATCTGTCAAATGATAAGACAATGTGACGAAGGCACTAGTCCCGCCCTAACTGTCTGCTGATTGGGTTGACAAAAACGTTTCTGCGATCGGATTGGCTTCCAATAACAACACAGTTCCGCAAATCCAGTCTGTTTTTGTTTTGACACCGTTATTGTAAAGAGCTCTTCACACAAGTCCATAAGAAAGGACACAGTCGTCATTCTACACTACGGTTCGTAACTATATCTACTTGAAAATACAGTCTTACATTACTCGACACATGCATGTTCTCTTGTAAGGCTCCGGTTGTGTCGTTTTATCACTACACGAGAGTTTCTTAAGCTAATGCTAATGCTAGCTAAGTTAGCTGCAGGGTCCTTATCAGACGACATAACTCTACCGTTAGACAATAGCCATAATGAGTCGACTTGACAGTTGGCAAGCTTTGCAGGTATTAGCCTTTTCTTTGCACGTGTGTGAGGCATACATTCAATGAAAACATGCTTACTATAATATAGGTTAAGATAGCTAAGTATGGCAGGGTATACAAGAGAAGCCATATGTCGTATATCTTAGCTCTTTATTTTAAAGTATGCTCACTCAAGTAAAGACACAGTATAGGATGAGACAACAACATAACATATGCTTCTTATTCTCGCGGCACTTGATGTTGAAATCCTCAATATGATAATGGTGGGACTAATTTTTCTGTAACATTAATGGTGTTAAAGCATCACTATCAACATCCCTCTCCTCTGTCATCATCCTGTTGGACCTGTCTGCTGCATTCGACACGGTGAATCATCAGATCCTCCTTCGCACTCTCCAAAAACTTGGAGTTTCAGGCTCTGCACTTTCCCTCCTCACCTCATACCTCAAAGACCGTACCTACAGGGTGACTTGGAGAGGGTCTGAGTCCGACCCTTGTCAATTAACTACAGGGGTCCCTCAGGGCTCTGTTCTTGGTCCCCTCCTCTTCTCCCTGTACACAAACTCGCTCGGATCAGTCATTAGCCCGCATGGTTTTTCATACCACTGCTACGCTGACGACACCCAATTAATTCTGTCCTTTCCCCGCTCAGAGACCCAGGTCGTCGCACGCATCTCTGCTTGTCTAGCTGACATCTCTCAGTGGATGTCTGCTCATCACCTCAAACTCAACCTTGACAAGACTGAACTGCTCTTCCTTCCGGGAAAAGATTGTCCCACTCTTGACCTAACAATCAACATCGGCACCTCAGTTGTTTCCCCGACTCAGACTGCAAGGAATCTGGGTGTGACCCTAGATAACAACCTGTCCTTCACTGCAAACATCGCTGCTACAACCCGCTGCTGCAGATACACGCTTTACAACATCAGGAAGATACGTCCCCAGCTGACACAGAAAGCGACTCAGGTTCTGGTCCAGGCTCTCGTCATCTCACGCCTAGACTACTGCAACTCCCTCCTGGCTGGTCTACCTGCATGTGCCATCCGACCTCTGCAGCTCATCCAGAATGCAGCGGCTCGTCTGGTCTTCAACCTTCCTAAATGTTCCCACACCACTCCGCTCCTCCGCTCCCTTCACTGGCTTCCGGTAACTGCTAGAATCCACTTCAAGACACTGGTACCTGCTTACCATGCTGCGAATGGATCTGGCCCTTCCTACATCCAGGACATGGTTAAACCGTACACCCCAGCGCGTGCACTACGCTCTGCATCAGCCAAACGACTCGCTGCGCCCTCGCTGCGAGGGGGACCCAAGTTCCCAACGGCGAAAACACGTGGGTTTGCTGTCCTGGCTCCAAGATGGTGGAATGAGCTCCCCATTGACATCAGGACAGCAGATAGCTTGCACATCTTCCGGCGCAAACTGAAAACTCATCTCTTTCGACTCCACTTCGAGCGTTAGAACGATTAACGAAGCACTTTTATACTAATAAAGGACTGGATTACCTAAAGCCAGTTGAGTAGCACTTGAAATGTTTGGCTCTATGAAACCTGATGTACTTATATGATTCTGTTTTCTTCAAGGTTGTGTCTTCCTGGTCGAATGTACTTATTGTAAGTCGCTTTGGACAAAAGCGTCAGCTAAATGTAATGTAATAATATGTATTTTTCTTAAAGTCAGTGCAGTGCAGTGCGCTTCTGAAACTATTAATGGATTAGATGGTCAACAGTACATTGCTTGACAAGTTTAATTCATTAAATGTTAAAGTAATTTATCAGCAAACATGTGAACATCCTCTGGTTCCAGCTGTTGAATCGCTTGCTTTTCTTAGATCACTAACATGGAACATCTTTTGACTAAAGCAAAGACTTTGAAGATACTTCATTGAAATGTATGACATTTTGCTGGGGATTCTTTTTGTCTAAACAAATATTTAAAAAAATTCAAATGTAAGAATCTGAGATGTAGAGTCAGGCAAAAATGACTTCTACCTGTCTTTCACATGTTCTTCTATTTGCATGATACAGGGAAACATTCGGTGCTCTACAAGTTAGTTCCAGGGCAAATAAATGATTTGTTTTATTTCTATGCTGCTGTCATAATAATATGTGATTTTTGTACCTTTTCAGGTTAAAACATACGGGTGACGAAATGGCATCGGACTCCCCATGCCGACCTAGTCGCTGTGCTGGAGGGGTTCTGGTGCGGGCACAAGCTGCTACGTAAGGACAGACATCAGCAATATTTATTTTATTAGAAATCCGTAATGTGATTCTGTCTTTCCATCCGTCTGTCTGTTTCCCCTTAAAAAAAATCATGTTCCTGGGCTCCAAGCACAAGTCAAACTCTGCTTGAAGAAGTTTGATGTTGCATATTTTCACGTCATCTTTAAGATATGTTTTTAAATTGCACCACTTTAAATGTTTCCCCAAATGATATTTACTTTTTTCAATATAATTTAAATCCACTACATTAAGTATCTACATGCAGATAAATACATCTATACAGCTTTAGAAAATTGACATTTTGCTGGGCTGTCAATCTAAACGGGCTGTTTTCTGTTACAGGGAGCAGTCTTACATGGAAAGTGTGGTGACCTTCCTGCAGGATGTGGTACCCCAGGTAACTTTTTGTCGGCTGTTTTCAAGTTTTTTTTTAATCCCAATTCCCCAGCACTGTCTGATTTCAATTGGTACAGCTCGTCTTGAGTATGTTGATATGGTTGTACTAGAAACATGACAAAATGAAGTATTCTCAACAAAGTCAGTATGCATACTGAGAAACACTTCTAGTCTGCTGTTTGTGAACACTTTTGTCCCAAAGTTCGAGCAATGGTGCTAGAAAACTCACTCTTAAAATGTATTATTACAAACATGATAGACAATAAAAAAACGCACGTCTAGAGTAAAGAGTGTAAACATATAAATTCATTTGAAAGTATAGTTCAGTAAAGTTTAAGTTAAGATCATCACAACAATATTTTTTTATGAAAGACAGGTTATGGGAATTGAGTTTGTTACCTTACCTGAATGAGTGTGATTTAAAACAGCAATATAAGAACCGATGCATACCTGAGCTTGCAGGAAAAATACATAAATATATTTACCCTTTGGTTGTCTCAAGATTCTACCTGTGGTGTTGTATTCATTTTGTTAATTTATACAATTTATACTTTTTTCTGGTAAACTAAATTGAGTAATATCATTTGGATTATTAATGTTTGGAATATTTGTCACACTGACCTGTTATCTTATCTGTCTTCCAAACTACAGGCATACACTGGAGCTCCGCCCACTGATGAAAAAGAGAAAATCATTTGGGTTCGATTTGAGAAAGCTGACATCAACGGTAAGTTTGTAACTCTCTGACAACATCAAGTTAGTTTAGTTTAGTATTTTAAAAAAAAGAGAGTTCTAACAGCATGGTGTTCTTTATTTAAAGTTACTGCAGGGAATCTTAAACTGGTTAGGAAACAGTTGCAATGTCATTTCTTTATTTTGTTCTACTGTAGTATTTGCTTTTGCAAACATAACATGATCCAAAACACCCCAAAGCCTTTTTGTTTTGAAAGAGTTTGGTGCTGACAGCAACTCAAAGCGACCCGTCCATGTTTCCTGGGAACTAAAAGGGATGCACTAAAATCTATAAACCATATTATTTTCATGTCGACGCCACTTGCTCATCAGAAGAGAAACACGTTCACAGGCCCTCACACACACATCAGGAGCAATTTGGGGTTCACTATCTTGCCCAAGACATTGAGGTAGCATCTGGGGAGATGACTCCTTATCATGTCTGTCTACACACCAAATCAAACATCAAAGCGTTACATTTTATGGGTAAACAAGGCATTAACTGTCATACCCTCTGCTGCTCTTAATCATCAAAACTCATCATATAGAAAAGGAAAAGAAAGGACGTGGGAAAGGACAGGGCTGTAAAGGTCAGTGTTGGGTGTCACGCGTTACAAAAGTAACGGAGTTACAGTAATGTATAACTTTTTGCTGTAACAAAGTAATGTAAAGCACTACTAATGACATTTGGGTAATATATTATTAATATATTACCCGTTACAATTCTCATTAACGCAGTTACAACTCATTTTAACCCGAAATGAAATGGTGTTTTGTTTTTTAAGAATTGACCAACATCGCGAGACATTCCTGACACCAGAGAAATTGTGCGGGTAGATTAGTAAGCCTGGTGTTTACCCTTCAGGCTCATCAAGATCCCTCCACTTCGCCTCGGGTTCCCTGATCCGCCTGTCGGGGTTCTTTTCCCCATAATGACGCCTCGCTGCACATTATCCCGCTTATTACACGGCCATATACTAAACAATCTACAGAGCCCATTCCGTGTCCTGTTAGTGTTTACTTCCTCTCTGCCTTCTTCTGGTGATTTATCTGACATCCAGCGCTCCGTCTTTTAACCTCTTTTCCTTTCTCTTTCTTGATCCTCCTTAGCAACCTTCATTATAGTCCTTGACAGCGGTCTGTACTGCTGTATTAACAACGTGTCACATGTTAAGAATTTACAATCAGAATCGAGTATTCAACTAAGCCTTGTAATACAAGTTGTTAGTAGCCTTAAGGGCATACACAGTTGTTATGCTATACCACATCGCCCTTCACTGGATGTAGAATGAGCTGCACTAAACTACATTTTAGCATTTCAAATACCTAGCCATTCTTTTGCGGTTATTTTGGTGAAAGTAACTCAAAAGTAATATACAAGTAGCTTAACTCATTACATTTCAGGGACAGTAATATTGTAATGTAACTTATAACTTAAAGGTCCCATGTCATGGCCATTTCTACTGATCATAATTCCATTGTTGAGGTCTACTAGAATAGATTTACATTGTTCAATGTTCCAAACTCACATTGGTTTCTCAAACAGCATCTCTGTATAGTATGTGTATTCACTCTCTGTCCTGAACGGCTTGTTGGAGCTCCTGCCCCCCCCACACACACACACACACACACACACACACACACACACACACAGACTCACAGCCTCGCCGCGTCTCGCCGTCTCAGGGAGGAGAAATCGACGGAGCTGCAGCTGAGAAAAGATTATGTTCGGCTCCGCGGACGTAACATAACGGCTCCACAGATTGGTCCATTTGGGTATGGGCACGTCACTGTACCCAGGAAGAAAACAATGGAAAAAGAGAAATGTCCAACGAGGCGTTCTGGGGCAGCATAGACAGGTATTTTCTGTCTTAGAGTTTTACTCGCTACAGGGTGTACTTTGAGGGTTTGTGACTCTGCAGACCGTTTACATGCAGAAAAACCTTCATAAAACACAAGGGGACGGGTGATAACTGGAAAAGCATGACATGGGACCTTTTAAAAAAGACAGTAATATGTACTGTATTACATTTTTGGAAGTAACTTGCCCAACACTGGTAACGGTTAATAGGCTTACAGATGATTGGAGCTGGACAGTTGGAGGGCTGCAGACTGGGGTGCAAAGCGTTGTGGAGTAACAGAAGGGAAGTCAGTCAGGCCTCTAGATTTCAAATGTACTTATACACTACATGTGATTGTGCAATAATAGCTGTGATGATCCAACCACGTTCTGCCTGTCTTTCATGGGTAGCTTTTGAATGCATTCCATTTCTAAGTTCTTATGGTATACAGAAATGAGTATTTTACTGCCACAGATATACTGTATTAGGTGCTGCTCAACAAGGTTCAGACTCAGACTGTTACTTCTCTGCTTTCTTCTCTTATATGGTCCTGATTTAATGCTCTATGTGGTGTCTTCTAATAAGAAGGGTGAGGGTCAGGTACTACGTTTCTTTCAAACCTCTACTCTACTGCTCCAGTAGTGCTGTATGTCCTTTGAGAGGGACTTGGTCTGAAGAGTTATGCAGGCATCGTGGTGGAACTTGGTCATCAGACTCAAGTGAAACTCCATAGTCACTCAGGTTTCCGTAAAGATGAAGGCTGCTTCTTTCCCTTCGCGGTGATGATGGAGTTTTATCACAGTGTGGAAGCGAGCTGCTCCATGTGTGCCACCCGTCTTCAGGCGCCGGTGCTTGGAGCCCACCCATCTACGATCCCAGCCTTTTTTTTCCTTTCCCGACTGCACAACTATGATGTTTTCTGACAGCATCTTGCACAGTTGGGATCCAATTGTTGTAACCAAATCTGCCATCAGTCAAAAAATACACGCCTGTCAGAGAACTCAAAATGGCACCTGGGTTAATTGCTTTTACAGTAGGTTGCTCAAGGAACACATTTTGCCATGATAACACACAATAAGACTTACAGTGTGCAAACAATACGAACGTCACTCGCACACTGAAGATAATTAAAACATAACTTTTTTAAATATTAAACCATTTGTTTGTTTATTATAGTACTGGATGATTCAAGCATCTGCTAATTACACCTTTCTTTCTGCACAGACACCGCCCGCAATCCAGAGTTCATGGAGATGCACAGTGGAACTACTGACCCTCCTCTTTGCCTCATGATTGGCTACACTGACGGGATGCAGCTCTGGAGCGTATCTGTAAGTCACTCACCTCATTTGCCTGTAATGCTTCAACCTTTTACATTTTCAAACAGGAGTCTTTGTGCCATAACGTTTCATTTCAAGCAGAAATTCAGATGGATATGTGTAACAGTCAGTCATTTGGCTTTCTATATAGCGATATTTTGCCATAGCTATATTGTACCCTACTAAAAAGGTGATAACGATTTTAAAAGTGAATGCAAAGTCACTATGACAAAAACAGTAGATATAGTTCCAGAAATAGTTTTCATTGTGCCATCAATAAAATATGTGAAAAACAGGCCTGTTTAGGACTGGTGAAGCTTAACTCTACTCCTCTTCAATGTTAGCAAACTGAAAAACTAACCAATGAAGATGCTCAACAACTTTTTTTACTTTATGTCTCAAGAGACAGTCTTTAAAATTGATTGGGTAATGGAACATTGTGTATACATAATGTCCATACTGAGGTCAGTCAAACCCAAGTCAAATGATATCCACTGTCCGGACACGTAGCTTAAGAAAAAAGCAAACAGGAAAATATGTACTTCTTTGTGTAGTGGAATGAATCAGTCAGAACAACCCTACTAACTGATCTACACATTTGGCTACTCTGATTTACTGGATGTCACCTGCCATTGATCAAGTTTATTATTATTTTTATCCCACATATATATATAGGATGTGTGCTACTGTATAAGTTAACCATGTCACTAGTTTTACACATGACAAATATTAACTTTCCATGCTGTAGTCAAAGCATTTTCTTAAGATGCTCTCAAATGAAACACAAACCCAAAGGCTAAAGCTAAACAATGAAACATGCTGATAAGGGGTATCTAGAACAAATTAAATAGTTGTTTTTATCATTTCATATTAACCAGTTATCAATGCTTGGTTTGGCTCTTTTCCCTGTTTAAATTCAACACTGTGTTGTAGTACATACCTTGTCCACTAGGTAGCGACGTTGACCATGTAACAGACGGTATTTGGTTCCAACAGTAGCACTAGCTTCTACTCAGAGCTGCACAATGTGCCAAGAGCTAAAGGTTGTAGAGAAAACAAACGATGAGTAAAGATGCACATAATGAAGATTTGGCGTGTAGTGGGCAGCGATTGATAGGTCATACATCTATCACTGGCAGCCAGATGCAGCCAATCAAAACGTTTATTTTTAGTTCAGCTTAATGGGAATTAAAAATAAATAAGTGAGTCTGACGTTTTAGCAACTCTCTCTCTCTCTTTATATATATATATATATATATATATATATATATACTGTACATATATAGTGTAACCAAATCAACACATTAAATTAACGCAAATCAAGGCATAGAAAAGTATTTAATGTTTATGTTATTCATCAATGTACCAATGTTACTAAGTAGCTGCATGTTAAATAATACTATGTAGACAAAAAGAAAACATTTCTGTGACACAGTTAAATGAGTATATCAGGAAAATGGTCGTGAATCATTGTTGTAAAGATGAATAATAACTGCTCATTCAAGTGATGCTTGTTACGGAGAAGGACTCGGGTCAGAGATAATCAGGACAAATTGGGGGATGACCTCGCCATTGTGTATCTGAGCGCCCCATGGGTTGGAATATAGATAGTTCTCATCTTGTCCGAGGACAAATATAAACTACCTCTGAAGTGTATATCAAAAATGCTACCCAATAAACACAACAAGAAAGGTAGTCATAAGACCAGAGAAGGGTCGAGTGTGTCAATTTATCAACGGGGAATAATTGCTCTGGGAAATGTCCGTCCCCTGCCTTGAGCAACACAGCTGAATAGTCTTTGTGAAACTCAAGAAGCGGTGCCAGGAGCACACCACGCTGCACTGTAGTACTTCCTAACATACTGTAAGTGTTCTGTTTGGTTACTATTTATTTTTGGGAGTTGCATTTTTATATATATTTGTTATTCAAGAAGGTTATCGTGACTCAGAAAATGAAGTTCTTTGAAGTCAGTCTTGGGAAATCATCAGAAGATTCTCTGCTCTGTGACTTAATAAAGTTACGCACACACCGAGTTTGGCCTGGCATATAGAAATGCAAACTCTACATATATCCTTTCAACAACATAGTCCCTTATCAGTGTAACCTTAACCGCGTGATCATCCAGTCTGTGTGTAAAAGGACACACTGTTACTTTACCTTTGAACATACACTTTGACGTGAGCTCCTGTGTTACTCACTCTCACTGTGTTGTTAGGGTGGTGCATGAATGAGTGGCATTTTAGATCTTCTCATTTCCCAAGTCAAGAAGTCAATGGTTTTTGTAACAGGTTTTTTCTTAGAAGCCTGAAATAAATTAGCACCAGCTTATGACATTTTTACATTTAGTTTCTGAGGAATTTCTGAAGCCTTTACGTGTCTTTGAAACTGCGGTTGATAACAAGTGGCTGAATGAAACTATTAAATGTCATCGAGCCGAACGCAAGTCCGCCTTTAGCTTAGCGGTGTTGACGTGTAGTTTGTTTCTGGAAATACGCTAGCTTTTTTCACTTTTGCATTTACGCTTTTATAAAAGTGGTGGTAATTTTTGGAGATGATCCCGCTGAACAAAAGCTTTGAGTGTCAGAAGTTGCCACAGATTTACATTTCTGCAATTTTCTCAGATCCAATGAAACAAACGTTTTGCTTGTTGTCGAGGAATCCCCTGCAAAGCTAACTTTCAGGTCGGCCTTCACAATGACGTCATCCTTGCACAGCTCTATATTGGTCGAGCAAAGGATTACAGCTGTTTTAGCCACACTACTCACACCCAGTGAACATATAAGCTCTTCTGCCTTTCACTTTAATTAGAATACCAATTCTGATTCACACAGTGCAGCAAAGCATGTTATCACACGCTGTCTTCCGTCATTGTTTTTCTTTCAGTTTTGAAAGTTTATGGGATGTTCCTAGGTTGTGTTTTTTTGCAGGGTTTTAAGTAAGCACTGAAGGTGCCTCGGTCTCTAGCTCTTGAGTGGTTGTGAAGTGTTTGTGACATCTGCTAAACCAACACCCTCTGTAATGGCCTGGCAGGCTATGAACATACACGTGTACACACACTTTCACACACTTGTGAGAGAGCGACTTCAGACTAGTTGTATGGATGTTGACAGAGCTGTTAAGGCGATGAAGATTACTGCCGCCTAACACTAAAGAGGTGTCATCCAGATACTGATAAAAGGCAGACTGTGGTGGACTAGTTGTCTGTCTGCATACGTGTTGAGATAATATACCTGCTTGGAAGAAAAAGTGTCCGCAGTTTTTGTAATACAGCTTTTGCTAGCAATGCATTCATGCGATCACCTGTTACCTCCGAACTAAGTTCTTCACTCTTTTCTTCAGGAACACAACTATTTAAAAAGATTCACAGAACCTCATAACAAAATGGGTAATTTCAGGGAACTATACGCCAACAGATTGCTATCTTTATTTTCTTGAAGGATTGTAAAAATGCTGGGATTCTGATGTTATAATGGGAAGTAACTCACGGCTAAGACTTTCTCACAGTGATGAAATCAGCATTTAAATATTTTCCTAAATTATACCTTCCATTTGTTTGTTACTCATACTTGCCTTACATATTTTCTTTAGTTACACACAGCTTGGCTTTTTCAGAATGTTGTGGTGAGAACAGTTTGACAGAAAAGAAGGAATAATTGACGTTGGTTATGAAATTCTGAAAAGTATTTCAAATCTGCATCTTGCCCTCATCGGCGGGACAGTATTTTTAAATTTTGCAACAGTTACAGTGTTACATTAAAACCCAATTTAAATGTAATGATAAATAATACTGATTGGACCTGTAACCCACTTTCCTTTTAATTCAATTTATTTCCAGATCTTAGTTAAGTTCTGTGAACAGTTAATTATAACAATTGACCAATCCAACATACCTAATTCCAAATCACATGGAGGACACAACATTGCCTGACATGTAATTGAGCTGACCTTTTAATCCGAAGCGACGTCCATATACTTTTAGAACCATGCTTACAGTAGCAATTTGTTGGTGCCCAAGAAAACGTTAACATTTTGACTGCAGGGGATTGGATTGAACCATCAAGCCTCTGATTGGTAGACGCTTATTCACCCCTATATGTAACTATTGCCTCAAATATGCAAACATGGCCACATTAGCTATATTTAGACAACTAGCAAATCATTTGACAATATATAAAGAGACAAGTTGCAACATCCTCACGTCGCTTCATCTGTACCTTTTATCAGGTCAGCTGACAGTGTGTGCGATCCTGAGATGCGCCACATACAAAGTAACATCTAGTTATTTTTTGAAGCAACATTATAAGTTGTGTTGCATCGTTCTAGCTTCATGTACTCTTAACGTTTTATTAAAGCCCATAAACGAGCACCTGTTACCGTCCGATCCCCGAAGCACCTGCTGCCTCCAGACCTCCAATATGTTCAGCACTGTGTCAGTGAGCACACTCACTTGTGAATATGCCCTAGATATCTGTTCACAGCTTATGGTATTACATTAGAGAGATTAAAACAGAAGAGCAGACACTGTTTCCACAAAAACATCCAAGCCACAAATGAAATGAATATAATGAATAACCGTGGGCAGGGAAAACAACTTTGAAAAAGCAATTTGGCATATTGCATACACCGTGCCACTAATGTAATGGTGGGAATGTTGTTGATGGCAGTGGATGTCACACAGAGCCATGTAAGGCGAGGATGAGCAGTGGGGTAATACACAATAACCCGGCGCATTAACCTCTGGCCCTCCCCTCTTCCTTTTTTTAATCCAGCAAATGCCATTATTCTCCCTCCCAGATCCATTTGCCTTTACAGCAATCCTCCCCTTCTGCCAACCACCTTTTATTCCTGCTATCAGTGCTGGTAAAACCTGCCCGTGTCTCCAGTGTTAATCTACCACTACTGGGTTTCAAGCACTTTGAATAAAAACACAGCTGCAAATCCGCCACTTTGGAAAGGCTACTAATTGCACAAAAGAGCGATCATCCCCTCGGATGGGCTAAAGTAACAACTAGATTAAAGCACAAGTAAAGTGATAATGCATGTTTCGCTGTAATTTAACGCATAAAAGAATAACAGTAAGTGGGACATTCTGCGCTCAAACAATGTGCCAGTACACACGCTAGACACTGACCTCATCTGCGCCATCGCGTATGAACACATGAAGCTTAAACCAGATTTGGCAGACACAAGCAGACATCCATTTAAATGCACATCCATTTAAATGATTTAAACAGAAATGTTTTAAAATCCTCTTTAATATGACAACCTTTAGTGTTTATCCTTAAATGTCTATAATAAGCTTGTGCACATGTGCTGGAATGCACTTGTTACACTTGATCGGTATAGTGGGTTGATGAAGAGAAGTTATAGAAGGAAAAAAATACTCAAAGCACTTGCGTTGATCATTAACTGTAAAACCATTAACACTTGAACAAACAGCTTTTGTGTTTTATTTCTTTGCTTGTGTCATTGAGTAATTTTGGAGTAGTGCAGTGATGATGTATTTTTATAGGCAGACCCAGAATTTAACTATTAGATTTCAGTATATTGCAATAAAGTAAACTTTTTCGCCAAAACAAGTTAATGTTACTGGTCACGTTTAGCAGGATAATCTCGACACATTAACACTACTTTGTGATTTTTGAAGCCTAATGCAATCGTCAGAAATGAAAAGCTAACGTAATACTATAAACAAACTACATCATGTTGGCATGGCTGTACATCACCGCCGCTATGCTAAAGGTAGACTTGTGTCGGCTAATAATGTTAATTGGTTTCATTTTTTCACTTGTTAGCAACCATCGTTTTTATGACACATAGAAGTTTGGACATTCACAAGTGGGATATTTTTGCTGACACATTTGATGTCGTTTAACACAACGGGAACATCTCGTAAGCTTGTGTTGACTAACAGACCATCTTTCATGCTTCTAACAACAAACGCGTTCAAAAAAAACATTGACTCCAAGACAAGGGAACGGGAAGTGACAAAATGTCATTTCTGATTTTTAGGACTCATTACTGAACCAATATTGAGTAGCTGTTGATACAGTCGGATATTATGAATTTGACTTATGGGTACCAACCAAATGTTGTTGTTAGCAATAGTAGACGAAGAACAGTAATAGGTAGCTGCTATAGTTAGCATCCTATCTGACCAAAAGGAGTAAACACCATCGAGACGTCAACTGCCGGGCTCTGCTGCGCAGTTTGTCTTGCAACGTTATATATCATTTTACTTTACTGTCTGTTTTCAACACACAGTTACAGGGACATTCCAATTTCCGGCTGTCAGTGTTGTCTCTGGAAATGCACAAGTAGGGCTAAGAATGAAAAAGTACTCTTTTAGAATCATAAAACTATCCTGTATATATTTTTTTGTTTGTTATTTTTTTCATTAGTGAAAGACTTCTTTTGACTTGTACTGTTGAACTGTCAGTCTGTACTTTGATATGACAAATGTATAATTGATCTGTATATGTTTAAGATATCTTCTTTCTTTCATTTCTTTCAGTTGGCAGGCGAGGCCCAGGAGCTGTTCTCAGTACGCCACGGTCCTGTTCGAGCGGCGCGCATCTTGCCAGCTCCTCATATCAGTGAGTATCTTCAGTACTATACCCTTGCTGGAATATGAAACAACAAACTTTAAAGCACACACTGTTTATTTCAACTCTGATCCGCTTATCTAAATTGATTTGAGTTTGTACAATGCTCAACCTAATATTATTTAGCATGTGTACCACGAGGCTACACATGCTTACAACCTGGTACACATGGTGTTTTAGTTTGTTTTGGTATTTTAACTAATATAATTTAATATGTTTATCACAATAACACCCTTTTCAATTGATATACATAAGATTTGTTCAGATAGGAAGATCGACTGTAATGTAAAGACAGATAGAAACATAAAGAAACCACTAGCAGGTTTCTCTCCAACAAATAATCAGTCTCTGTGCAGCTCTAACCCTAACACTAAACCAAAGGGGAACATCACAGGATTTGGTTTGCATAACTTGCAGGTAAAGAATAAAATAACACAAAGTCTATCTTTTCAAATCTTCAAAAACAAAATACATTTTCAGAAGTACCTGTCTGTACTTTTCAATATGTTTTCTTTAGTCCTTGGAAGAGTATTTTCAAAATACATTTCCAATATCTGTCCCGTATTGGTTAACTTGAATTTCAAGGTCTATTATTAAATGCATTTTTGATGGCACAATCTAATGCAGTTTGGGTTTTTGGGCTTTTAACTGTTGCTATATCATTCAAATTAAACAGTGCTCCACCCTGCTACATCCTAAAGGCAATCAACGCTTAGTGTTGGTCTGTGGCAGCGAGCCTCTGCAGTCAGCTGCAGCTCTCCTGCTGCCAAAGCACACACACACACACACACACACACACACACACACACACACACACACACACACACACACACACACACACACACACACACACAACACACACACACACACACACACACACACACACACACACACACCACACACACACACACACCACACACACACCACACACACACACACACACACACACACACACACACACACACACACACACACACACACACACACACACACTACATTACATAGTACATGATTATTGATCTTGTTGTATTTCTTGAATATAAATAAATATTTGATTTACCAGGTGATGTAGAAAAAGTCATGCCAATAGAATGGGTACAAAACCTGGTCCGGAAAGTAGTATTGTTTAAATGTACACAAATATTGACATGTCTTGCCATCATGAGAAGCCATTGTTGCTTCCCATCAGAAGCAGTCATGTTTTGCAATCTTAACCAAATGTTCAGTAATATTTACCAAATGCAAGAAATGATGCACATCAAGTTGTGTGAAGTTATACATTCAAATCAATTTATATTTCACAACTGCTATATTCAATGTACTTTTTTCCTATAATTTTAAAATACTTAATTGATATTGCATAAATGTTCATATGCTGATAAACAATTGCACGTTTTACTCTTTTTCATTGTTGAACTCTTAAAGGCTAAGGGGCAAATAGTTTAGTGGATCCACTGATTAGATGCATTCCAGACATGAAGTTTACATTTGATCTCTGCAGGTGTCAATCAGTGCCTAGAATGCTGCCTAGAAAGCAGCTCTTTGGTTTGTGCCATTGTTTGTGAGAAAATCGCCTTTCTGTTCTACGTCCTGGTTCCGGTCTTTTGGCAGATTTCAACAACACACAATGGCGGCATTTGAAGAGCACTGGAAGTGGATGAAAGCAAACCACAGTAATCAGAAGCAGCAGATAGCCCCAATACATGAGGGGAGCAATTCTCTCCGCAGAAAATAAATATGAATTGTACGACTGGAGGGAAGGACACTGATTGCAATCTGCTAGGGCGAGAACAGTGGTGCACTGTGGTGAGACATTAAAAGGCCGATTGTCTGCCATGCAAGGCCGTGGGCGGGCGGACTTAGAAATACCCGAAAATAGGTGTTGATTATAATAAGACAAGGTTACCCTTTCCTAGAATAGAGAGGGAAGGAATAGTTTTCCAAAGGGAGTAAATGCGTTTATCCACATCCGCTCCGGAGTTTACGACCTGTGATCTTCTGTTCCTTTGTGAAATGAGGCACAGAACTGTTGTATGTCTTCAAAATAGAGCTACAGTTGGGATGCTCCAACACTATAAAGTAGGGCTGTCAACGTTAATGCGTAAACGCTCGAGGTTAATCTTATTGCGTTAATAAGAAAATTAATCAGATTACCAAATTCGACCGAAACTTGCTCTCACAATTCCAGCGTGAATATTCACCATGGCAATGAAAAGGACAAAACCCCAGAGGAATTGGCACAAGCTACATGTTTGCACTGACTGGAGACCACTGGACTTCAGTTAGCAACATCACTACCTTGGTGTACGGCACATCTAATCCGTGACAAATGTTGTGCACTTGTTCACTTGAGGTGTGGTAAAAAATGGAGGTTAGGATTCTTGCTGAAACAAGAGCTAGCCAGTTTATTGAAGTTGAACATGAGTGCGAGATAGCGAGCAAGATCCCCACTGTGGGAACAGATAGTGCTCGCAATAACGTATCGGTAGCAACAATACAAGAATATGCTCTGTGCACATTATACAGAGGGCGATCACATAGTATGGGCAAAAGTAAGCTAAGATGTTATAATATAGTTTAAAACAATGGTTCCCTTACCAGCTTTTTTATAGCACCACACATGTATTTGTTTGATCTCCTCCCAAAATACATGTTATAATAAATGTTTATCGATTGACAGCAGTTCTAAAAATACTTAAACGTTTAACAATAACCAAGTTGTCTGAAAGGTTTTAATCCATGTTACGGTATTATCTCAACATACAGCACGTCCCTCTGTTGCATTGAAACGTGCAAACGTCTGCATGGAAGTCAGTAGTGCTTGCTTGGATCAAATAAAAGTATCTTTTTCACTAATCCTCTTAAAGGGATATTTATGTTATGGCTCAAAATGTTGACTCTGATGACAGACACATGAAAGAAGGAAGGACCCTGTGTGGAGTGTTAAAGGCTGCTAGGGAAGTCACATTTGCTCTCATGCTACAATACAGGAACTGGGCCTGATTACTGTCAAGCCTGAAATTACAGAACCCCAAAGGCTAACGTCTTCCTCAAACCAAGCGTCCCCATGCCCACAATCCCCTGATCCTCTGTCCGTCTTCATGAATGAGACAATCAGGGAAAATACAGGATCAGCTTAACGCAACATATTTTCTCTAAATGTCTTTGTTTTGTGCCTGCTGGGTTTTACTGTGCTGTAATTCCACCCTGAATCCCCAAAACAAACAAGGATATAGACAAAACATTTGTAATTCCTTCTTTTTTTTTTACCATTCATTGCATTTATCTTCAATTTTTGTAATAGTTTTTCCGTCCTTAGCTCTTTTTGGGGTAAAGTTTCCTTAAAAACCTCACATCAGAACAATGTCAGCAATCCAAAGTCGATACCAACTGTGCTTTCCACTTTTCTTTAAAGGTCACCTATTATGCAAAATCCACTTTTTCATATCTTTTATACATAAACATGTAAAGAGATTCTGAAAGTTTCAGGTGAAAACAATTCGCTCCCTTGTGTAACTATTAGCCAATCACCAACCAAGGTGACACCCGCCACCTTATCACCTGAATCTCCTCCTCGAGCACCATTGTGTTCAGCACTTTGGAAACAGGGCTGAAACAGAGGGGATTATGGGTAATGCTGCAATGATCTGTTTGGTATTTGGAGCCAAACACTTCAGAGACATGTTTGTATGTATCTGAGGCCTATAATATATTGATGAAAAACAGTATAATAGGGGACCTTTAAAGGATAGTGGTCGGCTCACTTGCTTAATATGGCCCAATCTTGGGAAAAATGTCTTCTTTTCTTGAAAATGTTTTGTGACCGTAATTGAATTACAGTGCAACAGTAATGATTTACATATTTCCTGTCATCGAAAGGCTTCCGGCGTTGGTAACACTAGAGGCCTCACTTGTTAGATTAAAGAATGTCCCTCTTTGTTGTTGAGATTATTCAGTTTTTCTCAACCATCTTCCTTTGACTTCTCTTCCTCTTCAGGTCCTCTGAAGATGGACAGTTTTGCTGACAAGAGACCTCTGCTGGGGGTGTGCAAGAGCACGGGTTCCTCTGGGTAAGTTCCAGCATCATAGTAAAAGATGACATCACTACCTTACCCAACAGGGTGTTTTAACTTTACACTTACAATACAACCATTGTAGTCACTGTTGCAGACTCCATCAGCCAAATATGAGTTAAATTATATTCGGCTGGGATAACAATCTCAAATATCTTCATACCACTGCTATACATTATTTTCGCCTAATGGGTCAAATAAACAATTACAATGGCAACATGATTTCCCCAATACATGTAGAAATAATTACATGGCACCTTTTAAAAGGGAGAAGCTTTTCTTTCTTTCATTGTACATGTATAATGACATTAAATTATTCTATTCTATTCTGTTATAAGGATAAAAATGCCTTACGTAATATGTGATGGATAACAATAGTTTCCTATGTTGAGAGAATTCGTTTTTAAGTTGACTTTCTAGCAGCTTCATACGTCGGGCACTAGTAACTGGTTAGGCCCAAATCAAGTTCTCCCCTCACAAAAAGCTAAATGTGCCTTGTTTTTGGGCAGTTCTTGTTTTTCAGTCTATTTTTCTTAAAACAGTTGAGTTTCTAAACCAAACCTCTAGAGCTGAACTAAGTTAGGGATGAATCTCTTTCCCATTGTTCTAATTTATTTATTAGTGCAGTTTTAATTATATTATGTTTTTTTTTAAATACATGCTTACCATATGTTACCCAGGACATGTTTTCTAATGTGATGTGAACATCATTTGACAAATGTTATAAATATATCATGGCCAAGATTTCATATTTTTTACAATCCTCTCCATTTATCACCCATCCAACTTCTTGTTATAAACACTTCATACGCAGCTTAGCCAGTGACGTGGGCTGCTAAGTGATTCATGGATTTGTAATACCCCTATGGTTGGCATGCAAGCAGTACCTGGACACCCGATTGGCAGACAGAAAGGAGATCTAAAGAGGACATATTATTCTTATTATCAGGTTCATATTTGTATTTTGTGTCTCCACTGGGACATGTCTCCATGCTTTAATGTCCAAAAAGCTCTTTATTGTTCTCATACTGCCTGTGCTAAAGCACCTCTTTTCACCCTCTGTCTGAAACCAGAGCCCAGTCTGCTCTGATTGGTTGGATGGCCGCCTCTGTTGTGATTTGTCAAACGCTTAGAGCTGTGTCGGAAAAGTCCCGCCCCTTAGCCTATCATGTTCAATGTGTAGAAGCGCTGGCCAATAGAAGTTTGAGTGTTACATAGTGATGTCATTGTTTAACAGAAGTAAACAAAGTCCAATGGAAGCGATTCAGGTAGAGTGTGGGAGAGAAACTCCCTCTGGAGGGAATACAGGGATTTTAGCCTTTGTAGACCATTTACATGCACACAAACCTATAGAATTCACTACAGTCCCCTAACTCCAGTTGGGATTGGTATTGTCATTTAATTGTTTAATAAAATAAAGTTAATTTAAAAAGCGACAAACTCAAGGTATCTTGTACACTCTTCTCCAGTTTATTCACTACTCTTCCCCATTTCCAAACGCCTGTTTCAGAGAATCAAAACATTTAACTCAATCTGCCCTTCAATTGAAATGAAATGAGGAAGTCTGTCTTAAGCTGTGCGTTGATGGAGACCACCTTCTCGATGTTTTCCAGGGACTACCGCCCCTGTCTGTGTGACCCTGTTGCCGTTGCTTCTGCTTTTCCTATGTCCTCAGTGACACCGAGACAGGCAGCGTTTTAACGGTTTGGCGAATCACCCAGGCGTCGCTTGACACTAATGTTGAAAACATGCACTGTGTTGAAAAGCAGAAACCCTGACCTCCGGCTAAATGGCACATTGTGGTTCTTCTCCCTACAGAAGTGCTTGGTAAATAACACTCTGGTCGAAGACGAAAAGGAAAAAGGCTTCCGGGTGCGGCGCAGTACTTTCCATTGGGCCTGTTCATAAACTTCCTCACACAATTTTTAGCATATAATCATTTTCAAATAACAGCTTTTGTTAACCACTAAAAAGGATGCCGTCTTGACACTTAAATGAAAAACAGATTGAAGCCTTGGCCGCTATAGCCGTGATGGTTAAGAAGTTGGTTCAGTCAGCTCTAGGCTTAGATTACAAGATTTGCAAATTAAAGGAAAACCAGAAAAGGGAAAAAGCATGTGTGTGATGAAGCCCTGAACTTGTGGATTTCCAGCCAGGCACACTCAACATAATTTTATCAATGGAAAGGATTATGCGTTAGGTCCAAACAATGTATGGATCTAGTAATTTTCTTGACAGTAAAGCTACATATGCTTCCCTTTCAGTCCATGCAACAGTGCCAGTGGGCTTTAGGAATTAGTAAAGAATGCTGGTGCCATTGCAAACCTTGGTATGTCTGCTCTCATGTCTGGAAAGGATTTGTGTTTCCTTTCCCTGTTTGATGCTGTTATTATTTGAGTTCTAAAATGAATAAACATCCACAGGTATAAAACTTCTTGGAGACCTATGGTTGCTCAATGAATATACATGTTATGGGCAAGACAAAGGCTACTCAACTGATTGTGGGTGTGAAGCACACACTTCTGGGGCAAAAGTTCAGGGATGAATAAGTATGCTTTGTTCCTACAGAGTTTGGGTACTGTCAGTGACATTTCCAACCTCCAGCTACTCCTTCACAACTTCTCCAGATGCTTAGAGGATGTGGTCCATTATTTTTGACCAATATAGTCCTCTTTCACTGCAGTAGTAGTACTGTAAGTGCAATTTCTTTGGTTCTGGTTATACAGACGGATATTCTGAGCCGATCTCATGGTCACTGTTGATTTCGTAGATACTCTTTTTGTTTTTTCTTCGGAGATTTGGACATTCACTGTGATTGGATTTGTTCCATCACCACCGCCATCCCTGTCTCGTACTCTTTGGCAGGAGTCACGCACTCCACCACATGTAAGGGATCATTTGCAGTCATTATTGAAAAAAGAACACCAACAGGGTGTCTCTTGCGCTGTTCTTGTTTTCTTTTCCTTTTCTTTACTTGGATCAGTCTAGCCATGATGAATCCAATGTTTTGTTCTCTCAACCAATATACAAATACATATTCAAAAAGTATTCCATTGTGCTTTCTGATGGAGGTTTGTCAACAACTGAAGTTAAATTGACCAGACTTTCCTGTGGATTGCTATGACTGCACATAGTCCTTTGATCTGAGCGTCCTTAGCAACGGTCTGCTATTCTTAGCAGCATTCTGCTAGCAAAAAATAGCAGACTGCTTGATTTTCAAATCGACCAATAAGTATCCAGCATTCAGCTAAACCACATACTAATCTTTTTTTAAGGTGCAAGGCTTTAAATTAAGAATCCACCAATAGTATATATGGCCTGTATTGGATACGTATGCACTATAAATCAGTGGGTTACTTACAACATGCAACCAGGCCACCCAAAAAATCGTATGGACAGACAGAGACACTTTTCCTAAGAAATTGACACTGGACATGTCAACACAATGCAATCAAAAAGGATGACCTACCCCAAAGGAAAAATGCCACCTAATAGGGGAACTCCAGACTAGCTTTCCCCAATAGCCTTTCTTCGGAAATTGGCAACTTTACTCCAAACAGTTACGGAAAAGCTCTGATCATCAGGTACCTTCATGATCCAGTACTCCAGGCAGATATATTATTTATGTTCGCTATAATTGTTTATAGTGTAAATTACATGTAAATCAAATATACATGTGCGAAAAAACATCACTTTATCTTTTGGAAAACCTAAATTCCAGCTTAGTCCTGATATGAAATACACAGACTATTAATTACATGGTTGCAAGCAGAAAATGACACACACGCACACGCACACGCACACGCGCACACACACACACACACACACACACACACACACACACACACACACACACACACACACACACACACACACACACACACACACACAAACACTTTTGATGGCTAAAGCCCATTATGGCACTAAGCTCTTTTGTTTCAGTGCATTTTCATGACAGGATGTGTCCGTCTTCTGTTTATTAAATGGAAATCATGAAGCCTTTGTAAAAAAAACGAGCCAGCAGATTAAGGGGATCTGGGGAAGTGATGCTTTTTATCCTCTTCATCCTTTTATCCACTATGATTTTATGATGTTCTTCGCTGTCACATTATGACCACACAATGCACGCAGACACACACACTCATACACACACAAACACACACACAGTCATGTTATCCAAGCCAACTGTGTTTGTAGGGTAGATGCTACCATTTATTTATTGCACACCAACACTTTTTTTAGACTAGCAAAATATTTTTTACTGCACTATTTTGTAATCATTTCAAATAGAAAGTAATGTTCTTTGATTTTAGTGAGAAAATTAATATATGAATATATGAATGAACAGACACAACGTTTTTAATGAAATTGTTCCTGGACTCCATGCTCCTGCATGGAAGTGAGAGTGACTGTAATCTGGCCTTCCACTTCCCCCTTTTTTCATTGCCCCACACATGCACACATGCACACACACTTGTTCAGGGCATAGGCAGAACTTAAAGGCTCAGGCTTCACTCCGGAGCGTTTATTTTCACTTCCATGTCTGTTTAATGTCTGTCGAAAATACGTTCCGCCCTGCCAGTTTTCCCTCTTCAAATCGGAAGTCAGATTAAACTCCGTATTGCTGGAAGCAGTTTATGTAAACACACCTTTCAAGCTGAATGATTAGTAGCGACTTTTCAAACCTTTACCAAAACCCTGTTCCCTAAACTAGGCCTCTGCGGTCAAAGCAATTAATATGTAATTTTAGTTTAAACTTTCCCTTTAAATATATAGAAGTACCCGGGTAGTTTCTTTGAATGATGAAAGATGAAGGAGCATTGACTTGGTGAAGAAACACTGGTGGTTCTTTGAACGGCTAATATTTATCTAGCGTCCAAGAGTAGAAATCCGTCCTAAAATGCCAAAGATCGTTTTAGGTCCTTCTTTTGGGTGCTGGGGTACAAATTAGGAAATCACTTCGAGGAGAGTTCCAGAGTTGACCAAACAGTTTGGAGTTGCCACAAAATGACGTTCAGGCAGATGTATTTTTTGGGAGGAGCAATACTTTGATGGCTATGAGCTTATAACTGGTTGCATTTCTTTGGCCCATTGACTGTGGAGAGACCGCACCCTTTTCTCTTCAGCCTCCAGCAAACATTGTTGGTTTGGAATGAAATGTTTTAAGAACTATAGGATGGATTAGACATGTAATTGCAGATGTTAATGGGGCATAGACTTACTGACTTGGCCTCATACTGCGGCTAGCATGGCTGCACAATCTGTTTTTTACTAATGATTTTAGTATGCAAATGAAAACCATGCCCTCACTGCAAAAATCAAGCACCTTGCTGCCTAATACGTTCCAGGGAAGTGACCATATTTTGGGTCAGTCAAAGATGCCCGAGAAAATGCTCATATTCATGAATTTCCCCAGCACTCAACGTGAAATCATGGAAAACAACCTCCATTAATGGGGAAACTACAAAAAGTCATCCTAAATTGTACTTAATCTGTGAAAGTAAAGCAATCAATCGTCCGCTGGTAGAAGTCAATTGAGGAAGTCTTCCTCTCAGGCACGAGGGTTTTCAATCCCCATGTTAAGTAAGATGATTAATTGAACGTATTCTGAGACTTTCCATAGATATGTTCCCTGATTTGGCTTAGTTTTTACCTTGCTCCCTGCCAATCATCTGTGCCAGTAAACTATGATAGTGTACATTTAAATGGTGTTATCAAAGCAAACAGCCTCCGCCTTAATAATGTAAAGGTCATTTGCATTATTACACATACATATGTATGGGGCTTAAAGGGCTTAAAGCTGTCATCAAGCCTGTATCCTCATGCACAAACGGCAAAGTGAACGTGTCACTTTTATAGATACAGCTTAAAGATATCAAAGCAGAATAAATCAATCCATTTTGAGCAGATGTTTCTTCAGCCAAGTGCTTCCACTTACTGTCATTTAAACAGCAATTGGCACACAAGGCAAAACTTGATAAAATTGGTTCCGATACAAGCTATGGTTTGGGTTATGAATATTAATATCCACTTCTCTGCTGACACAGAAAGAAGGAATAAGATGGATTTAATGACTGAATATACATCAATCCTAATGTTGAATTTGTTCTTTGGTTATACTATTTATAGTTGGGTAGTCACTAAAGTTGTACTTTTTTGTACTTCTCGTCTTTCCTGTTTTTCAGCCAGTACAATCAGATGTAATGTTTTTTTTTGCATTTTCTTTACTTTTATATAGAGTGTTTTATTCATTAACAGAAACATGCATTCACACAAGCAAATTCACACATGCAGGGCGCCGTGTAGTGGCCATTAGACTGTGTGTTCAGTAATAAACGGCAGGGAAATGTCTTTCTTCCAGCGCTGCAGACTTGGAGCCGTAGCTGAGCTTTTTACCCCTAATTACTTTCGTATTAATGCCTGCAGCTTGCCACAATTATTATGGCTCTGAAGTGGCCCGTGTTTGTTTTGTAATGGGGGGGCTGCGTTTGAAGTGAGAAGAAAACAAAAATAAACACCAGGAAGATGAAGCAAATTAATATTACTATACAGTTTTTCTTTCCCAGTTGCCATGGAGTTATAGATGCACAGAAGTAGTAAATGGCAGGTCCTAAAAACGCAAAGGAAACATCCAAATGGCAAGATAATACATGATGCCATGACAACGGAGACAACTCCATGTTCTAATAAAGTTAATGGTATAAAATAGAACATTTAAAGAATTAAAAGAACGGGTTCAGATTCTACAAAGTTTGATGGCACTGCAGGCTTCATTTGTTAATACAGTGTTTTTTATTTCTGCCATGAATACGATTCTAGGGAGAACTGAGAAGAAGAACCGCAGGCCTATAAAATGTAAACTTGAGTAGTCTTAAATGTCTGGCTTGAGTATTTAAAAGCTCCCATCAGTTGAATCTAAGTTGAAATACCATTCCTCAGCAGTGTCCAGAGCTAGCGTATATCTTCCAAACCAACTTGTATTTGTTTAGCATTTTCACAGCGTGTAATTGTCATTCATATTAGGGAAGATTGTAAAACTTTGCATTCGGAAATGTGATGACGTCCATAACTTGTAAATGAATTTATTTGCTTGCTTTTTAGTTCCTCCTCAGGCTTCCATCCCCTTTCCTCAGCCACATGAAATATTGTGGTTTTGATCCCTTGGTTAAGTTCACATTCATAAAATGATGTTTGCAGGTTCTCCAGAGGGAAAGTACTCTACGGAATAAGTACAGCATGGATGTGGAAATTAAAATAACAGATGTCAACATGTTGTATCTAGGAAGAAATACACAGACTAGATTCATGATAATGGCATAATAATAAGACATTTGCCCTCCGTAATGGTCCTTAATGGACATTTTAAACAGCTGCATATCTAAAATTAAGAAGTACACATGGTTGTAAAACTCACATTAAACTTTGTGTTGTTTGGAGTTTGTCCAAATCTGGTACAGGGCCAAAAGACCGGGTTTACTGTAAGGCCAATCCAAATGTAAATGGCTTCAGCAGTTGTTCCTTCTGGTAGCTTTATACTGAGGAATTTAAAATGTGAAAAATTCTAATTCAGAGCCCTTTTTGACGCCATACTACATTCTATGGCATATCCGTTGGTCAGTCCACCACTTTTGTTCATACTGAATATCTCAACAAACATTAGATTGCCGCATATTTTATGCACAAACGTATCTAATCCATGTCTAATCGATATTTATATTTTTGGGACAAAATCACTTATTATCTGTTGGATGGATTGGCTTAAATGAAGTATTAATCTTCATGGTCTCCCGAAGATACATTTAAAAAAAAAACTGTTTTACTTGCTCAGAAGAATGATGCTGAAATGGTGGTGAAAATGGTAATCATTGTTTGACAGAAAAACAGATACAAAAGACATACCCAATACTAGAGTTGCAAGTGATCAAATATAGGGATAGGCAGTATTGTGTATTTTTGTAGTAGCCAATATCGATATATTATATATTATACTATATACTAAGTTGATATAGTTTGATGTTGTTTCTCATAACCAATTTCTCCTGTAAAGCAATGGCGGTTTCTGTATTGCCCACACTCACCATTGCATGCAACCTTGGTCCTACTCGCTCATTTCCCCTGGAGGGCAGACGAGTGGGGGCCAGCCATATGAATGTAAAAGTCTGTCACTGAGTGATGAAGTTATGTTACATCATCGGCTGTTGCTCTTTAAAAAAAGAATAGGCACAACTGTGTTTTTGCTGTCAACATCGCCTCCGCAATCTATCAGCTGATCCTGTTCCTCAAAACATACCCAGTTTTTCTTTCTGTTTCTAGGCATACAAAATGTTAATTTTCTTGTTTAGGTGGTTTGGATAAAAAAAAGGAGCTCAGTCTGTGGGGACTTAACTTGGGAATTGAAGGGTTGCCGCCGGTTCAAGTACCAATCGGACAGAAAGTACGGTGTGGACTTGTTCCCTAGTGAAGTGCCAGTTCAAATAGTGGGCCCTGCTGAGGTGTCTTAAAACCATGTGTTTGTGCATTTGTGTATTCAGACGTAATGTGTATAGGTCCTATGCATGGACAGATGGAGCAATCTATAGACTCTACCTCCCTTGGCGTGTCCTCAGCAGGTCCTTAAGGGATCCCTTCTAGGTTTAGGTACCACTGATAATTGCTAATGACTAATGAGTCAAAGCCAATACCCCTCAAAGTGTTAAGTGTTCAAATTGTTACACAGTATTTCAAACATTCTAATAGGAGTATTAAACACTATCATTATGAGGACATTGCTATGTCTTCTGTCCATTTAACAAAAGAACAGCTGAACCTAATAGAAGAATCTTTTTTTTTTCCTCTGGGACAATGTCCTTCTATCATTTTAGCTTTTTGTGTATCTGGCGGGGACAATCCATTACTTCCTTAATTTCTAGAGTAGCTGCTTGTCCTATCAGAGGAAGTAAATGAGCCAAGCCTCCTTTCCACCAACTCCCTAATTTTGTATCCTTTCAGATCCAAGGGCCAATTTGAACAATAGTAATTGACACATTGATCTAATAGGGCCATCATAATAGGGCTGTTACTGAGCTGGGAAATGGTGCTCGGCGTCACCTTAACATGTGCAAGGACTGACATCCCTCCATGATCCATAATGATAATTGTGATTTAGCCTTGCTTTCAACCTACGCCCCAACGTCTCCGGCATCAGGAAATCTTATTACATCTGACCTTGTATTGCCTCCATTAGAACTGGGTCATTTTTTAAAATACTGCAAAAGCAAAACAATTGAACCCTGTGCCATTTTGATTCTATAATAGTGCGTTATCATGGTCGCTTTGAATCAATTCCAGAGGCCCATTTTTCGGGATAGAGCTTAGAATTAGATTGATCGGACACTGATAATGCTGAAATCGATGATACAGCCTCCTGAAAGTAAATTATCGTCGGCTGAAATGTTTGTATTAATCTTAATGTCTGTACTCCTGATTGATAATGGTAGCTGTGCTCGCAGCTCGGGGACCTTTGCAATGTTGACCGAGACGTTAAGCATGAGGACGAAAAATTAATCAAAACTTTTTTCTGTGGAACCTATTTTATATTATCCAGTTAACATTCGAAGAAATAAAGGGACGCACGCACGCACGCACGCACACACATATTCACATTCCTAGCATTTTGAGGGCTCACTCAGTTATGCTGCTGTCCAATATGATTTCTGTTGGTAAAGTCGATGCCAACAACAGAACAAGAGGCGTACTTTGCTTGAGATGTGTATGATGGTGAGGAACAACATGATGGACAGGAGTGATCCAGCAGCTTCTCTCAGGGGCATCATCAAGTAGCTGGAGGTGTTTCTACTGATATCTGGAACCTGAATATGACATACAAATAATTTGTTCAGGTCAGAAGGGGAGACAAATCTGCTTCCCCCTTTTCTGATACTCCGGGGACTCATATTTATGTTTAAAAGCCATGAAAAAGAGCATTTTGTTAATATGGAGCTTTAGTAAATTACTAAACTCTCATTAAAAAAAGACTGGAAGACATTGGATGATCAATTACAGACCACGTAGAAACATCATGGAAACGTTTGGAAGAATTTAGGGGTGGAAGGAAGAGGAAACAAACTTTGGAAAGGCTGGTTAATCTATCACATGGGTCCTCAACAGGGGTCCCGTGGCCCCTAGGGGGTCTTCAGAGTTAAAGGCTGCAAAAATACTGTTTGTGAATGTTAGGAAAATGTTAGCTTTTTGCAAGACACATTTATGATGGAGCTATTCTTAAAACATTTCTATTTTAGCTAAAGGTTCATTATTCAGAGCTTTTCCCATTGGAACACTTCCGTCTGACAAAGGCATTATGTCAAACATAACTATTCAATACGACTATTGCATTGGTGCTGTGGGTTGGGGGTGTTGCACTTTAGGCATCTGGTGGACAAATGAAGAAGCTGCTGTCATAATGAGTTGTAAGACATGAGAAAAAGTGTTTTATTGGTCCGTATAGATCTACTTTGGAGGCTTTCATTGTCTTGAACTTGGTTTTACACAAAAAGCGACACAATTGGTTGTGTAAAAAATGATTAAAGTGAGCTTAAGAGCGCCGTTTTAATAGAATTTACTTTCACACTTCTTCTACCTGGCCAATCCTGTTGCAAACATTTTTGTTAATATAACACTATCTCATGACTTTTTAAAGGTAACCTATTATGCAAAATCCACTTTTTCATGTCTTTTTTACACAAACATGTCCCCCCCCCTCTGTGTAAAGAGATTCTGAACGTTTCAGGGAAAAACAAATTGCTCTCTTTTTGTCCTGATCCATTTCTATAAAAACCTGTCTGAAAATGAGCTGATCAGATTTTGGCCACTTTATGATGTCATAACGATGTGTTGTCTTGTGTAATCATTAGCCAATCAGCAACCAAGGTAACCCCCCCCCCCCCCCCCCTTATCACCTGAATCTCCTCCTAGAGCACCATTGTGTTCTTTGTAACCAAATGTCTCTCAGAGGGGCGTGGGGAGGGGCTCCTTATTTTCATCTAAAGTAACAGACAGAGAATCAGCACTTTGGAAACAGGGCTGAAACAGAGGGGATTATGGGATGCTGCAATGATCTGTTGGGTATTTCGAGCCAAACACTTCAGAGACGTGTTTTGTGTATATCTGAGACCTATAATATATTGATGAAAAACAGTATAATAGGGGACCTTTAAAGTAGAATGCAAAAGCAGCTCTGTTATACTCAAACTGCCCTTTCACACCACTTTTTTCCTTTGGTTTTAACCATTGTTTGAAGGTGTTGACATTTTTGAATGGTAGAGGCAGATCTCTGTCTCACCATAAAGAGGAAAGGCTTTAAATCATATTTTAACAATACATTTTGATTGTTTTTTAATTTCATTTGGAGATCAACATTCTCTTATTTACACAATACAATTATTGTTGTCCCAGAGATTACACAGTATTGCCTTTGTATCTAACAATATAGTAGTATTCTATGCCAGGGGTGGCCAACCAATCAGAGGTAAAGAGCCAATCATTTTATTGTGTTACTGCAAAGAGCCACATCATACACACAGGCACACATGCTGGGTGTATGTCCCCGACCTCTCTCTCTCCTTCTCTCTTTTGCTCTCAGCCTTTCTGTGTGCCCCTCTCTATCTCTCACACATACACAATTACAATCTAAAAATGAACAATAATTGACACACACACACACACACACACACACACACACACACACACACACAAAAACACACCCTCTCACATACAGAAACACATACCTCCGCTCAGCCAGATTTCCTAAAAATGTCACAGTCCATGATATTGACAGAAATGGACTTAAACCTCTCCTACCAGTATTAAGACCAGAGGCCAGTTATTGTCAACCATTAATATTGTGTCTCACACAAACTCTCAGTTAAAAACATTTGAAAAAAGTAGTTATCTTACTATGCCTGTTGCTTCTTGAAATGTGCAGAGGATGTGGAAGGGGCTCAAATGCATGAAAGGGCACATCATTTAATAAAAAATATGCCTGGCCTTTATTCTGTCTGTATCTCACGCACACATTCATGACCGTCATTTACAAATAAATGAAGTGTGTTTTAGTTAATTCTCCTCACATGACATCTCAACTTGTACCTAACCCTCTGACTTACAGAAGCTCTGCTGACAGAGATGCACTTTCTCTCTTCTGTGTCAGCTGCCAGCTTTCCGGGAGCAGGCCTTCTCACATACACATATACATCTGCAAATTGTTACCATTTTGATTTGACAACATCATATTGAGTTATTACGGTTTTATCTGAGTTATATTTCTGCCGATCGGAAGCAGATCTCTCCCTTCACTGTCACATCGCGAGTGCAGTAAAGCCCGCCTCCAGTACTGCAGGATCTGCATTCTGATTGGCTAAAGCACTTCTTTGTTGAAAACTCTGTGTAACGATTGGGCTGGAACTTGTGTGTTGTTAACCCTTTGTGGACTGGGATACATATGCGCAAAAAACACAATTACAATTCGATATGAACTGAGGAGCCGCATGAGACTCGGCAAAGAGCCGCGGGTTGGCCACTCCTGTTCTATGCAAACAACAATTCAAATTTCAATTTCCAGATAATCGAAAATAGGTGATTTTTTTCCCCTTTAACTACAAGGCTCTGATCTGAGCATATACAACCCTATATAAAAACAGACAGACATTTATATAAAAATACAAGTCAAGCTTGCAGTGATGGGAGTTCTATTTTAATCTGATGTGTCGCCAGATATGGTAGAAATGTATTCTTGATAGAAAGATAGTCACATATGTAATTTTTGTTTGGAAGTGTATGGTTCGATGAAAAGAAAATTAGGGTCATTGTGTGCCGGTTATCTTTCATCACTAGTGTATTTATCCTGCCTTGTATCCATTTATTAACGGGACGAAGTCAATTATTCCGAGACCGACTTAAGCATTTTTTTTTGTTTTTCAGGACAAGCCCTCCCTACTGTTGCGTTGACCTGTATTCTCTACGGACGGGGGAAATGGTCAAATCAATTCAGTTCAAGACGCCCATCTATGATCTCAACTGCAACAAACAGTACGTCTGATTGTTAAATCAATACCCTGACATTTGAAATCAGCTTGTTTTTTTCTTTGTACTAATTGAATATTTTCTTCTATTTTAAGTATTCTTGTTGTGAGCCTACAAGAGAAGATTGCTGCCTTTGACAGCTGCACCTTCACGAAGAAGTTCTTTGTAACAAGTAAGACATTCTTTTTAACTTCAAGTGTTTTTATATCCAACTATATAGAAGTGTTCTTTGCTAACCAAAGTTTAGAAGCATCATTTTAAAAAAGTAATTTCGTTTTTGAGGAACGTTTTTGTGTCTGCGGATGTTCACCCACACCCCAATGGTGAATTATATACCCATGAACCATCACAATGTCATCACATGTAAAATATTTTTGTAGTGCCAATAGAAATGTATGTTTGTCGAATGTTGGTCCACATTGCACCCCAGTGTCCTGTACTGTATAAAGTAGCGAAAAGCAAACGACGCCAATCAATACCAGCATTACTCAACATGATCTGTGATTTGCCTTGAACTTGCTTATAATGTAACCAGCCCACTGCAGTGTGGTTCTTTTAAGCTTTGCCTGGTGACTCAACTGCTTTTATCAAAACAAGATGTGAGGTCCTCCATTGAAACTCGAAACAGCTTACAACACAGCTCTTGCATCTTCCTGGCTGTCCCTGCCATGTCCGCTCGAGGAGGCTGCGAAGGAAAGGCCAGACTGTATTACAAGGCCATTGCCGTCCACTTAAGTCATTGACTGTAGTAAACTGACCTTACTGGCTGCCTTTAATGTGTCTCCTCTTTGTCTGCCTGCCTTCCTTATCAGTGTCTGAGCCACAGGAAACCAAACATGCTCAATAGTTATTAATCGCTTCTGAATGCAGGGGCCTCCTCTCCATAACGTTGTTTGGTCTGTTTGACCCGTAAAAGCAGTACACAAAAGGTACTTTGATCAGCCATTCCTGTCTGTTTTTTCTCCAGGGATTTGATGGTGGACAAGTCCTGTTGTTCCGAGCACACAAGGCTTATCCTGTGGTGTGTGTGAGCTGTCCCTTTCTTTTTCTTTTGAGTCCACCCATCATGTCTGTTTCTTCTTCCCGCTTACCCCCCTGCTCTCCTTCCAGGATGTGAAACACGTTATCTCACCGCCTGTGCTCCCCTCGGCCTTGGAGACGCACAAAAGGCTTCTTTGGCTTTAGCAGCAGTCCTTGTGGCTAACCTCAACACACTTTTCCCCAACCGAACCCTTTCCCAACACAGCGCGCTAAATTGCTGACTCTACCTCATCTGCTCCCAGAGCACAGTAATTACCAGCAAACCATTTTCCCCACACCTCCACGCACTTACATTAGATATTCATGTCTGTGTGTTTTCGTCACAGTGGGAGCAATCAACATTTTTGGCCCTGTTTGTATCTGCTTGCATTGAAATAAGATATTTTATTTTAACCGATAATGTTTTCAGTTATTAAGAAGCAGATGTTTGCCTTCTTTTGGTTGATTCTATAATGCAGCAGAAGTGATAGATATCTTGATAGTTTGAGCTCAGCAATCCACACTATTGCGTTTTTTCAAAATGTATTGAGTGGTAAAAAAAACAAGAAAGAAATATAAAGTTGTTATAACGTCCACTACATTGAAATGTTAGGATTATTTGTTGCTATTTATATTTATGTTGGCACACACACACACACACACACACACACACACACACACACACACACACACACACACACACACACACACACACACATACACACACACGGGTTATCTGTGTGTGTGTGTGTGTGTCCACAGGGATTATTGTGTTAGTCTTTTAGCAGAGGAGCCATCCTCAATTTATTGGGTACCACAGTCTCCATTAGGTCATGCTGTTCAAACACACTCGACCACTGACACGTCACCCCTCCACTTTCATACACACACACACACTCACACACGCATACGCACACACACACAACATTAATGTGTTCTTCCAAACGTCATGCGTTTATTTACTAAAATGTAATTCTGTATGATGTATTATGCATTGGTTCCCCTTGTAGTACGACAATGCCAATCTTTGTGTCTTTTCAGGCTGCTACCCCTGTCCAGGCCCCAGCATAAATCCAATAGCTTTGGGAAGCCGCTGGCTAGCCTATGCTGAGAATAAGGTAATCTAAACACACACACACACACACACACACACACACACACACACACACACACACACACATACACACACACACACACACACACACACACATACACACACATACCACACACACACACACACACACACATACACACACATACACACACACACACACACACACACACACGCACACACACACACACACACACACACGCACACACACACACACACACACATGCACTGTGGAAGTGCCTTATCAGAAATGCGACATATTTACAATCCAAAAAATGCATTTTATCTGCCTCTAATCTGTGTGGATAAACAACTCATTCCAAAAAGAGTCCATGAGAGATGATAACATTTTGAAAATCAACAGATGCAAAGGAGTCCTGATCTCTTCCGCGTAATGGGATTGTTAAGTACTTACAAAAACTAGAATGCCTTAGTGCACAGTCTGTAATACAGAGAATGCATAATAGTGTTTTGGTGCTGGCCCACTCAAGTAATTGACAGCAGGGGCCACCGTTTGTGTGACTGCCTAAGGATTTCCAGAAATGACAAATCCAGTTTTTGGAGCAGTCAGAGTAATACTGGTATGGAGCCACTTCAGTGATATTAAATTAAATCAGTTCAGATTGGGTTTTTTGGTTGGGTAATGTTTCTTTTAAAGCAAACCCAATTTCCTGAGTTAATTTCCCCACATTTTTTATTTTCTTACATTTTTGGTAGATTTATTCTATTTATCTTGTATTAGTCTGTAAATTGTTCGATTCTTTTGCAGTTGATCCGGTGTCACCAGTCCCGTGGAGGAGCGTGCGGTGACAATGCACAGTCCTATACAGCTACAGTTATCAATGCTGCTAAAGTGAGTAACAATACCTACAACAAGTCTTAAAAAATAAATAAAATATTTTTTATTATTTTGTAATGGAATCTTATTAAATTCATGTATTCTAATTAAATTACATATTTTAAAATGTATTCTAATATTTTAACTTCGGGGCAGTTTCATGTTTATATCTTGGATTTTCTTTTTTTTTAATTAGCATTTTAGTATTTGGTAACAGTTTATACATAACACAATGAGATACAGTAAAAACTAAAATACGTGAAATAACTAATTAACAATCCATGAATCAGAAAAAGAGAATAAAAGACAGAAACAGAAAAAAAAGAAAACTGATTAAAAATATATTTAATGTTATACCTTACAAATAACGGATTTAATTAACGGTCATTAATAACGTTTTGTCTTTTATATATCACTAATTGTTCCCATCTTTCTTAAAAGATATGAACTTGATTTATTTTTCTCTCATTTTTGCCATTCCCTACATTTGATCTACTAGATTCTCATTTTACTACGTTTTTTGATCATTTTTGAAAGAGCATTATTGTTGAAAACCTGAGAACAAGGATTTCACTGCCAACGCATGCTTCAATATAATTGTTCTGCATATGGAAATAAAAAAAACTGAAGCAACCGCAACATGTTCCTAACCCTTGTCATCGCCATTTGCATTCAAAATGTTGGCATTTTCCCTGGATATCGTATGCAATTTCAGGACAAACATGGAGTTGGAAGCAAAACAGTCTGACACACACTTGTTATACTACAATTCGACACTGAAAGAAACCTACAATGTTTTTTTTACTGCTAATCCATCTTCATTGAAATGTATCCTTAAGAAAGTCAGAACAACTGTCTTCTAACTGGTTTGCTTTAATCTTAAAAGTTTGAAAATAAGTGTATATGTTCAGACTTTGGCTATAATCTGTCTACAGGTCCTTTGGTCTGTCTTAAAAGCCTTTGCGCAGATAAAACAGCACATAATACAGTATTTCTAGCTCCGCCCACGCCATCTGTAAATGTGCTGAGATTGGATCCACCTGGCCCGTCTGGCTGACTAGTGCCGAGCTTATGAGACACTTCATCAACCTGCCTATCTGTGTTTCCCAGTGGAATCTGTTTCCCTCCAATGGTCTTGTTTCACTCATCTCAACACGGGAGTGACTCTTATGCCGCATTCCCATTGCATGGTTTCGGCTCGAATCAACTCACTTTTAGTACCGAGCCCTGTTCTCAGTTTCATTTTCCACAATGGATATAGGCGTGATTCTCAGCTAATGGCCCTAGTGACGCCTGGGTATAACTTTGGTTATAGCATTTTCAACGCTACATTGGCTGAATATTGGCAACCAATCTGGGAACAGTCTGAACTTTGTTAATTGTATGGCTAAGCGTACGACTTAGTTTTACAGATTGACATTTTCAAAAGTGTGTGGTTAGTGAATAGTCGGCTATGGCTATTGACAGTAGCTTGGCTATTGAAACATGGTGGGTTTGAGCAAGATATGTTATGCTGATGTTGATTCTCTCTAGCCAATCAGTGGTCTTCAGTTAGTCAACTTCATCTTCTAATATCAGCTTGGAACTGCTACCAAAAGAGCATGTCATGCAGTGAAAATGTGGCGCAATGTATTAAAGTCTATGTAAGTTGCTTGGATAAAGACGTCAGCTGAATACCGTGATATAATAATGTAATAAAGAAGACCACTGTGTTGCTAACAGGTTAGTCTAATTGTTAGCGGTAGACAATGGTTGGGGGGTATTTATATTCAGACAGTAAGTCTGCTTGCCCACCCTCTCCTCATTTAGGACCATATATCTCAATAAGGATGACAAGGTATCTCCTTCTGGCTTGTGGCGCGACATGCTGGCTCTTAGTGCTGACGTCCAGAGACAGGAAAACACGGGGGGTGGGTAGCATTAAAGAGTAATGGCTTTTGTTTATAAGAAAGATACAATTGAGAGTGCGGCCAGTTGGACTGCTTGTTCTAAATTTGCTCTCTTTAATTTGTGTATCACATCAATGCTGTTGCCTGGCTCTCCTGGGTGTATCAGAGAGAAAGACCTTTCACATAAATTGGATTGTAATTTGTTTAGATGGCGACTTCAGGCCGTAGCTGTGTGTTTGTGTGTGTGTGATTGTTCATGTGTTTTTGTCAGCCATCAAATAAGAAATGCCTCCAGACCCTTCCCCCCCCTCCACTGGAAGATCAATAGCCCCTGTTTGGACTACCACTAAGAACTCCTCAACTGCAGTGATTAGAAAACACATTAGTGTTGATCAATTAGGAGCCAAACGTCTCACTTAATAATTGATGGCTCCTCTTGCATTTTACACGCACGCACGCACACACACAGAAATTGCCAGGCCAAGTGGCAAAGACAGACAGTGGGTGATCCTCAGACCCAACAAAAGCAAGGCGCCAAGCTGTATTGACAGGGCCGCCTGGTCTGAATGCCTGATTAGGCTCTCCGGGGCCCCTTTGGCGCTTACACACACACATACACACGGTCACACACATTGGACTCCATTAGACAAGACAGTGTAGTAGGTGAGATAGACTCCACTTAAGCAGCACTATCCATTTCCCTCAATCGAGCCACAGAGGTGTGTTTGAGCCAGACACCCTGGCTGGGCCTTAAACGGACACAGAGGAGCCTTACTAACACACACACACACACACACACACACACACACACACACACACACACACACACACACACACACACACACACACACACACACACACACACACACGGGATTGCACATTCACTTGGCAGCTCATTTTTTATTGCACCCAAAGCTTTCAAACTAAGTGACCTCCAAAATGCAATTTATAACATGTGTTCCGAATATTTAATATTTGACATTAGGTGTTAGATTTTTAAGCCTCTGTACTTTCTTTTTTTTCTTTCAGACTTTAAAGACAGGCCTGACAATGGTGGGTAAAGTTGTCACGCAGTTGGCAGGCACCATTCCAGCAGGTACTCCGGATGAGGAGGGCACACCTCACAGTGTGATCCGCCGCGGCCCCCACAACCCAGGGGTGGTCACCATCGTCGACACACATAGTGTTGGCGAAGGACAGGTCAGTCAAGTGTATAATTTAATAATACTGGTACTGTTCACCGTGATTTTGTTGGTTGAATTGTCATTGACACTTTATAATTTCGTACTGTCAAAAATACAACATTTTTATCACGATATTGACACGGCCAATGAACTATATCAAAAGTCTCTTCCACATCAGGTAAAACTGCCAGATTTGGTATTTCATTTTGTCTCTGTGATATCAACAGTGATGTCCAGAGGCCTAATGTAATCAGGTTTTCCGTCCGTCTGTCCCATTCTCTTGAATACGATATTTTAGGAACGCCTTCAGGGAATTTGTCAATATTCCGCACAGACGTCAACTTAGAATCATGGACCAGGTGTTTAGATTTTGGTGTTCAAAGGTCCAGGACTGTGACCTGACATCTGTCCCAGTCTTATGAACCATAATTTAGAAACACCCTAAGGGAACATAATCAAATAAAATCTGTGTTAAGAAGACAAATTAGCCAGTATTGATGATTCATATACATATACATATAGATAAAGATACACCTAAACACACATAACATAAACAAAAGCTATGATTGAAATATATTGATTTCTAAACCAACCCTGAGTAACAAATTACTGTTGTTTAAACAATTAAAATTATCTTGGGTTCTGTGCATTATTCAATGTTATTTTGACCACATATAAAAAAAAAAAAATGCCAAAAAAATCTTTAAATTACAATATTGTTATTCAAAATGTGTGAAGAATTGTAACAGAGGTTTAGAGTATAAAACACAAATGTTTATATTATATTAAACTGACATATTTTTTTGTTGGTTTCCGTTTTTTTCTGGAACTAACACACACATAACCAAAACTAAATTGGCACCAATTTTGTATTGGCTATTTGCCTCTTGGATGTTGTAATGTGTGACCCTGGTAAACATGACTTTGGCCACTGCGGGTTTATTTGAAACAGGAAATCCAAGGTTTTTTTTTTTTTGTGGCTTGGACCCTTAGGTTTAGGTGAATGGGTCCATGCACCTAAACCCGCACAACTTGATGAAAGGCGTGACTTATATTTGCTGCATGTAAACACTCTGTGGGTCTGTATATATACTTTTCACCTCAAAATTTCAAGTAGTGAATAGAGGAGGGTTACATTACCTAAAACGATGTTATATACATGTACAGGGTCCAGTCTTTGTTCTTTGAAATCAAAATGTTCAACTCTTTGGATTAACATTATATATTAATGCCATTTGACATTTGACCAATTTGGCAAAAAGCTACCAAGATTTTAAGAATATAATAGTTATAATATAAACTTAATACTATTTTTTTTTTTTATTAAAAAAGTATTTTCTCGGCATAATGTTTGATAAAAGTATCAAATATTTAATGACACATTTTTCTTAGATTGGTTGATGCTGGTTATTTCTCAATTTTTTTTGCAAAGTGGTAAACTGTAATCTACAAAAAAGGCGGATTAGCTCCATTTGGATGTATGGCCCTTAAACATCCTTCTGCACAGACCCAACGAGGTACATATACCAGGATACAGAAAGTTTACACACTAAAATATAGAACCAGTCCAGTTACCTTTAACAGGATCTCGTTTTAACATCTAAAGACATGCTAAAAGCTTGTATCCACTTTACCATGATTAATCACACTGCAGTAGCTGTCATGTTTTAATGAGGTGTGTAAGCATACACAGTACAGTTTGTCAGTGATGTGGTCACCACACACACATTTACTGCTTATTCCTTCTCTCTTACACATTGACTGTGGCCCCACTGTAGTCATGGAGTATGTTGTCTTATAAGCTGAACCTAAGCCTTCAGAAGCAGGCCTGCACTTTGTCAGCAGCCGACACACCGTAACCGTACACTGGCCATAAACACTGACTGGGCCTGGCTAGCACGGAGGGAAAAGCTTCAAGCGGAAGATAAATGTACAGTAGAGGGAGAGGAATCAGAGGGTGGGCTGGCAATGGAGAGTAAATGAAGATTGAGGTTGGGGTGTGATAGTTAGAGAAATGGTAAAAGGCAGGAATATAATAGAGATTGGTTTCTGTCAGTGTGGCAGTCCAGGCTATTCTCATGTCTTTCAGGCTTTAAAATGCCACTTTTGTAACAGCAGAATCATAACCCGTTTTCAATTAAGGTGGTTCCTAGCCGGTTCCTAGCCGATTCTGATTCTCTTTGGTGCTACCACTTGAGTAGCCCTGGTTATCAGCCCCACAAATTAGATCAACTCCGGCCTAAACTATCTTCTTGGCCAACACCAAGAACCAAGAGCAGCGTATGTCGGAAGCTCACGTCCAAGGCTTGGGCAAGGTTAGCCTAACAGATCAAATGTCATGGCGAGTACTGCAAAGAGTAGAAAGTTGTTACAGTAGCCAATTGCGAGAAAAAAAATGTGCGTTTCCACTTGAGTAGCCCTGGTTCACCGTCCCCTGAAATTGGTTCAACTCGGGCCCCAACTATCTTTTCTGCCAACACCAAGAACCAAGAGTATGTCAGAGGCTCACGTACGAGGCTAGGGCAAGATTAGACTGAAAAATAATAGTTCATGGAGAGTACCTGAAAGAGTAGAAAGTGTTACAGTAGCAGCAGCACAGAGAACGCAAAGAGGTCAAAACGCAACCACACACACATATATAGAAACATCATGAGACATTAACCAGGCATATGCACGACATAATCATTATTTTCCACCATACTTTTAATCACCACCTGTTTTCTGTCATTGGCCTTTTTGAACAGCAATATACCACCCTGCTTATATATAATATTCTGTATATATATATATAAGCCATTTTTCTGTTTTTTTAATATACCAGCTGTCGGCTGTAATAAATTCATACACAGGTTGTTTTGTTGGTTTGCAGTTGGTTTAACCAAATTAGCACCAGCACAGGACAAGAACAAAACTCAGTTCAGTGAGAAATTGCTGAAACAGTCACAAACACTCTCCGATTCGTAATGTTTCTCTGGTGGACCCTCTATTGTATTGGTATTGTCTACCTGAAATGTTATAAAAGTGTCCTGTTCTTTCTTCCTTCCTTTTTTATCTTGCTTGCTTGTCTGAGACCAAGCCCTAAAGAGGCTCATTCTTGTTTGGTCCATTTTCCTATTTAAAATGCTCAGCCGTCCTCCATAACATCGTTTATGCAACACTGGATCCAGGTTTAACCTTGTGTATATGCTTTCTCTGAAACAGGCACAAAATACACACATGAGAAAATCGAATTTGTCCAAACTCTTGTCTCTGTTTTACCCGGTTCACACTGGTTTTAGTACAGCCTCTTAATGAAGCATTAATAATCAAAAAATAGCTCAGCTTTTGATGATTCCTAATTCCTTTCATGCAGCACAAAGAAACATATTTGGAAAAAGTGCGTATTTGTCTTGCCTTTGTTTCTTACAAAGGTAATATTTAATTATTTTCTATCCACAAGAGGGCAATGACTCATTCAGAAAGGAGTTTAACTTTCAGCTATTTCACCAAAGGGTGATGTCAAAGAACACTGCTGAGTGTGGTGGTGATATCAGAATAAACTCAAATGTGAAGATACATCCTTGGGTAAGGGAAAGTCCCATTTTGGGTTGAATGTTCTTATTGTTTGAAAAAGAGTTTCAGTGTGTTTTTGCGTGTGTGTGTGTGTGTGTGTGTGTATTTACTTCAGGTCTTGGTGAGTGAGGAGTCGGACGGAGAGGGAGTGGTGGCTCACTTCCCAGCTCATGACAAACCCATATCCTGCATGCAATTCAACCCCAGCGGTAAGACACTCACACACACGCACACATTTATTTCTGAGGAAGGACTCTTTACAAGTTCAGACAAGGCAGGAGAGGAATTACGCTTCCATTTAAGTGTAAAATGATGTTTGTTTGATTCACATGAGTCTTTATCTAGTCTCCTAAGTGGTCCTGAACTAGCCAACTCCCACACATGTATTTATCTGGGTGTATTCATACTCTATTATTCACAATGAACATGCATTTAGCCTGAGTTTCCCCAACTTATCCCTTTGCACAAATCTTAAAGGGGCCCTTTGATCATTTTCAGGTTCCTATTTGTAGTTATGTCACTATGTTACGGAAGTAAACAAAGGAGTCTAATGGAGGCGTTTCAGGAACGGGGGGAGAGTGTGGAAGAGGGACTTTTAGATTTGTTGCCTTTGTAAACCATTTACATGCACACAAAAACATATACAACACACCACAGGAAAGGGTAAACCCCCAAAAGCCTAATAGGGACTCTTTAAGGTTAGGTTTCTTAATTCAACACAACACAAAAGTAAGATGACTTTTCTTTTTTTACTTTATGCCGTTGGAATCTACAAGTTCATGAATCAGTGTCTGAAGGCAGCTTTAATGTTTACATTTTAGACTCACCTCTCATCGTAGTATTTTACTCTAACATTTCCCTTAACCCTTTGGAGTCGACCGTCACGCCGGCGTGATCAGATCACATGACCTGTTCAAGCCGGTGCCGCATAAAAACAACAGTCCTGACAACATTGCCGTGTGTTTCTGTCGAAAGTACTGTCTTGAAACTATATCCCAGTCTTTGTTTCATGCAAAAAGACCCAGTAAACACGGAGATACGATGATATAAAGTTAATACATTTCAAAAGTATGAAAAATGGAAGCACATATTTGAATATCTTCGCCGTATTTGTTCATTTTACGAAACGGAAAATACTGGAAACTGTAGATCCTGCTTAACAGGATGTATATGTGTATTTCTGTCGAAAGTACTGGCTTGAAACTATATGCCAGTCTTTGTTTCATGCAAAAAGACCCAATCAACACGGAGAGACGATGATATAAAGTTAATACAAATATATTTAAAAAGTATGAATAATGGAAGCACATATTTTAATATCTTCGCCGTATTTGATAATTTTACGAAACGGAAAATACTGGAAACTGTAGATTCTGCTCAACAGGATGTATTTACCAGGGAGGGGGTGAGGTAATCAGGTAAACGGAGTAATACGAAACGAGACGAAAAGAGACGAAGAGGGACGGCGGGAACCGAAGAGAGACGGCGGGAAATGAGAGAGACGAAGATATACGAAGACAGGCGGCGGGAGACGAAGAGAGACGGCGGGAGACTGCGATTGAAGCAAAGTGACAGACAAACATTGAGAATTTAGATATAGTTAGATAGATTTAGAGTTTTGAAGATTCAACTATGATGAAGAGAACTCTGAACGTGAGTCAAGCTTTAAGCTTGTTTTTTGACATGGAGGAGGAGGAACCTGTGATGTTGCCCTCTGTGTCGTAGTTGACAGAAACCGCTTTGAAGCGTGGCACAGATAAAGACAGAAAAAACAGATTTTTGTACATAATGTGTATATATATATTTGTATTATATTTATAATAACACTTTTGCCTTATCAGAATGAAATCACATGTACATTATTTAAGCTTCTAATTGTTTTGTTGTGCCTACTGTGTCACTGTTGACAGAACTTGAGAAATGAGGAAAAAAAGCCTATGGATACACCTGTTATTTGTTCATAAAATGTGTATATAGGTTCATGCTACCTCAATCAAACTTTCACATTATCATAGTGACATCCCATGTATATATTTCCAGCTTTCAAATGGTTTCGTTGTGTATGTTTGTGTTACCTATATGAAAAATAATATCATTTTCAAAATCTGTTTTTACATTTTTTTGTGATTTTGGGTCCAAAATGTTCATAAAGTATCTCAAAATGACAGACATAACTATCAGGTTATATAGGTGAGGTTGTCCTTGAAAAAAAGATACCAAACATTGACATGCCAAACATTTCTTAATGGGGTTTAGTAAGACAAATCAAAAGTATGCGAAAACGGCCAAATTAGCCCTGGACTCCAAAGGGTTAATAAAAGCTATCTTGTAAAACTATAAATGAGCTTGTGAATGTTCCTGTTACTCCTTTGGTGTGTATGTGTGTATGCTTGTGTGCGTGTGTGTTTGTGTGTTCATGTATTTTATGCTCTGTGCTGTGTGTGTATGTGCTGTTAATAATGGAGCTGATGAGAGATGGCTCTCACTCCTTGACCTCCAAGCCCCAAAAATCCTTCGAGACTTATGGCTAAACTCTGCAGCTCTTTATGAAAAGGAACAGGATGATATTGCAGACAAATTAAGACAGGACATGGTAGTCCTTTCAGCAGGAAGTAAACATGATATCTACAAAAAAGCCTTGCTTAATAAAAAAGAAAAAACCTAGTGCTAAACATTTAAAAAACTGATTGTGATATGAACAGCTGTGGAATGTGCCACTCAGCATTTATGCTTTATACCTCCCCCTTTCATAGCTGTTACTAAAATAAAGGCACTTAAAAAAAAGAAGAAACGTGCAAAAAAAATTAAAACCAAAAAGTCGTAGGAAACATTTAAAAAGAAAACCGTGCAAGTAGAAACCATCAAAACAGCATACAATGATTACACATTTTAACTTGGAGTAAATCATTCTTGATTCCAATCTTTTATCAGTGAGTTAGTGTATTACACATGTTCTCTATATGGTATTACAAGCTCTACTGAACATGACTCATGACTTTTCTGGTTGCAAGGCCAGCATCAATAGCAACTGTAATTTTGTCCACAATATGAATATATAACCACAAAACTATAGGTTTAGTCCATTTAAAAAGTGCTGTTCAGTTGTCAGTGAAAGTATTTAGGGAGTGTGCCGTCGAAGATGATGTCATGGCTGTTTCATGCAGCATCGTTACACTGATCAGCTGAGAATCCGGCAAAAAAAAGCACCTATTACCAAAAGTGTTGAGTTAAGCAGAGGCGTAACATGCATTAGGAACTTGCTTAATGTGTGTGTTTGGAATCAGCAATATTTGAATCTGTAGGAGCCATTTCCTTAGATTATATTATTTTATCTTTTTAGAGTACATAATCTGAGATTCTGTGGTGTATATTATTTATTATTTAATTTGAGTGCGTTACTCTGCAGGTCGAGATGCTGCAGCATAAAAGGAGAGGTGCTGCATCCTACTGGTGTGGCTGACTGAAGCAAACAGTTTTTAGACCTTGCTGGTTGGGAGCGTCACAGCACAAATAGTTTGTTTAAAAACGTTTATTTATTTTTGCCTTTTTTGGAATAAACTATCTTAATTTTCAATCGCATCTGGACATTTATATTTGTTTCTCTCAAACTACAAGTGTCTACTCGTCGGTCAGCCCCACGAGTGAATCACAAACAAAGGACAAAAAACAAATGGATATCGTGGTCACTACAGTCTAAAAACTTGCTTTTGGATAAAAAAAAACGGAGGAAAAGTTTGTGAAGGAACAGCGGCATCCAGACAAAGGAACAATGGAGACTGCGCGAACCAGGAAACGCCACAGGGGTGAATAAAGTTCAGAAGTCTCAAAAGTGTACAAATTGTGGAAAGAACTGGATGGATTGGAACTATTCCGTTAAGGAAGACGTATATCTTAATTAAGTTGCACTTTTGGAGTGATTTTGTTGGACATTGAAACGGAATTATTTAATTTGGATATCCGCTGTGTAATATAATTAATGAACGGCGCAAGCAGACACACTACGGCATTGAACTATTTGAAAATAACTTTCTAAAGTGTGCCGATTCATAAATGCTGATATAAAAGTGAAAAATAATCAGTAAAATGAATGACAAGGAACTGATTGGAGCAGCTGTGGCAAATCTGAGTCAAACTGAAACCCAAGTGGAGGGGGATGATGTTTCAAGCCTGCGTTTATCCAGACAAGCCAGATTGGGACATCTTACGTGCAGAAGCAACATTATCAAGGAGCTAACGGAGGACCGCATGAATGCAGATGAAGTGCAGGAGAATATGGTCAAATATAATGCTTTGACGGAAAGTTTTAAAGACTCACACTTGTCATATCACATACTTTTAAACGAAGAAGAAGAAAAACGTGAGAGTGAAGCTTGGTTTCAATCAAAATTGACTAGCATTGAAGAGTTTATTATTTTTGTGACAAGATGGCTGTCTGAGTATGCAACAGGAAAGGAGGATTCTCTTTGGGAAAGTGTGTCTGGAGTCTCCAAAAGATCTCAAAGAAGTGAACAAAGAAGTGAACGTTCATCAAGTTCATCTGCTCGCATCTGTGCAGAAGCAGAGAAAGCTGCGCTAATGGCAAAACTAACTTCATTAAGGACCAGGCATGCTTTGGAGGAGGAGGAGCACGAGCTACATAGAAGAAGGGAGCAACTAAGGAAAATAAAGGAAACTTTGGAGCTGCAATCCCAGTTAGAAGCTACTGATGCTAAAATCTCTGTATTCAACATTCTGGAAACTCAAGACAAACAGCCAACAGTGGATGGAATGAACGAATATTATGAACAAAGAAAACAAAAGGATGTAATCTCTGCAAAGGAAGAGGATTACACAAAGGATGAAAGAGTGGATATACAAGGTGTGCGACCAAAGGAAGGACTCCAGTATGGATACTCACTGCACGATCCTGCTCGAGGAAAGTCAAAGGCATCACAAAACCCCACTTTGAAACCAACACAATCAGAGACACAACTCTGTACAGCATATTACAAAAACAGAATGACATTACTGCCTCTCTAGTTCTGCAACAACACCATTCATTGTTACCCCAAAAGGACATAAAGGTCTTTGAAGGAGATCCAGTTGAATACCGATCCTTTCTAAGGGCCTTTGAGCATGCCATTGAAGCTAAGGGTGCGTTCACACCTGCCTTGTATAGTCCGGTTGAATCGAACCCTGGTGCATTTAGCCGCTTGGTGCGGTTCATTTGGGTCGGTGTGAACGCAGTCCGAGACCTCTGAAGTGAACTAAACAACCGGACTCTGGTCCGCTAAAATAGGTGGCCTCGGAACGCTTGCTTGCGAACTCTGGAGCGGTTCATTGCTGGTGTGAACGCAGTCCGCACCAAAACATAGGAAGCGTAGTATTTACGAGTCACAAGAACGCGGATATCTTCAAAATCTTTAGCGAAAGAGTTACATTACATTACATTACATTGCATTTAGCTGACGCTTTTATCCAAAGCGACTTACAATAAGTACATTCGACCAGGAAGACACAACCTTGAAGAAAACAGAATCATATAAGTACATCAGGTTTCATAGAGCCAAACATTTCAAGTGCTACTCAACTGGCTTTAGATAAGCCAGTCCTTTATTAGTATATAAGTGCTTTGTTAATAAATCTATCGCTCGAAGTGGAGTCGAAAGAGATGAGTTTTCAGTTTGCGCCGGAAGATGTGCAAGCTATCAGCTGTCCTGATGTCAATGGGGAGCTCATTCCACCATTTTGGAGCCAGGATAGCAAACCCACGTGTTTTTGCTGATGGGAACTTGGGTCCCCCTCGCAGCGAGGGTGCAGCGAGTCGTTTGGCTGATGCAGAGCGTAGTGCACGCGCTGGGGTGTACGGTTTAACCATGTCCTGGATGTACGAAGGGCCAGATCCATTGGCAGCATGGTAAGCAAGTACCAGTGTCTTGAAGTGGATTCTAGCAGTTACCGGAAGCCAGTGAAGGGAGCGGAGTGGTGTGGGAAAATTTAGGAAGGTTGAAGACCAGACAAGCCGCTGCATTCTGGGTGAGCTGCAGAGGTCGGATGGCACATGCAGGTAGACCAGCCAGGAGGGAGTTGCAGTAGTCTAGGCGTGAGATGACGAGAGCCTGGACCAGAACCTGCGTCGCTTTCTGTGTCAGCTGGGGACGTATCTTCTTGATGTTGTAAAGCGTGTATCTGCAGCAACGGGTTGTAGCAGCGATGTTTGCAGTGAAGGACAGGTTGTTATCTAGGGTCACACCCAGATTCCTTGCAGTCTGAGTCGGGGAAACAACTGAGGTGCCGATGTTGACTGTTAGGTCAAGAGTGGGACAATCTTTTCCCGGAAGGAAGAGCAGCTCAGTCTTGTCAAGGTTGAGCTTGAGGTGATGAGCAGACATCCACTGAGAGATGTCAGCTAGACAAGCAGAGATGCGTGCGACGACCTGGGTCTCTGAGCGGGGAAAGGACAGAATCAATTGGGTGTCGTCAGCGTAGCAGTGGTATGAAAAACCATGCGGGCTAATGACTGATCCGAGCGAGTTTGTGTACAGGGAGAAGAGGAGGGGACCAAGAACAGAGCCCTGAGGGACCCCTGTAGTTAATTGACAAGGGTCGGACTCAGACCCTCTCCAAGTCGCCCTGTAGGTACGGTCTTTGAGGTATGAGGTGAGGAGGGAAAGTGCAGAGCCTGAAACTCCAAGTTTTTGGAGAGTGCGAAGGAGGATCTGATGATACACCGTGTCGAATGCAGCAGACAGGTCCAACAGGATGATGACAGAGGAGAGGGATGCAGTTTTGGCAGTCTGCAGTTCCTCAGTGACAGCAATGAGAGCAGTTTCTGTGGAGTGACCTGCCTTGAAACCAGACTGGTGCGGATCCAGAAGGTTGTTCTGATGGAGATAACAGGAGAGTTGTTTAAAGACAGCGCGTTCAAGTGATTTAGACAGGAACGGGAGTAGAGAGACAGGCCTGTAGTTTATAACATCTGACGGGTTGAGAGTGGGTTTCTTTAGGAGAGGGTTTACTCTTGCCTCCTTGAGACTGTTTGGAAAGTGACCAGAAGTTAGAGAAGTGTTGATGAAATGGGTGAGAAACGGTAGAATATCAGGAGCGATAGTCTGAAGGAGGTTTGAAGGGATGGGGTCCAGATGACAGGTGGTAGGGCGGGCAGAGGTAATGAGGGTAAGAACCTCACTTGGAGAGAGAGGGGAAAAGGAGGTTAGTGTGTGGGTAGAAGGATGGTCTGGTGGCCCAGCGGTGAGTAAAGGTGAGTCAGAAAAAGAAGAGCGAATATCATCAACCTTTTTTTCAAAGTGGGTAACAAAGTTGCCTGACAGAAGTGAGGAGGGGGGAGGGGCTTTTGGAGGGTCCAAGAGGGTGGAGAAGATGCAAAATAGTTTTTTGGGATTGGAATAGGAAGATTGGATCTTATCTTGAAAGAAAGTGCTTTTTGCCTGAGAGATCGAAGCCGAGAAAGAGGAGAGGAGAGCCTGATAGGTTAGGAGGTCGTCACAGTGTTTGGATTTCCACCGTTTCCGCTCTGCTGCCCTAAGGACGGTTCTATTAGCATGCAGTGCATCATTTAGCCAGGGAGCAGGAGGGGACTGACGAGCCTGCCGAGATGTGAGAGGACAGAGAGAGTCCAGAGTGGATGAGAGAGTAGAGAGTAGGGTTTCTGCAGCAGAGTTTGGAGGTAGTAGTTGGAACGAGTCCGAGGAAGGGAGGGCTGAGAGCACCGATGAGGCAAAGGTAGAGGGGGAAAGGGAACGAAGGTTACGGCGGACAGGTGCAGGATGAGAAGAGATTAGTTTGTTATGTTTGGAAAGGGGTAGAGAGAATGAAATGAAGAAGTGATCGGAAGTGTGGAGCGGGTTTACATAGAGGTTAGAGGTAGCGCAGTTCCTTGAGAATATGAGATCAAGGACATTGCCAGCTTTATGAGTTGGTGGGGATGGAGACAGTGAGAAAGCAAAGACGGTTAACAGAGATGTTACTTCGTCTATCTTCCCTGTCTGGAGGTTGAAGTCTCCGAGAAGTACAGCGGGAGGACCAGTTTCAGGGATGTGTGAGAGGAGATTATCTAATTCCTCCAAGAAGTCCCCCAAGGCGCCTGGTGGACGGTAGAGAACAACAATGGTTAATTGTATAGGATGGGTTACTGTGACGGCATGGAATTCAAAGGTGGAAGGAGTGAAGTTAGGTAGCTTGAAGAGGGAAAAGCTCCATTTGGGAGAGTCTATCAAGACATCCGCGGTTGTTTAGTTAAAGAGTGAAGCAGAATGAAGTGTTGAACAGTGTCGTGTAATGAACAATTCTCCGTCAGCTACACAAAAGTAAGAACACCTGTCGTCGGTGAAACGCCCCTCCTTACTGCAGAACGTCTCTCATTATATGTGTTATAATGTTTTTTAACGGACGTTGTCTGATTATATAATCATATGCGCGGGCCGCTAGTGTCTGTTGATCTCCAGATTAACAGCAGCATGAGAATAACCTGCCAAAAGTGCCGATGCTCCATGGCGGAGGCTCCGGTAGAAATTGCCGGGATTTGCGTTTTTACCCCCTTAACATCTGACCAATGGTTGAACAGCATTTCCGTGCACATGACTTGTGTTTAAAGTGTATAGTCCGTTTTGCCCGTGTGAACGCAAACCGAACCTTCTGAAAAATGAAACAATGTAACAAACTGTGGTCTGGTGCGCACCAGAGAAGCGGACTATTAGGTGTGAATGCACCCTAAGACTCTCTGTGGTAAAGATCGGTTGTACTATTTGGAACAGTACACCAGGGGGCAGTGTCGTGAACTGGTCAGAACCTGCCTATACATGGATCCAGAAAGGGGATACCAAAAGGCTAAAGAACTTCTTCAAGAACATTATGGCAATAAGTTTAAAATTGCTAACGCATACATTGAAAAAGCCCTATCATGGTCTCAAATTAAACCTGAGGACCCCAAGGCTTTTCAGGCTTTTGCATTGTACTTAAGAGGATGCTGTAATGCAATGGAGGAAATCACCTACATGGAGGAATTTGATCTTTCTTCAAATCTTAAATCCTTGCTTACAAAGTTACCATACAAACTCAGAGAGAGGTAGCGATCAGAAGTCTACAGGCTAATGGAAAGGCGGCACAGCAAGGTCAAATTCAGCGACCTTGTCAAGTTCATTGAGCATCATGTAAAGATATTAACAGACCCTGTCTTTGGCTGTATACAGGACCAAACTGTCAACACAGCAAAGCTGGGCTTCAAAGCAAGTATTAGCAAGAGGCCAAAATCCACTAGCAGCAGCTTTGCCACCAGTATTACAAACATTGACTGCCAGTCCACATCTCCCCAGCCTCACAGCAGCACCTCCAAAGCTTCCTGTTTGTACTGTTCAGGTGAACATACAATGGATGCATGTTTCTCACTCAAAAAGAAAATGCACAAAGAAAAGATAAGCTTCATAAAGGAAAGAGGAATCTGTTTTGGTTGTCTTGTACCAGGTCACATGAGCAAAAACTGCAATAACCGCTTAACATGTAAAGTGTGCAACCAATCTCACCCTACTGTGCTCCATATAGGAAAAGAAAAGGAAAGACAATTGGAAAGAGGTGAAAGGTCTGAAACCTCAAGGACCGGAGAGAAGGCTATTCTAAAAGCATGTGGGCATATTGGGGCCGGTGAAGTGGAAGAGGAGTGTGTGTTATCTATTGTGCCTGTTAAAGTCAAATCTAACAAAGGAAATCAAATGATTCAAACGTATGCATTCCTTGACCCTGGAAGTACAGCTACATTCTGCACAAGCAAGCTCATGAACCAGCTCAACATGTCAGGAAAGAAAACAAACATCCTTCTTCGCACCATGGGCCAAGAAAAGACTGTGAGCAGTCATATCATCACAGGACTGGAAGTGAGTGAGCTACATGGCAACAGGTTCACCCCTCTCCCAGAAATCTACACCCAGAAAATCATGCCTGTCACCAAACACAACATTCCCAATCAAAAGGATCTATCAAAGTGGCCATACCTCAGTCAAATTAAACTCCCTACCATTGATGCAGAAATCGGCATGTTGATTGGTACCAATGCACCCAAAGTTATGGAACCGCTAGAAATTATTAATAGCCAAGGAGAAGGCCCATACGCATGCAGGACTTTACTGGGATGGGTGGTCAATGGTCCGTTGAGAGGAGGAATTGCAAAGGACAGCAATACCGTCTCCGTGAACAGAATTTCTTTGGTCAATTTACAGGAGTTACTGATCACACAATACAACACAGACTTCAGTGAAAAGGCCTATCAGAACACAAAATAAATGTCAGCAGAGGACAAGCAACTCATGCAAATAGCAAAAGACTCACCAAACATTGTGGATGGACACTACAGTCTAAGATGACCTTTCAGGAGGAATGATGTTTCAATGCCAGATAATCGCCACGTTGCTGAGCAACGCCTCTCCAGCCTGCAAAGAAAGCTTCGTAGGAATGCATCATTTCATGAGGAATATACCAGATTTCTCAGTGATGTCATTGACAAAGGTTATGCTGAAGAAGTGCCACAGGAGCAGCTGAAGCAAAAGGAGGGTAAAGTCTGGTATATACCTCATCATGGGGTCTACCACCCCAAGAAAAAAAAACCTCAGAGTGGTCTTTGACTGTGGAGCATCATTCAAAGGCACACCCTTAAACTCAGAACTGCTGCAGGGTCCTGATCTCACTAACAGCCTTTTAGGAGTACTAACCAGATTCCGCCAGGAGCCAATAGGAATGGTGGGGGACATCCAAGCGATGTTTCACCAAGTCAAGGTGCCCGAAAAAGATGCAGACTTTTTAAGATTCTTGTGGTGGCCTGGTGGGGACACAAGCCTTCTCCCTTCTGAGTACCGCATGACTGTGCATCTCTTTGGCGCTGTTTCATCACCCAGCTGCGCTAGCTACGCATTAAAAAGAACAGCAATGGATAATAGGGAGTACTTCAGACCTGAAGTGATTGACACAATACTGAAAAACATCTATGTGGATGACTGCCTAAAGTTTGTTGCTACAGAGGAAGAAGCTATCCTGCTGGCCAAAGAGCTCACAGCTGCATGTCAGAGGGGAGGTTTCCACTTCTCTAAATGGATAAGCAGCAGTCGCAGGGTGCTGTCCTCAATTCCGAAGCTGACAGAGCTAAATAAGTGAAGGAGCTGAACCTGGACAGAGATCGACTCCCAACTGAGAGAGCACTTGGAGTGCAATGGTGTGTGGAAGATGACAATTTTACATTCAATGTCAGCATTAAGCCACAACCACACACAAGCAGAGGAATATTATCTATGGTGAGCTCCATCTATGATCACCATTCACTCTTCCTGCCAAGTTGCTATTACAAGAGCTATGTAGCACTAGCTACGGTTGGGATGAGAAAATACCTGAGAAGTTTTCTAAGCAGTGGGTTACATGGAAGCTAGATCTTCAGAAGATTACTGACTTCATGGTAAAAAGGTGCATCAAGCCCATTGACTTTGGCCAACAGATCCAAGCACAACTACACAATTTCTCGGATACAAGTGAGCAGGGGTACGGCACAGTGAGCTACTTGAGACTGGTAAACCACAATAACAACATTCATGTGGCATTCATGATGGGAAAGGCAAGAGTAGCTCCTCTCAAGAAGAACACAATCCTCAGGATGGAGCTTGCTGCTGCAGTGCTGGCTACAAGAGTGGACACATTACTCAGAACAGAGTTGCAACTACAGTTGGAAAGCTCTATGTTTTGGACTGATAGCCAATCTGTGCTCAAATACATTGCAAACCAACACATAAGGTTTCACACATTTGTTGCAAACAGAATCTCCATCATCAGGGAGTCCACAGAGATAACCCAATGGCACTATGTGAACACAAAGATCAATCCTGCTGATGTCGCCTCTAGAGGACAAAAGGCCGACACATTTATGGAGAACAGATCATGGATCCATGGCCCAGAAATGCTCTGGAAGTCAGAAAAGGACTGGCCGCTGTTTCCCCTGGAATCCATCTCTCTCTCCTGCGATGATTTAGAAGTCAAAATAAATGCTATTATCAACACAGTTATAGTCACAGGAAATCCTACAGGCAAGCTACTCATGCATTTCTCCAGCTGGAGAAAACTGAAAGTTGCAGTAGCATGGATCCTGAAGTTCAAAGAAGGCTTGAAACGGCTCGTTCAAAGGAGAAAATAACTTATTTCCACTTTAAATGACTCCAACACCGATGCTCAAAACAAAAGCAATGTTGAGCAGAAAATAGAAAACACGAAGGCCACACTGGGTGGACAGACCATTACTCTGGAAGATCTTGAGAAGGCAGAAAACTCCATCATATGCCAAACCCAAAGACAGTATTGTCCAGAGGAAATTACAGCACTGCGAACAACAAAACGTGGTGTCAAAAGGACAAGCAGCCTCGACAAGCTTGATCCAGTATTAAAGGGTGGAGTGCTAAGAGTGGGAGGACGCCTGAGGAGGGTAGCTATGCCAGAAGAAACTAAGTTCCCTGTCATACTGCTAAAAAACTGCCATGTGTCAACTCTCATATTAAGGCACACGCATGAAATAACTGGACATGGAGGAAGAAACCACATCCTCTCTGAAGTTAGGAAGAGGTATTGGATCATCAAAGCCAACTCTGCTGTAAGAAAAAATATTGGGAGATTGTGTTTTGTGCAGACGACAAAGAGCCAAAGTTGGAGAGCAGAAGATGGCTGACTTGCCACAGGAAAGGCTTGAGCCAGACATGCCTCCATTTACCAATGTTGGTGTGGACTACTTTGGCCCTATTCAAGTCAAAAGAGGAGAGTGCTGTTCACATGCATGACAAGCAGAGCTGTGCATATTGAGGTCGCCAGCTCACTTGATACAGACTCATGTATCGACGCTTTGAGAAGATTCATATGCAGAAGAGGTCAAGGAAAACCTATAAGATCTGACAATGGGACCAATTTTGTTGGAGCTCAGAGAGAGTTGAATAAGCCCTCTCCATTCTGAACCAGCACAGAATTCAGGAAACTCTGCTGCAAAAGGGCATAAAGTGGAGTTTCAACCCCCCAGGAGCATCCCACCATGGAGGAGTTTGGGAGCGTCTGATAAAGTCTGTGAGGCAAGTTCTCTATTCTGTTTTGAAGCAGCAGACTTTGGAGGAAGAAGGGCTACAAACCCTTTTATGTGAGGTAGAGGCAATTTTGAACAGTCGACCAATCACGACAGTCTCAAACAGAGGTCACCTTAACCGAATATTTTCCGTCTATGACGGATTTTTTTTAACAATGACGGACAAATCTGAAAGCAGTCCGTCATATTGACAGATTAGAACAAACTCGGAACAGCGCCAAAGTTTCCCCGCAGCTAGGCTCCGGTGTTATGCCATGTTATGTATGCCCTCCAAAAAGGAAATCATACCGTTTCCAAACCTAACTGCCGTACAAATCATTGAAATGTCTGAGTTTTGGCATTACGCTGTGCACGCTCCCGCGAGGTGCAGCAGCCATGTATAACACGGCGCATGTGAACTGTCCCCCCCCCCCCCCCCCCCCCCCCCCCCCCCCCCCCCCCCCCCCCCCCCCCCCCCCCCCCCCCCGTTGACAGTTCACGAGCATACTTCCCCCCCGCCCCCTCGTCAGATTTGTGTAAAGGCCGACGGGTAATTCTGAATTTTGACAGCAGTTTTACGATCCTGTCCGTCAAAATGACGGGCAGCGAAAAAGTCTAGCGCAACCTCTGTGACCCTCAAGACCTGGAGCCTCTAACCCCAAATCACATCTTGCTCTTAAAAACCAAGCCAATTCTGCCCCCTGGAGTTTTTGACAAGAAGGACTTGTACGTAAGACGCCGATGGAAACAGGTGCAATACATGGCAGACCTATTCTGGAAACGCTGGTGCCGGGAATACTTACCCCTCATGTAAGAAAGACAGAAATGGTGCAAGGAGAAGAGAAGCTTTAAACCTGGAGATGTAGTAATGGTAGTTGACACTTCTGCTCCCCGTAGCTCTTGGATCCTGGGAAGAGTGCTAGAAGCTATGGCAGACACTAAAGGACTGGTTCGAGCTGTCAAAGTTAAAACACAGACCAGTGTGCTGGAGAGGCCAATTACCAAGATCTGTCTGCTGTTAGAATGTGAAGAGTGACGGCAGCAAAGAGTCTTCTTCCGCTGATGGCACGATGATATCATGTAGACAGGATAAGTAACACCAAACAACTCATATTGATAGATGACTGGATTCATGAAATGAATAGAAATCCTGACTCTACAGGCTCCTTTTTTTTGTATATTTGATAATTGTTTTTGTGGTGGCCGGTTAGGAGCCATTTCCTTAGATTATATTATTTTATCTTTTTAGAGTACATAATCTGAGATTCTGTGGTGTATATTATTTATTATTTAATTTGAGTGCGTTACTCTGCAGGTCTAGATGTTGCATCATAAAAGGAGAGGTGCTGCAGCCTACTGGTGTGGCTGACTGAAGCAAACAGTTTTTAGACCTTACTGGTTGGGAGCGTCACAGCTTGGTTCTTTATTGTGCCTTTAACATTGAAATATCAGTTTATATGACAAATTGTTTGATTAAAAACGTTTATTTATTTTTGCCTTTTTTGGAATAAACTATCGCATCTGGACATTTATATTTTTTCTCTCAAACTACAAGCGTCTACTCATCGGTCAGCCCCACGAGTGAATCACAAACAAAGGACAAAAAACAAATGGATATCGTGGTCACTACAGAATCTGTAGGTCCTTGCCCTTTCTTGCCAGTGGGGTCTAGTGTGTCCCTTTTTAGTTTCTAACTTTTGCTGTAGTTGAGGTTTTTAATGAGAGATATGAGCTTCCAATTCATCAATTTTTCTAGTCACTATGCTATGCCAGGTTTTGGAAGCGTCTTAAGTCAGCTTTCATTAAATGTTCCCAGAAATATTTCTGTCTCTTTTTCAACTTTCTTTCCTTTATATCCAAGCTTGTCATCAGAAGTGTACTTTTAAGATTGCACATGTGGCAGTTAGTTTCCATGTACTTGTTAAAGCTGACAGTTCCCCCATGACCCTTTCTACAAGGCAACTCAAACTTAAAACTCTATACACTTATCATCTTTCTGACTCATTGTACTGAGCTAAATCTAAACGGCTACATAACTACTGAAAACAGAACCAAAAATGAAGCCAAAAAACACAACATATCCCCTGAATTTATATGTATTTTTGGCGTGTAATAAGATTAGGAAAGGCTACTCTTTTCGCTCTTCAAATGGCAGGACTTCTTCAATCAGTATTTATTCTTCTATTCATTTTCATCTCTGAGCTGCCAGCTTGCGATTGTCCCATAATTAGAGGCCTCTTGATTTGATCCGAGCCCAAATCCTGAGCGACGGGTTCATTGGTCTGGCTCCTAGTGAAATCTTTCCAAGAAGTTTGGGGAAGTTGCTTTTACAGTGGTCAAGCAAAACATGGCAGAAACAAGAAAGATAGACTTAGCAGGAAACAATGATATGACTCAAACTGCGCCTGGAAAGCCCTGGAGCTCTGGCCGGGAAGAGTTATGTATAAAACCCCAGTGGCTTCTGTGTGTTGGAAGCTCTACAGAGGGCGGACTGGAGGCCGCCAGCTCTTGGTGTGGCGGCTGGCGCTATGCGGCACTTCGGTGGATCTGTGGATCTATTCCTAGTGGTTTAATTAGAGGGAAGCAGATGAAGTGCAGTGGCGAAGCGCTCTCTTTAACGGCTGCAATATGTGTGCGCTTGTTTTCTTTCACATCTCGTCCTCTTCACCCGTCTTTAATGATCCTTGACTTGATTATTAGGTACGATGCCAAGGTCAAAATACACTCATGTTTTGATGGCAGAGTTATTGTCCAACAACGTGTGCATTACTTTTGAGTAGGACTGGCACTAGATGGAGTGATTGATCCAGCAACCATGCAAGTCACCTACCCCTTTATTCTCTCTTTGTTTGTAGTCATACTCAGTTGGTTCAAAATTAAAAATATTTATTATTGAGTCACAATTTTCAATTATCTTATTTAAGAGGGTTGAAATATTTTTACAAGAAGAAGACCCTTGTCAATTCAGTTGACTCAGTTGTTATTACACACAGTACTATACACACACAAAGGAAATATACACAGTAGGTCTGAATACATATACATAAATAAGTATATGTTATATTCTGTTATATTGAGAGAAGTCGGAGCAAACAGGTTCCAGTTTGTCCGCCTCTCCCGTTGCCAGTCCACACTCCATATTATTTTGGTCCGATCAGGACTTGAACCAGCGACCCTTTGGGTTCCTAAGCCAAGTCCCTATAGCCTGAGCTATGTCTGCCCACATAAAATGACATACAATTCTATATAATTGTCATTGTACATAGTACAGAGACAACAAAATGCATAAAATCAGATGTGCAAAAAGCAGTAAAGTTTATATAAAAGCGATTTTAAGTCAGAATAAGAGCGACAGTTCAATTGTTGTCACATTTACGTAAACATATGCATATTTGAGAAGGATTTAACAGGCAAAGTAACTTGGAGTTCTCTGGTAAACTCCAATAGATCTTGAATAAGTGTAGTAAATAGTACAATGTAGAAGTATAAAATATTACATTTTCCCAAATAATGTGAGCTCTATTTTGTGTAGCCTTGCAATATTATGAATATGGAAGTTTTCTGAATACCAATCAAATTGATGGCAGATGTATCAAGACCGAATGTCTCCCCACACAGAACTGTCCCCTTAACCATATCCCTGGTTTAGTAACAGGACGGTCTAATGAATAGCCTGGCCTGCAGAGGCTGACCATTGAGGCAGCTGTGCCGTGAAGCTAGCTCTCCACGGTGTAATAACTCTCTCTCTCCATTCTACTGATGTGTGAAAGAAACCAGGCCGTCACCGAAAACCCCCCGTACCCACACGCACATGTTGAACACAAGGGGAATTGCCGCACACAAGCAGCTCCCCTCGGCCACACGTTTATAGCCACACGTTGAGCATGGATTGAGTTGTGTCTCCAAACCAATGTAGTAATTAGCAATCACAGCCTGCTCTGATGTGATTTACAACAGCCACTCTGCACGGCTCTGTGTCGTGCGTCTTTCACTATTTGAAGTTGGAGTAAGTGTAAACATTGTAATGTTTATGAATATTTTTAAGAGTGATCCTAATGTCTACCCTTGAGTGTCAAAGCCAGGTTTGTTGGGACCTCAGTTATGTTTTCTGATTTCAAATTTAGTCAGAACTATTCTGTCCTGTTTATGTTAGCAGAGGCAGAAGGTCCAAGAATTTACTTGAAAACCATGTATTGAAACACAAAACATAATTAACGTACGCAGATCATCGTTTGCTCTATGGCTGTCAGACTGAGCACTTTTAACTAACTTGTTTATACAAAGTATGAGAGGAAGAATCTTTAGGTTGGTGTTCATGGTGAAAAAACAATGTCAAACAAATATGAAGTAGCCCAAATAGATCGCTGTAAGAAGGTGATCCAGTGCTTTTCTGCCACAAAAAGACTATGTGGACACAGGGCTTTACACGGTCAAAACTAAATATGTACACCAATGACCGTGACTCCTGTGGAAAGCTTGGCCGAAAAAGATTCACCCCAGCCACCCCCTTGCCAGACACCCACTAACACCCCAGACACCTCAGCAGTGTGGAGTCATCGGCAGCCTACGCGATGTGGTAACACAGAAGTCATGTAGTTATGTAGGTGGGTGGCTTGGAGATGGGGTGAGTTTTTGTTCTCAATAGTTGAGTCCTTGTTTGTCTGTTCTGACAACAGTGTCCAAAGAATTACAGTGATGAGTGACCCGGATGGAAAATCAGTAAATGTAATTTTTTTATTTCATGTATTAGGTCATTAAGAAAGCAACTTGTAAAGACCGACATCTTGCAATGTTTATTACGCCCCACAACAAAACTATTTGATGGAATGAATAACTTGATGCCATGCCATTCTTTAACAGAAGTAGTTACTGGCAGCACCGTTGTCTACATTTGAAGGGCTGCATTTATTTGTCCGTCCCAACCAAAGCCCTGACTTTTATTAGAGAATCAACTTTTCTTTGATTCATTTTTACACGTTATTTTAGCTGACACTTTTATCCAAAGCAACTTACATAAACTGCAATACTTTAGATTAGTTTACGGGAGTGATTTAGGGTTACGTGTCCGGACACTTAAATGCGTAGTGCGGTCGTTTTTCAATCGAAGGTTCTGGGTTCTATCCCATCCCTAACTTGTCGATGTCTCCTTAGGCAACCCCGAGTTGTATGTGTGTTAATGTGTGAGAATGTTAGTTACCTTGAGCCAGTGGCACGTTACGGAATGGATTATGTAAAGCGCTTTGAGGGGTTTAACATATTGACTGGGGATGGAAGCACTGACCCTCTCATTGGGTGGTGTTGCCCATTTTACCCCCTGAGCAACAGCTACCCTATAAACATATTTCTGCAACAAAAAATATTGCATGCTTTTGAGAATTCCAATTTATTTCAAAACAAACCCAAAAAAGGGTGTTTTGCACAACTTTAAATTAGTCCAACTTAACATCCATGTTGTCCCACACTTGTTGTATTGCTCTCACACACACAGCTCTCCAGTAAATCAATGGACAATCCAAGCATTGTGACATCTTACCTAAGAGTAGTAGTGGTTGTACATTTTTAAAGGGATTTAATTCGTTAACAGAGCAGAACAGAACCCTGAAAATGTTTAAAAAGAGACTGTGTTAATGCAAGGGGCTTACCTCTCAAGCCTCTCTGTCTGCCTGTTTGCTCAGAAGAGGGATTAAGGGCTGATCACAGGCCCTAATTCTTTATCAGTAGATTGTGGAGAGGAGCAATTTGTTTTGGGGCTTTTTAAACATGACATCAAAAGAGCCCTAGTGTCAAAGGTCTTTCTAAGCTGCTGTGAGAACATGTTTGTTCCATGGTGAAAAACTACAGGAATAAAAAACAAAGAAAAGGTAGATTTACTGGGAATTTAGATTAGATGCAGTAAATTGGGTTTGTGGCTTTGTCGGATGAACTTTGTCAGAAACAGAGGCTTCCTGAACATTCTCACCTCCTCATGCAGCATGTTTATCCTGTGTGCTATTAGAAATCCTTCATAAAAAGATCTCAATTAAAGTAAAGTCAAGCTTTGTGTACTTGACCACTAAGGTGTCCCTTTTATGTATGATGAACTTTAAAGCCATATAAGTATTGCCCTGTCAAAAAGAGACAACGTTCCGGTCTATTCCAGTGACATCAAACTCTTTTCCTAGAAAGAATGGATGAGGTTTGGGTAAAAGAGAGTTTAGAGAAACCTGTAAAACCAAGACCGTCTGGAGTTTGCCATTTTTGGGGCATAATGACGGACACCTACCCTCTTTTCTGAGTGGAGTGTGCCAGTGTTCAACATTTTGTATACATGAATAGATTTAAAGTCCAGGTAGAAAAAGCCTCAGGGTGGTTCAGCAGGTTTTTAAGTTGCTCTTTAAAGATAACAGAAATCTGAGTTAATCAGAATTGTTTTTCTTCTGAATCATATTTTTCTTAATTTTAATGTGACTATGACAGTTAAGATAAGTTTGTGCAGACTGATAGCTGTTCCTTGCTAATAACCTGTTAAGCCCCAAGCCTGTTTTTAAGGTCTCAGGCTCGAAAATGACATTCCCAGAACAAATGACTATAGCTTCACTTCTAAAAGGGGTAAATTAATAATCTTTTTTCTCAAAGCAACGATAAACCTGTGAGTTGGATGTAGAAAAGTCAGAATCAATATGTCATTTTTTTTAATTTAAAGTAAATTCAGATTGAACATCGTAAAACAATTTCAATTATAGTGTCCGTCCAAAAGAAAAACATTACTTATAGTGAAAACCACCCTTGAATGATAGGATCGGAGACTAAAAGCTTTTTTTTTGTACGATGTGAGGGTCTAAGGACAGAGGGTGTCGTTTTTCTCATACTGATATTCTGAACAATCTGTGCTGTTGTATTAGCTGTAAAGTGTATGTACAGTACTTTGGCTGTGTATGTACAGCACTTTGGCTCGACCACAAATCGGGTACGGGATGGGGGGCCGATGATGATGATGTCTGATTTGGCACTGTTCAGTTGGAGATAGTTTGTTTGCATCCATGCTTTTATTTCTGAGAGACAGTTGGTGAGAGTGGAGTGTGTTGTGGCGGTGATGGTTTTTGTTGAGATATAAAGATGGATGTCATCGGCGTAGCAGTGAAATTGAAGGTTGTGACGACTAATTATTTTGCCAAGGGGGAGCATGTAGAGGATGAAGAGGAGGGGGCCAAGCACCGAACCCTGGGGGATGCCTTGGGACAGAGGAGCAGTGTCGGAGGTGCAGTTGTTGATAAACTGATGTCTGTCGGTGAGGTAGGATTTCAGCCAGGAGAGTGCAGTGTCGGTGATGTTGAGTGATGATTCGAGGAGGGAGAGCAAGATGGCCTGGTTGATGGTGTCGAATGCTGCGGTGAGGTTGAGGAGGATGAGGATGTTCTGGTTGCCGGAGTCAGAGGAGAGGAGGATGTCGTTTGTGATTTTCAGAAGAGCTGTTTCTGTGTTGTGTTTTGATCGGAAACTGGATTGAAATGGCTCAAAGAGGTCATTGGAGCTGAGGTGGGATTTAAGTTCTGAGGCAATGACACATTCAAGTATTTTTGACAGAAAGGGGAGATTTGAGATGGGCCGGAAGTTGCACATCATGTCCGGTGTGAGTCCAGGTCTTTTGAGAATGGGTGTGACAGCAGCCAGTTTGAGAGAGGGGGGAAGTGATCCAGATCTGAGGGAAGAGATAATGATGGTGGCAATGAGTTGGGAGATGGCAGGGAGGCTCTCTTTAACAAATTTGGAGGGCATTGGGTCAAGTGTGCAGGTGGAGTTAATTCCAGCCATGAAGTCGGACAGTTGCATGGGGGTCACAGGGGAGAAGTGGGACAGGGGCTGTGAGGTGAAGGGGGGGGGGAGCCAGGAGGGGGGGAGCCAGGAGGGGAGGTGGGGGTTGCTGATGAGGGTGTCAGATTGCTGTAAATGTTGCTGATTTTGGTTCGGGGTATACCAGGGGGCGGAGTGTATGAAAGAGACATTTGTTGTTGTTGTGGGGGCCAGTTCATTGAGACAGAAGGAGAGGGTGCTGTTATAATAGTCCACAAGTTCAGATGGGTTTTCAGAAAGTGGGGGGAGACAGATATCTTGTAGGTAATGGAGGTAGTGATTGCTGAAGGTGAGATGGATTTGAGATTTCTGTAGGTTATTGTGCGTTTTTGCATTTGGGCGGGGATGGGGATGTTGATGTCCATGATGATGGCCAGGTGATCAGAGATGTGTGGATTGAGGCTGGACAGATGATGGATGGTGAGACCAGTGGAGCAGACCAAGTCCAGGATGTGACCACGGCTGTGTGTTGGGAAGTTGATGTGTTGAGAGAAGTTGCAGCAGTGAAGGGTTTCCTTAAATTCAGAGGCATATTTGCAGGTCGGGTCGTCAACATGAATGTTAAAATGCTTGATAGCCACCGGCTTTAGGCGGCTGGGAGAGACAATGTCAACGGGGAAGCCGGCTGATCGCAGCGGGATGGGAAGACCCACACGAGCCGCGGAGTTAGGGTGGAGTTAGGGTGAAGTTGGGGTGGAGACAGAAATGTTAGCTCAGCAGACTTCAGGGAGCCGAGGAGCATCTAGGTAGCAGGTAACCGATAATGCTAGCTAGCTAGCGGGCTAGGGACCGGTGAGCAGGAAAGAGCCAGCAGGTAGGAGATGACAACACAAAGGTCTGTGTCGATTCGATAGAGAGATACTGCTATTTTTGCTGATGACTGACGTTTAAAAAGTAGAGAGCCAGACAGGAGAGGTTCCGATCTGGACTAAAGAATACGATTTGGGGCGGAGGAGCAGCGAACAAACAACGCCAGCACCCTCGGCGACCCTGGAAAATGATGTCATAATTGTTTTCCTCCACTAAATATAAGAGATAGCTAAGATAAGATAACTTTAACAAGATGCCTGAGTGCTTTGTACCAGGTTGTAATCATACCAGCAATGGGCCTTGCTCGTTCTTTCGCTTCCCGTCTGATGAAAGGACCAGGAGTGGCTGGATCATGTTAGCTACCTAGCTAGTAGCAAGCACGTTAGTTAGCATTACAGCCTTAGCTGTGTCATTTTTATTAGCCTTAACATGAAGTAACATTAAGTAACCCAAAATGTAAGAGTGGTAGTCATATTTCGTGAACCCTTTGAAAAGTACTGTCACAACGGTGTGATCATTCTATAATACACCGTTTTAAGCCCGGATGCCCCCCTCCCCCAGTACGCTACATTAGCATCGGCGATTTTTTCTACTTCAGGCTATCTGCACAAATGGTTAACATTGAACATTAAAAAGATCAGGCATTTCAGGGAGAATCGAAGGAAGGCAGGCAGCTTTCAATCAATCAATCAATCAATCAATAGGATAAGGCTGTAGTAGGCCTAGGGCCTTTTAGTCGCTCATAAATAAGTAGATGACTGTTCTTCATATACTATGGATGCTGGCAACAGTCACATAGTCCAATGTGAAGGTGATGTTTGACCAGTAATAGTCGAGGCGGGACTTGAGACAGTTAACAGTCTTGGATGTGACCACGCTTTCTGGCAGATCATTCCACAAGTAAACCATACACAGGCTGAAAAAGTTGTGGCGGATAGTCAGTCTTGAGTACTGTTTCTTCAACTTGAGGCAGTGTCCACGAGTCCTGGTGTTATAATCCCGTTGTAATGGGCATGATGTTTTGTAGATGTTGTGGAGATATTTGAAAACTTCGATCCCTTGCCCTTCTATAATACATGCTCGGGATCTTAAAGGGCCCATTGCATGCTTTTCCGGTTATTACCCGTCTCCTTGTGTGTTATGAAGGTGTCCATGCATGTAAACAGTCTGCAAAGTCAAAACCCCTCAAAGTACACCCTGTAGGGAGTAAAACTCTAACACAGAAAATACCTCCCCCAAAAGCCTCGTTGGAGATTTCTCAGTTTCCATTGTTTACTTCCTGCCCCGCGTGACGTAGCTGCACCGCGTGACGTCACTTCCTCTGCCAGCCGACCATATTAAGTGTCGTAAAACCTGCTTCTTTTCAAAGCTCTATCCAGTCATGTCGCGGAGGGTCTGTTGCCTGTCTTGTGTGGAGAAATCCACAATGTTTGCAGTACCGAAGGCAGAACCACGACGAAGTCAGTGGTTGACATTCCTTTTTAACACTGTTCCAGCTGATTTACCAGCCGGTACTGTTGTGTGTGCGCGGCATTTCACGGACCAAAGCTTTAAAAACGTAACAATGTTTAGCTTCGGACTTGCAAAGCTGATATTGGAGGACGATGCTGTTCCTACTTTGTTTGGACCAGCGGGAGATTCGGGTACACAACCTGTAAGTATTCATTGTGATTTGTGTATTTATTCTGTTTAAAACAAACAATGTATCTACCACGACTGTGTAAATGCTATGCTATGCTAATGCTATGCTACCGAGGTAAACACGAGGGCTAACGAGCATTCCCAGACCTCAACACCGATGTTAGCACATGGCCTTACATGTATCTCATAGCAGGAGAATGTCTGCAAACACACACGAAATACTCATAGACAGTATACTCCGGGTGATTTAACCGTACGGTCAGTAATTACAGTTGCCGTTCGTGTATTCTACCGAGCTACCATTAATAAGCTAAGCTAGAAGCTCTAACCTAGAGATGTTATTTTTTTATTTTTATTTTTTTTCGAGCATGTAAAACCAAAGAAAATACAAATGAAACAAAATATGATACAGACATGATACAGTACTATACAAATGAATGCAATAACAAAACGAAATATTTAAATAATAATTGAATAATCTGTAGTATCATTGTCTGATAACAATACAAAAAAAACAAAAACTTTAGCTAATTACACGTCCGAAAAACACGTTATGAAAAACATTGTTTTCATGCCAGCTACAATGAATGACCGAACGTAGCAGACTAACTGTATAATATTGCAATTGTAAGATTTTCTTGCTAAGCCTAGACTTGCTGTTAAACTGCATATTAGGTTAGCATATTAGCTGGCAAGCTAACTGTGTTGATTACTGATAGACATGCTTCTGTGTATTTATGCCCTATTTGTTATTCCCCAACAGAGCAATGAAGTAGGTGGTAGTTACCACATGGAAAAGGAGGGACTCAAAAGATGCCTAGATCATCTGGAGTCAAAGGATTTGGCGGTTGAGTACATTGTGACTGACCGTCATCCGCAGATCCAGAAGTACCTGAGGGAACGCAACATCGAACAATTCTATGATGTGTGGCACTTTGAAAAAGGTATTTATCCCTATATGTTGTAATGGAAGAATACCAAATCAGAGGCACTGTCCTTTGTTAAGATATTCCTTTGTTTTACTAGGCAATTTATCCTGAGCTTCTAATCAGCAGCAGACATGACATAATGTCTGAATACATTCATTATATCTCCTACAATTTGGCCTGCCAGACCACTTGATCACAGCACCTTTTCTCATTGTAAATTACATTTCACTCACTAATCCTAGGATAATGTGAGTACTCTTTAGAATGGGAATTTACAGTGATATGAATATGTATGGGTGTTTCCTGGCTATGAAATTTTTTCAGACAGAAGGGTGTCACACTGACAGGCAATTATCATATGCATGTTATGGTTGATGATATATGAAGTGTGGAATTTCCACCACACCCTTGAATGTTGTCCATCACAGCACGTCATTTCCACACTATGGCTTGAATATTAACTTGTGCATGTGCTTTTTTTTTATCAGGTTTGTCCAAGAAACTTCTGAAACTTACACAGAACAAGGACTGTGACGCAAAGTTGAAGAGGTGGCTGCGCAGCATAAAAAACCATGTCTACTGGAGTGCGACGAGCACAACCTCGGGCCGGAGAAGGTGGCAAGGTGGACGTCACTGGTCAACCACCTACAAAACGTTCACGTGCATGATGACCCCCTGTTCCCCAAGTGCACACATCCTGTAGGAGCCGCAAGCGATGCAAATAAACCTTACCTAAAAGGTGGTAAGTTCAATATTTCACTTCCTTCATAAGATCAACAATATAGAATGTAAATATAACATTGTTGTTATGGCAAATTATTGTTCTAATGTTCTAATGTGCTGGTGATTTACCTAATATCTTTGTCATTTTACTCAAGGCTCAATAACACTCGCCAGAGTTGAAACGATACTCACCAACAAGAGAGTTCTCAAAGATGTGCTAAAGCTAAGCCATCACTACCAGACCTCATCCCTGGAGTCCTTCCACAACTTAATTCTGCGTTTTACCCCAAAAAATGTGGTTGTCCCCTTCATTGGAATGTTGTGCAGGTAATACACTGTATACTTTATTCTGTAGCATCTTATAACACAGTCACTGTTTAGTGGCATGAGGGTTTTATTCTGTCATAACACAAAGTCTCATTTTATTTTGCTATTCTATAGGTTGTGTCTAGCAGCAATGCATCACAACGAGAATACATTAAATACAAAAAGTGAATAACAAGAACAAATTATTTATACAATGCTTTCTTTTTCAGTCTATGTGGATGAGCTGACGAGGCTTGTGTTTCACAAAGTCTTTCTGGACCCTACACCCTTTGTGGACGAGCTGAAACTAATCCACGTCCCAGAGGACCTGTCAACTCAATTTGACAGGCCCCCCAAGGAGGAAATGATTGTCAGCTGTTTCTCCCGTTTCCCCCCAAAGGAGGTCGAAATCCTACTTATTGTCCAGCCAGATCTGGAAACTCCTGGCGGATCCGGAGCACAACACACGACGGAATCACCACTCTGATGCCTCGCCCTAAATATCCCCAGCACCAGCTTACAAAGCTGCGATACGCAAGATATCGAAAACGCCTATCAGGAGAGGATTGGATGATGTACAGTGTATAAATATACATTCACACATTTTGTACATTTGTAAAAATAAAGTTTGATGGAAATACTTAGTAGCCTTTCTTTCCTGAATTATTTGCTCCTATAACATATCATTCATATATAGCAAACCATGATTTTATTTTTCATCAAACGGTAGTAGTTTATTACAGGTAACAATAACTTACTCTTCTTCCGTTGTATTTGTCAAAGGTCCGAAACTGTATTTATAAATATTGTGGAGATTCTGCAGGGTGTATGGGTTCAAGCAGTTAGGCTCTAGTCCTGGGTGGTCAACCATGCAGTTAATGGGTTCTGGAACTTGCAGCATGCGTGTTACAACCTATGAAGGTAAGATGTGTTACAAAACACGTTTAGCAATTAAACCAACTATGGGAAAGGTTTACAAAATAAACATTCAATTACTATGGAAGTAATAAAAGTGCATATAATAGTCTATTGACTTGAAAAATATGTATGCTGTATATCTTGGTATATGTGTGCTACTGTTGGTGTTTTCAGCTAGCTGCCGACATAATGTAACTAAGCTAGGCTACCTTTCTTATGCTATTGCAGCACACGTTTTCTCCGTCACTTGGCATCAAAGCGCAGTTTCCACAACGGCACCTAAATAACAACAGTTGTAGGTACATCTGATGACATCTGAAATGTAAGACATATACTAGATAAAAACGTACCACAATGACACTGTTTGGTCTGCTCTAGTGAACGGCGAGGCAAGACTCGCGATTTGGTCTATTCTAGGATCGAACGGAGGTTCGAAATTGTATGCTCCATACGCCATTGTATGCTATATGTAAGCTATCTATTTATCTATATAACTATCTATCTATCGTTTCTCAAATCTAGTATTGCTATGTTGCTAAGTACCCGCTAAACCACTTTACGGCAGATGTCAACAGAGCAGAGCCTCTCTGGTGGTTGACTAATCAGAACAGAGTGGCAGAGCTGACCAATCGGAGCACACTGGACGCACAGTAGGGTGGGGGCAGGAACTCCATCGAGCCGTTTAGCACAGGGAGTGAAAACTCATACTATACAGAGATAATGTATGAGAAACCAATCTGAGTTTGGAAAATTGCACAGTATTTTTCTATTGTAATATCCCTCAACAATGGTATTATGATCAGTAGAAAGGACCATGCAATGGACCCTTTAAGACTTCGCAGTCGTTCTTGATATGTTAGGTCCTTTAGTTCTGGAACCAGCTTTGTTGCCCTTCTCTGTATTTTTTCGATGAGCTCAGCATCCTTTTTGTACATGGGGGACCAGGCAACATTCCCATACTCGAGGAGTGGCCATGCAAGAGAGGTGTATAAACTACGTACTACATCAGTCCAAATAAGTGTATGATCTGCGGATCACTGCTAGGATACCATTCACTTTGTTAGCTGCCCGATGGATATGTTCACTAAATGTCAGGGTATTATCAACATTCACACCAAGGTCCTTTTCATTCTGAGTTTTAGATAGGTTTATATTTTTTGATCTATCACACATATTATACTCATATTTTGGGTTCAGAAGACCTAAGTGCATTAATTTGCACTTCGCTGCATTGAATTTGAGCTGCCAACACTCGGACCATCTTAGCATTTCTCTGAGATCTGACTGGAGTTTTTCTGCACCCTCCTTACACTTAATTACATTGAAGACTTTAGTATAATCTGCAAACATCTGGACCATTGAGCTCACATTATCGGGTAGGTCGTTGATATAGACGACAAACAGTATAGGACCTAGGACACTACCTTGTGGAATTCCACTGAGAACTGGGCACCATCCATATGGTTTACCGTTAACAAAGACTCTCTGTCGCCTGTTTTTGAGAAAGTCTGAGATCCAGCTGAGTATGTCTCCACGGATACCATACCCATAGAGCTTCTTCAGTAATCTTTTGTGAGGTACAGTATCAAATGCTTTCTGGAAATCCAAATAAATGGCATTGAGACTTCCTCTTTAGTCAAGGGTACGAGACCATGGGTGTTTCTCAATCTCGAGTAAAACTGCTCCAGAGCCACTATTTCAAGCATACTACGTCATTGATTGCCACCGAAGTACTGTTCCAATGTCCAACATACTTGGAATTCTACCGAGCCCGGCGTACTTCGTTTGGAGACATTTTGAGGCTGCACATGTGTAGACCAAGCCCCCAGGAAGTGCACCGGAGTCTGATGAGAATATTCGTAGTGGCCAAACGGCGGTACTACACTTCCTTTAGGTTGCTGGGCCCGGAAACACTTTTTCCCATTGACTTACATTGGGAAAGAGTGGTCTGTAACTCGTTGGATAATTGTTTTTAAACTAAATAAACTACCCAGTATGAACGTTTGTATAGCCCTTATTAAAAACTTTCGTTCCTCAAGTTGTAAAAATGTGCTAATAACGTTATTCTGAGAGTTATTTCCCTCGGCATTATGAACGCGCATCTAACCCACGGGACCGCGCCGCCCGGCACGTTCATGTTACATGTTCAGTACTACATGAGTTTCTCTTTACCCATGGATGCACAATAACAACGGACCATATCGCCTTACTGCCAGCCCACGGAGCTGTAATAATGGATATATTACACATGTTTGCTGTAATTCATCATGTGTAAAATATTATACTACATGGGCTGTATGATGTAAATCTTGTACCGTAAATGTTGTATTAAATAAAGTTAATATTACCGACGTAGATTAACGTTCCTGTAGCTTCTTATTGCACTTGCAATTGTTTTAGTTACTTGTGTGCTACTTAACATGAATAATCACAGTTACTATCCTTTTACTCCATCACATTTCAAAAATAAATAGGCTATTGTTATTTTAACTCCACCACAGTAATCCATCATCAGCTTTACTTTTTAGATAAAGTTTTAACTCACAATTGATCATAAATGGCTTCAACATATACATTTTTATATATTACCAAGTGGTTTCATGTACAACCCACACAAGTATCATGCTAAATAAAGCTCTGTTGCTTGGATATCACTAGATCCTGATGTCAGCGTAATATAAAAGTACATAACGATTGATGTGTAACTTAGCATAATTTACTAGCTAGCTGCTAACTGCCGCTTCGTTAATATAAATCCAGTACCATGCTGTCATGAACGCGCGGTGCTGTTACGTGTACGCAAATTCACGTGCTTAATGTGAACGAGCCTTTTGGGCGGCGTGGTTAAAGTTGCGCATGCTCTATGAGTGCACATACGGGTACTTCTCAGGCATGCCGGGTAATCTGTGACGTTTCGCTCTCTCAAAAGTTGGGCCATTTTGTCATCATGCGCCATTGAGCAACTCTCATAGGAATGAATGAGGCCCCGCCTCCCACGCTGTATCCAGTTCTTATACATCCATGGTGTAGACTCCGCGGTCTTAAAATCCCCACAATGCTTTGCGCACAGACCAATTTCCCCAAATCTGTGGCGGAAAATGTAAGGCGGGGCCTCTCATATCTCACATCTGCACACTTGCTAGCTTGTTCCACTCTTTGTTTTCTGAATGCCAGGAAGTATTATTGCCTTGCTTCTGAAGCAAGTGACTCGGAAGACATGTGCTACCAAGCAAGCATACTCGAGATTGAGAAACACCCCATATGTCAAGGAAGGCCAGGAGCTGGGTTGTATTTGTGTTTTGGTCGTGTTTAACATAACAAAATGTAAGGTCATCCACGTTTTTAAGTCCTTGAGGCAGTCTTGAATTTTATTTAGATGATTAATTTCATCAGGCTTGATTGATAAATATAGTTGAGTATCATCCGCATAACAATGAAAGTTTACAGAATGATTCCTTATAATATTGCCTAACGGAAGCATATATAATGTGAACAAAATATGTCCGAGCACTGAGCCCTGTGGCACTCCATGGCTAACTTTGGTTTGCGTGGAAGATTCATTTCTGTATGTAGCTCACTTCTGTAAGCTCCGTTAGCAGCTAGCTCTCCTCGACTACTGTTAGCTCCGTTAGCAGCTAGCTCTCCTCCACTCACTCACCGGGAAACTTTGCTCTGGACTCTCGGCTTGGATGTCATCAATTCTCCACGGCGGTCCGGTGGCCGGTCAGAGAGGAAGATATGAGCTTCTTTTTTTAAATTGACAAACATCAGATGTGTAATTCATGGCACAATTCAAACGGGATCGAAATAAAAATGTTCTCTTCCATTGACTTGGAATTTTTCCGAAATAAGGTCCCATGGAGGACCACCGGAAAGGGAGGGACTTCGGCTCTCTATGCCCAAACCCGGAAGTTGTCATACACTCTCGTAGCTATCATAGCAGCTATATATGAAAACTCAGTTTTTGCCATATACAGTATATGAAGATGGATTATCAATAATCATTTCAAAGTGACACAGAGACATTGGATTAACCTTCAGCAGCGTTGTATGCGTTTTAATGCCATTGAACACAACTTTTGATCAGAAAGAGAGGGCCTTTTATCAATTATAGTATTAAAGTTGAAAAGCGGGCAATGATTAAAAGTTCATCCATTCCAAAATTTGAACCAGTTGCACGGAGGACGTCGCCCCATGTGGGCCGCTCGCTCTATCCACTGGGCTATATATTCTTTAAACTGTTGAACTTTTCTTTTAATACTCATTGTCTTTTTGTTCAAAACTTCTCCACATTTTGAAGTGTTTCCCGAGCCAGAACGACCTATCTTTCTTCCTGGCTTGCTCTATAATGATTCAATACAAATGCAATACCAACAACAACTCAACAGCAACAACTCAACAGCAACAACACAAACTACGAAAACAACCCACACATTGCGCATTGTTTAGAGCGGTTATAAAGTGTTGAAGCGCTCAAATTCGAAACTGTTTCAATCTGTCACCTGTCAGAATCGAGACGAGGCAGTGCATTGAATCACCTGATTGGATGGCGAACCAGTGAGTTGATTCATTCAGAAAATGAAGCAGTTGCTGCTTCTGACGTTGTATGTCACGTGACTTGAAGCAAGCTTCAAAGCACTACTTCTATGGAATAGGAAAACCAGAGTTTGAAGCACGTATCGAAGCTTCAGTGTCAAACTGCCATCACTAGTTGTCTGGGTTTGCTTCCCCTGCCGCGAGTTTTGATCACACAGTGATGATACTTATACCTATAGAATCTGTGGAATCTCAGCTTGCTAGCTGATATCTTGTTTGTGCAGATCCGATAAGTAATAAAGTATTTCTACCGTGAGTTCTGTGCTAAGTGCGTTAGCCTTTTTCGCTCAGGGCTAATTCAGAGGCTTGTTATTACCCTTGTGTTTTGTTTAGCTAAAAATTGTTAATATTCTCTGATAGCTGAGTTTCTTCCCGTTAAGTGGGTATGACACATTCATAGTTTGTTAAATGTTAAGAAGCCCTCAGACGCTGTTTCTTGCAAGATGTTGCGTTTTGCCCCCGGTACCGGGGGCATGGGGCTTAACTGGATAACAAATACATTGGTATCAGCATTTATGCCTGCAGAAAAGTTACAAACATATACATTTGAGTTAAATAAGTAACATTAATAGAGGTACATACTATAATGACCATAGAGCACAAACAAGTTTTTTCAAGCGTCAGATAGCTCAATCATTGCCAAAATTGTATAACAACCATATCAATAATAGTTCTGGTTTATATCTGCCATTTCTTATTGTTTCTTCAACAACAAATACATTGCGTTTGACTAGGAAATTTGGCAATTATTTAAAAAATAACTAATTTATGTTCAGCAATAGTAACTTACTGTACATATACAGAGCTATTCCAGAAGCGAGGGCCTGGTAACTTCCTCCTTCGTCCTCACCTTTGAAATCAATGAAAGAATCAGTGTCAGAGAACCTGAGTGATCTATATTGAGCATACATCTGAAAATAATTCAGGTGCTGGTATGTGAAGTGATTTAAAGACTAATAAAAGGATGCTAATATCAAATGAAAAAAATTAACAGGCATCCCATGATGGGATTTTAGGACAGGCAAGATGTTTGCTGTCTTTCTGATCTTTGTCACTACAGATGCTGCTTCATTCTACAGGATTTTTTTTTTTGTATCAAAGAACATTTTAAAGTAAAGCATTATAGTAGAGAGTTGTTGGTAAGTGGATGGACGTCGGGAGACACATTGTATAATGACTGATTGTTAACTGTTAGTTGCTCGAAGTAACACTTTGGTTATTTGTGTTCTTAGAATATAACATTAATCTGTATTGTATATGCCCAGTATATGTGTAAATACATACAGCCACAAAAAGTCCTGTCTTTCCCCCAAACCTGGCAGCTCTGAAGACAAAGCTTCTTCTTACGATGGATACTCTTTCATTTGTGCATTGGGCTCATTTGCTCTGAAGTTTATTCCTCCCGGTAACAGTAAGTCCCACAAGTACTTCATCTTTTGAGCTTTATGCCTTCCACATGGTTATAGTTTTAGATTTTTTTCAGATTTTCAAAGGTTTTTTTGGGCCTAGTGTTGTTAATTAAAAAGTGGACTAGTTTTGTTGTGGCCTTTTGTGTTGCCAAGTAGGGAAATCATGGCCCTCTTTGTTGCTCTCTCCACTTATTCCTCTGCTTTGCTCGCGCTCTCTCTCTCTCTCCCACTCCCACTCCCTGGTCCCATCTGCCTTTGTCGAGAATAAAGCTATCCCAACCACTTTGTAAATGAAACATCCTCCCACTATTAATGGGATTGAGCAGATGTTTTCTGTTTGGATGGTCAGAGATGGGACAGCAAAGCCTGCAGCAAAAGAAAATATTTTTTGGGGGAAAAAAAAAACAGAAAGCAGATATTTATGGAAATGATTATATCACTTCCCTCATGTCCCATTCAAATGCATGTCTCGCACACATGGCAAATTAGAGGTCATCCCTTCCAGTTTAGCGCATGTCTAAGTGCTTGTGCCAGCAATTTTTGTACTAAAACATCGTAAATAACACTGTAGCCCCTGGGACAAGGTGTTATAAATAGGACGTGTCAAACCCTGCTCCAGCCAGCCTCTGGTTTTCCTGAAACCCTCTCTTTTCACCCGCCGGGCGGCTCAGCTACTTTTTAATTTGGCCATCCTGCGGGCTAACCGACTGACGCCTCTCGGCGAGGGCCTCTGTATTTCAACAAGGCCACAAAAGCCCCAGTCCTCAGGCAATCGCACACACAAAGCTCTCCAGCTTTTCTGAGCTGTTACTTTTTTGGAGCCCAGACTCCACCACCATCAGCAGAAGAAGAGAAAAGCCGGCCCCTGCCAGGACACAGTGGCCATGTCTCATCCGTCAGAAACCAAGGGGCCAGACTCTCCAGCCACTGGGTGGGCAGGGCCCGACCAAAACACAGAAATAAGGAAGAAAGAGAAAGAGTGGAGTGTGGGGGATAGAGGGTTCGAGAGATAAACAGACCACAGCGCCTCAACTCCTAATCACCCTGCGCTTCCGTTTCCAGACTCTATAATTAGAAGGGCCCCGTCCCTTTTTTCTCTGTATTCCCAGTTGACGCAAATGCTTCTTGTGGCTTGGCACCTCGTTTGGGGCGTGGGTTTTCAAGAGTTTACAGGCCCTGGGCCATAGCTCTCTGGCTTTCTGGTTGCTCTGATACAGCATGAATAGCTAACCACTGTCTTAATGCACACTTCACTTGGCTTCTCTTCTTCTCTCCTCCTTCAACCTACCGTAAGACAATCTGCATGACCCCATCGCTCAGCCACCTCCCTCATTCCACCTCTTCATCATCTTTAAATATAACTCTTCCCCAGTACAACACTTTGAAAAACTCTTAATTCTGAATGAATGTGCAAAACTTTTAGGCTTTTTCTTTCAAGAGAGGGAGTGTTTCCATCTCCCTCGCATGTGTTGCTAAATCTTTTAATCTCATGCCATGTCAGCCTCCTCTTTTCACATTTGACATGCCACCCAATAAAGCCCGGCCACTAATTACAACCTACTGTAGCCTTCGCATAACAAATTCCATGGGGGAAAAACTTGGAGGAAAAGTACTAATTACTTTAATATCATTTATGTCAGGGAGTTGTCAAAAAGACTTATGTTTGCATATTTTTTCTTACAAGTCTTACACTCTATAAGTGATGTGTTTCCAACGGTTTGAGTTACTGCCCCAATCTAAGGTTGTTACATCTCAAAGCTTCTGCTAAAGGTTTTGGGATGCGCTTGAAAAGCTGTGCTGTGTTTTTCCTAACTGAGCTAGTTTGGATCTGGGTTTGTTGTGGTGTGGTTTGTTGAGCATGTTGTTTATGGTGGAGGCCTATCATTTCTGCAGTTTGATGACCTTAAATAAAATTAGACCAAATGAATGGGCCTGTCAGTGGGGGTTACACTGTGGGGGTGAATCTAAGTGTGTACACACACACCCATGACCATACGCGGATGTCTGAATACATGGATGTTCTCTTTTACTGACAATCATCGTCGTGTCCGTCCTCGAGGAAGCACACGACTCAAACCCTCCTTTTAACCACACGCTATCATGCAGTGAAGGCTGCATTTTATGACATCGACAAATGATGGCTGGCTTTGTTGTAATGGGTTGGTTTGTTTTAAATGCACAGTAATTCTGTCATGCTGTCTAGCCTTTGCTCTGTGCAGTTGGTAGTGTTTGCTCTCTTTGTGAGAGCCGCTGGAGCTAAATACAGTTTAAATATTTTGGTTGGCCTGACTGTGTATCGGTTTACTAGTGTCAACACCCTGGCATGATTTAGAGTATTTTGGTCAACTTTGCCAGGAAAAAAAGTAGATATTTTAGTTTTCTCTAAATTTTAGATTATAAAAAAAAAACAATTGTTATTCTATACATTTTTGGATTAGTTATGTTAACTATTGATCAATTAAAATGTACTTGGGAATTAAAGCGTGTAAGTGTGTGTTAGTGACCCTAATCGTTCAATTTTCAAATGATTGTATCACCTTTGTAAGATGAAACTAGTTAAAGACTCGGCAAGGATATTGATATTTAAAGGGGCCCTATTATGGTATTTTTCAGGTTCATATTTGTATTTTGTACCTCTCCTGTGACATGTTTAAAAAAGTGATTTATTTTTCTCACACTGCACCTCTTTTCACCGTCTGTCTGAAACCAGAGCCCGGTCTGCTCTGATTGGTTAGCGGCCCGGCTCTGTTTAGATTGGTCAACCTCTTAGAGATGTCCCGCCATTAGCCTATTACGTACAATGTGTTGAAGCGCTAGCCAATTGAATGGTGAGTGTTACATAGTGATGTCACTATGTTACCGAAGTAAACACATATTCCAATGGAGGCGTTTCCGGCGTGGGGAGGGGGGAGTGTGTGGAAGATAAACTCCCTCTGGAGGGGAGTTTGGGGTTTTAGCCTTTCCAGACCATTTGCATGCAAAAAACCTTTATGACACACTACAACAAAGGGAAAACACAAAGACTTCCACTTTTCCACATATGTTGAAGACAACATGCCATTCAAATACTTTCCTTCTTGATTCATAGAAAATATAAATATAAAATCTGGCCTTATTTTGTGAGTTTAGCTCCAGCAAATGTAGTATGTAAGCAAAAACGTCACATTAAATATTCTAGTAAAAAAATCACAAACTGTAAAAGTGACGATATAACAATTAATGTTGAAGCCAGCTGTCGGAGTGATTCCTAATGTTGATGACTGTTTGTTTGTTCTAGGAATGCTGCTGGTGACTGCAGATACTCTGGGCCATGATTTTCACGTCTTTCACATTCTGACCCACCCATGGGCCTCATCACAGAGCACTGTGCACCATCTTTACACCTTGCATCGAGGGGAAACTGAAGCCAAGGTATGGGATACACACACATCTGCACATCATCGTGTTGAAATAGCCCTGAAAATCATAATCGTTTACATTGTTAAACTGTTTCAACTCTCTCCTTTATTTTAATTTCCAAATAAGTTGTTTGTGTCAAATGTTGCATCCACAAACACTTCCACATTGAAGTAAAAACTCAACAAGATCTATGTAAAAAAAACCTGAAGAAATACTAGCTTGGGAGGCATGTAAAACTTTACATACAACGGTTTTTGATGTTGGTCTCTTGACATAAAACGAAAAAGTCTCAAGAGACAAGAGAAATTATAAATATATTAAAGAGTTATGAAACCTAGCAACTTTTTTATAATCTAGCTGAAAATAAGGAGGATTCAGGCCAGCACTGGAGACACATTGACACCATTTTGTACAGCAAATATGAAGCCGTAATGAAGTTCCAGTTACAGCCCCTGTCACACTGTCCCAAAATGTACACCCGATGGACACATGAATGCACCGATGATAACACGAAGATGACACGATTTGACAAGATGCCCTCACGAGTGCCTTACGAAGTTGCCGCTCACAAAGTTGCTGCCGGAGCCTGAGAAACTCCACCGGCGGTCATACGATGGCTTAAGATGCCCTCACGAATGGCCCGATGTTGTTACGATCAGAGCCGAATTTGAACATTTCCTTTATCGTGTGTCCATCGGGTGTCAATTTCGGGACAGTGTGACAGGGGCTTAACAGAAGTGTTTTTTTTTTAAAAAGGAACGCAGAGGAAGTATGCAGAATAACCTATTTACGTTTCCTGTATGCAATGTACCCATAGAAAACTATCACTAGACTATTTGTGTACTATAGAAGTCTGTAATACTGTACTACTGCTGCCACTATGGACCATGACGATGAACGGTTGAAACTACAATCCTATTGTTAGTAGTAAATGATATGCACCTGTGCCAGTAGAAGCTGTCCAAACTCCAAATTAAACAGACAGGGGCACACATATATTGTAAGTTTCACACTACATCCACATTATGTTTATTAGGGGACTAGCAGGAATATAATGAGTTAGCATAAATCACAAATGAAACATATTATTAATATCTCCTATTTTGAATATTCCTCACCCGTGACACACTTGCATTGCAAGTGCTTACTCAACAAAACTACTTCAGGCCTTGTTCGGTTCAGGGTTATTGACTGGTAAAACATACTATCACACACACACACACACATTCTCACAGCCTGGTTAATGTATGACCAAACGGCAGGTCCGCTGACCGGCTGCACACTGAGCCTGCTTTGATCCTGCCTGTTGTAAACACTGAAAGCTGGCCTAGCCTAACGCTTTGGCCAGGGGTTATCACCTTCACAGGCACACACACACAGGCACACACACACAGAGTGATAAAGTCTTCAGATAGGTGGGTGGAGAGACGCCTTATCTGTCTTTAGCGGCCAAACATGCGGCTGGCTGTCAGTGACCTGAGGCCAGGTAAACAGACCTTAGCTGATAACACATGTAAGGGACTGAAGGAGGACCAGAATGTAGATCAGAGCGGAGCCACGGGGCAAACTGGAAAGTGCTAGTCACTGAGGTTACAGGGGTGAAACTCCAGCACTGCTTTACTCTGCAGCCCTGCACGATCAGCTGTGATTGCAGTGATTTGTGTTTTGAAGGCTGATGTGTTTACATGCACGTTGGTTTTGAAAGCTGAAAATAATAAACTCTGGATAATGCATCAAATGAGCTTTCGTTTAAAATGAATTCTTCAAGGAAAGTTAGACATCTGCATATTAGATTATAAGATTTTATATTAACCCGGTTACTCAATCCAAACACATTGCAAATGTGCTCTTTCTCTATATGTATCAATTCCAATATGTTTAACTAAACCACACAGGCCACAGATAGCACTTGAATCTGTGAAAACTGATATTAGGAAAACGTTTTTGAATGTTTTTTAAACGTATACGTCGGGAGTAATTGAGTAGCAATGTTAGGGATTTTTGTATTAGTTCAACTATTAATATGTTAATAGTAATACATATGGTTGATAATAATAAGCTTATTGAAAATATTAGGAAATTACATGTTTTTGAGCTTTTGGCAGTGAGGCTCTTCACTCGGATGATGTGTTCTACTTTCGGCTTTAGTGAGAACGTGGGCAGAAGTGTTCTGAAAAGGTAGATTTAGAATACAGCAGGACCAAGTAGAGACCCTTGGTGGACTCCATGTGTCATGGCTGTTTGTTCAGATTTATATATCAACCAACAGACCCAAAAAGATGAGGGATATTCCAGAGTCAATCACAACCCCCCTGTTTGCTTATTTTTCTGTTATTTACAGCTTCCTTGTATTCACTTTCTAATGCTCTCACACTATCATTCTTCTTGTCTCTATTCCATTTGATCTGTCCGTCCATCTTTTTCACATGCTTTTCATTCCTTCCAACTTTCACTCAGGTGAACATAGCTGCCTAATCTACTTCACTGATTAAGATAATAAGAATCTCTCTCTCTGGCTGCCTAGGATGTCAATATCAATCAATCAATCAATGTTTATTTATATAGCCCAATATCACAAATGTTACATTTGTCTCAGTGGTCTTCACAGTTTGTACAAAATATCAGTATGACAATACGACACCCTCTGTCCTTAGACCCTCACATCGTACAAGGAAAAACTTCCAGAGAAAACCCACAGTTTAAAGGGAAACATGGGAGAAACCTCAGGGAGAGCAACAGAGGAGGGATCCCTCTCCCAGGACGGACAGACGTGCAATAGATGCCGTGTGTAAATTGAAAAGATAATACATTTGCAACATAGGTAGTCCAAATGTTTGGAAATGCATGTGTGTATAATAGGAAGATGAATCCACGAGGATATCCATCCAGGACCTATGATCCAGGACCACAGCCACGACTCAAGATCCAGGGCTTGCGATCCAGGACAGAGGAGCGCAGGATCATCCATCACTCCGGATCCCGGCGTATATAGACACCAAAAAGAAAGACATTTGGGGAAGCTGGGTTAATCGGAACATGAGAGTACACAGGTATAGACAGAGAGAAGGAAGAAGTAAGATGTCCCCCGACAAACTAAGCCTATATCAGCAAAACTAGGGGCTGAATCTAATCAGCCCTAACTATAAGCTTTATCAAAAAGGAAGGTCTTAAGCGCACTCTTAAAAACGGATAGGGTGTCTGCCGCCCGAACACAAACTGGAAGCTGATTCCACAAATGTGGAGCTTGATAAGAAAAGGCTCTGGCTCCCATTGTACTTTTAGAGACTCTAGGAACAACCAACAACCCTGCATTCTTGGAACGCAATGCCCTAGTAGGACAGTAGGGTATAATGAGTTCTTTAAGGTAAGATGGCGCCTGCCCATTAAGGGCTTTGTAGGCGAGAAGAAGAATTTTAAATTCTATCCTGTGTTCTATAGGGAGCCAGTGTAAGGCAGCCAGAACAGGAGTAATGTGGTCCCTTTTCCTAACTCTGGTTAGTCCACGAGCTGCAGCATTTTGAATCAGCTGAAGCGACTTGACTGACTTCTTGGTACTCCCTGATAATAAGGAGTTACAATAATCCAGCCTTGAAGTAACAAATGCATGGACTAGTTTCTCTGCATCGTTTTGAGGCAAGATATGCCTGATTTTTGCAATGTTACGTAGATGGAAGTAGGCGGTCCTTGAAATTGATTTTATGTGGACGTTAAAGGATAAATCCTGATCAAATATAACACCAAGATTCCTTACAGTCTCACTGGAGGCCAAATTAATGCCATCCATAGTTAGTATATCCTTAGATAATTTGTTTCGTAGATTCTTCGGGCCAAGTACAATAACTTCAGTTTTGGTCGTGTTTAACATCAAAAAGTTTAAGGTCATCCACGTTTTTAAGTCCTTGAGGCAGTCTTGAATTTTATTTAGATGATTAATTTCATCAGGCTTGATTGATAAATATAGTTGAGTATCATCCGCATAACAATGAAAGTTTACAGAATGATTCCTTATAATATTGCCTAACGGAAGCATATATAATGTGAACAAAATAGGTCCGAGCACTGAGCCCTGTGGCACTCCATGGCTAACTTTGGTTTGCGTGGAAGATTTATTGTTGACACGTACAAACTGAGAGCGTTCAGATAGATAGGACCTAAACCAGCCTAAAGCAGTTCCCTGTATGCCAACTAAGTCCTCTAGTCTTTGCAATAGGATATCATGGTCGATAGTATCAAATGCAGCACTGAGATCGAGCAAAACAAGAATAGAGACAAGTCCCTTGTCAGAGGCTATTAGAATGTCATTTGTGACTTTAACCAGAGCTGTCTCTGTGCTATGATGTGTTCTAAAGCCAGACTGAAAATCTTCAAATAAATCATTGTTTTTTAAGTAATCACACAACTGTTTTGCGACCGCTTTCTCAAGAATTTTTGAGAGGAACGGAAGATTGGAAATAGGTCTATAATTGGCTAAAACCTCTGGATCGAGGTTGTGCTTTTTAAGAAGCGGTTTTTATCACTGCTACTTTGAATGATTGTGGAACATAGCCTGATAATAAAGACATTGATATTCATAATATTTAATAAAGAAGTGCTAATTAATGGAAAAACTTCCTTCAACAGCTTAGTTGGAATTGGGTCTAACATACACGTTGATGGTTTAGAAGAGAGAATCATTGAATTTAATTGTTCAAGGTTTATGGCTGAAAAGCATTCTAGTTTACTATCTAGTGTAATATTAGAACTTACGTTTCCGGGAGCTGTTGATAACACTATACTGGTCAAAGGCAAGAGGTCATTCATTTTGTTTCTAAGAGTAACAATTTTATCGTTAAAAAAGCACATAAAATTATTACTACTGAGTGCTATGGGAATAGAAGGCTCAATCGAGCTGTGGCTCTCTGTCAGCCTGGCTACAGTGCTGAAAATAAATCTTGCATTATTCTTATTCTCATCTATTAATGAAGAGTAGTAGGCTGCTCTCGCTTTACGCAGTGCTTTCTTATATTCATTGAGAGTAATATGCCAAATTAAACGAGATTCTTCAAGTTTAGTGGAACGCCATATCCTTTCAAGTTGTCTCGACTTTTGCTTTATTTTGCGGGTTTCGGCATTATGTCATGGAGCTAATCTATGTTGTTTTATTTTCTTCTTTTTCAAAGGAGCAACATAGTCTAATTTTATTCGCAGCGCATCTGTAGCACTATCAACAACATGATCAATTTGGGGTGGTGTACATTTTGTATAAGTTTCCTCCCTTACATGCAGACATGCTATCGAGTTAAGTATTGGTGGAATCTCTTCCTTAAATGTGGCTATAGCACTAACAGATAGGTTTCTGCTGCAGGAGCTTTTGACTAATGCTTTGTAGTCTAGTAACAGTACTTCAAAAGTTACTAAAAAATGGTCGGATAAAGCAGGATTATGCGGTTCGACTAATGGTTGCTCAATTTCAATACCATAAGTCAGAACAAGGTCGAGAGTGTGATTATAGTAGTGGGTTGGTTTATTTACACTCTGACAAAAACCAACAGAATCTAATATAGAGTTAAATGCAACAGTAAGGCTATTTTTATCATCGTCAACATGAATATTAAAGTCACCTATGATAATTACTTTATCTGTTTTAAGAACCAAAGTTGATAAAAACTCAGAGAATTCAGATAAGAATTCTGAATAAGGACCTGGTGCACGGTACACTGTAACAAATAAGATTGGCTGCAAAGTTTTCCAGGTCGGATGCGTAAGACTAAAAACGAGACTTTCAAAGGAGGTATAATTTAATTTTGGTTTAGTATTGATAAGCAAACTTGAGTCAAAGATTGCTGCAACTCCACCTCCTCGGCCCGTGCCTCGGGCAATATGAGTATTGATATGGCTGGGTGGAGTGGCCTCATTTATGCTGACATATTCTTCATGTCTCAACCAAGTTTCAGTGAGACAGCATATATCAATATTATAATCTGATATTAAATCATTTACCAATATTGCTTTAGATGCTAGAGATCTTATGTTTAAGAGACCACATTTAATATTCCTGTTTTGTTGCACTGTAGTAGTTGTTACATTTACTTTTATTAGGTTATTATGTATGACACCTCTATTAGGTTTTACCTTAACTTGTCCTTGGGCAGACACACACACCGCTAATATTGGGTATTTTATTGGGTTTGGGATTCCTATGGATGAAAACATGACGGAGCTGCTTTGGAATGTGAAACCTCCACACCAGCTCATGCATGAGACTTTATTAAGATAGTACCAATTGGCAAATGTTTGGTATATTCATGTTTGGCACGCTATGACTGTACAATAACAGCCACCTTCAAGGTTACCCGCTGTCTGATAAAATAGATTTGACAGTACGGTCCAGTCGCCAATATACAGTTGAAGCTCTGACAGGTCTATTATGACCAATTACAGTGTGCACAAAGTAGCCCTTTCTCATCGCCAAGCTTTCCATAATCAGCCTAAGCAGAGGTCATGCCTCTTCTTTCACTCATCTTTGTGAAGTAAAGTAACTGTCTGGTATTCGGAGGATGCCCCATTAACTGTCATTGCTTGGTACAATTACCTAGTTCGACTTGGCGAAAGATAAGAGAGGCCTACAGGTACACAAATGTCTTTCTGATTGGCTGGCTAGCTTGCTGGCTAAAGGGTTAGACATTCTTCACAGCAACTTTCCTTTTTTTCTAGTCCAGTCTACTGGGTCTAATTTTTTTATGGAATGTGGAATAATAGATGCTATTTCAGCACACTTTCACCTTATCAGTTGGTCACATCACTCCTTTGCTTGTTTTGTCATCTGGCTGGTTTTCTGCATGGCTGATGCTCAGGGAGATCCTTCTTCTGAAGGGTCTTCTGCCTGAGATTAGGTCTATGTTTGAGGAATAAAACTAACAAAGATCGCCATCAAACTATTTATTTGTAATGCTAACAAGCATGTATCTAAGGAAGAGAATTAGGGCCACATGTGATTTTTTGGGGAGATCTGACCACAAGAGTTCTGAGGTTATCAAAATTCTGAGATTACAGACAGAATTCTGCCTTTTTATTCACAATTCTGACTTTTTCTATATTTCCATATCTCCTCATTTATTATCTAATCTTCTCATCCTGGTCGAATTTTGTCAAGCACTCCAAAAAGGTAGAATTATCTGTGTTGACAATGTTTTGGCTGACGTTTATCCCCGTTTTGCATAAATCTCTATCCTGAGTTTTGAAGAAAATAATACAGAACAGAGGATTTAGCCTTTGTTCAAAATATCCATCCATCCAGTTAATGGCAGTCTAGAGAAGTAGCATGGAGTTGCTGAAACCAAATATCTGGGAGTTAGTGATCCGACTGTATGTAAATGTTTGTTCAAGGATGGTTACAAGTTCACCGCCAGTTAAAACAGTAATCATATATATTAAAATCCAAAGATGAAACATAACCAACAAGTTGTCATTCATTCAATTGTTGTTGTTTCATACTGACAATTTACATATTTTACTTTAAATCACATGTCATTTGCTAAGGCACTTACAATGTCTTTAAATAATCACTGTGTCTCTATTTCTTACACTCTGTCACCCGAGTTCAGAACAATGTCACGTTTTACAGACATTTAAAACATGTCTAGGTTTTCAAAATGCAGTCAACAAGGCACATTATGAAAACATCAACACAGTAAAAGCATACAAAAAACATCACGTTTTTGGGAGTATGTCAGAGTGTTTTTGGTAGCCTTAATAGGGAACACTTTTATTTTTTTTGAAAGGTTTCTAAGCAGCCGTAGCTCTTATACAAATTCTACTTATTTGTCTTTTTTAGTCTTTTGTTTTTACTGGGGCACATATGGCGTTAGAAAAGGAAGTATGGGGATTTTATAAAGCGCAGCAGACCTTGAAATGATGGCTTCCCGATACTCATAAGGCAGACCAGCTGGACCAAGGTACCACTGGTGGACTGACCGCTCAGATACAGAATACGCTAACATAGCTAGGACCTAAGGCTAGCATACTATCCAGCTTGAGTGAATATGATGTATAGTTCGAGGAATTTAAAACGTAATCATGGGCATAGTGAGTGGAACTACAGTGACTTTATTTCATCCTTTTGCCGTCCCAAGACCCCCCTCTAACATCTGTCCTCTCTCTGTTCCTGCCCTGTCTCTGTCCAGGTCCAAGACATGTGTTTTAGCCAGGACAGTCGCTGGGTTACCATCAGCACCCTTCGAGGCACAACCCATGTATTTCCCATCAACCCCTATGGCGGTGCACCCTGTGCTCGCACCCACATGTCACCTCGGGTGGTAAATCGGATGTCTCGCTTCCAAAAGAGTGCCGGCTTGGAGGACATTGAACAGGAGCTCAACAGGGTAGCTGCGTTAGGAGGAGGAGCAGGAGTTGGAGGCATCGGAGGAGGTGGCTGCATCCTGGGAGGAGGAGGCATCGGGGGACGCTGTAGCCCCATACCTGGCATGTCCAGCAGCCCCTCGGGGTCTCCACTGCATGGTAAGGAGCTTGGGAGGGAGGAGAACTGAAAGGCTTGCTGTTTTTGTTACCTATGCGTGTTGAGGTTGGCATCTAATGCGCATTTGGTGCAAGGCAGCATGGAGGAGGTTATCCAGATTTCTCAGGTTCATATCAATGAAGGTTAAAAATATGATAGAAAGCTTGATTAACTATATTCACATATTTTTGCAATAGGGAATAAGAATGTGACATTATCAACAAGTCGGCCATCTTTGAAGGATACCTGTTTACCGACAAACTAGCGTTGAAACTTCTAAAACATGATTGGTAGCCAATCCCAAGACCAACAAACAAAACTAAAAAGGAACAATTGATAATGTTTCATTTGTATCGGTAGATTAATAGTGCATGATAATCGATGATGATTGTAAAGTTGTCATTGTCCCTGTAGATTTAAAGGTGCTGTACCCAGCAGTTTGTAAATTAGACATGGGCCTCAAAAGATACAACTTTTCTAATCTAACGACAGGTCCAGGCACTGACTCCAGTTGTGTGTGTGTTTTCCAGTGAGTGGTCACCGAGTACCTCTATTCTTGGGATTCTGATCTGTCTGCCAAAACCTTGTTCACCTTGTTTGTCAAACAACACGGATGGCTGCTCCCACTGGCTGTGTCCCTATTTGACATTGATAAACTCTGAAAAACACACACTTTGTCATAGGTGTTACTTAGTATGAAATAAAACAGTTCTCATAAGTCACTTATTTCCAAGAACACCCCTGAGCTTGAACTAATGTGTCAGGGTGATGTCAAGACCTTGATAAACACTTCAGCGAACCAGATGACTGGGAATTGACAGTTTGGTCATTGGAAATCATGTAACAAGGTTTAAGGTTCATTTATTGTCATTGTAAAACGCATGGCTTTGAAGAAACAAAATGAGTAGCCTAGTGTATGGAAGCATTTTCTTCTTAGTAAACTGCCAGGGATGCTTTTAGCTTAAAGGGGTGGAAAAAGTTAGCCTTAAAAAAACTGTAGCATTTTAAGAGGGAATGGCATTTTTCGATAATCGGTGACAGAGTGGTGCAATGGTGACATATTTTTGTAGGCAGACCCAGAAGTTAGCATCACAAGGGCTCCCGCAACTAAAAGAAAATAGATTTCTCCATTGGATTAAGGAGTATAGCAGAAAATAAAGATCTTTGGCAGACACGTGTATGATAATAACACATTTAGTTTGGCAGGATAATCTCATATTATCATATTGACATACTAAAATAACTTCATGATAGTTCAAGTGTGAATACAACCGCCAGGAGTAACTATAAACAAACTACATGAAAAATCTTCAGCACGTCTAAGCTAAAGGTAGACTTGTGATTGGCCTGATGACGTTTAGTAGTCTCATTGTGTTTCATGTTGTTAACATGAAACACAATTCAGGATGGGGAAACTGTAAGTGATAAAAAGCTGACCCATTTGCACGTTATAGTACTCATTCCTGCACCACTCTATATCTGTAGTTGTAGTAGGCAAATGTGCTGTTGCAAACTCAAGGTCTAATTACAATTAATACATTTGCATCTATGTATTGAAACATCCAGAGGGATCATCATCTGTTTTCTTTTATATTAACATTTACCAATATGACAAAATATATAAATATTGCAATTTTTGTACTCTTGGTTGAAAAATGACGCCCTTGCCTTCTTTCTCCGTCCTGTCTTCCTTGTCTGGACCTAGACTCCTTTGTAACCTCTAGACTCAAATATACACACACACACATACACATACACATACACACAGACACACACATTCCTTCACACTGTGAAAAATAGGCCATCAAACATTAAAAGGATGTCTTACTTTGGAGAGTCACCGCTCTGCTGCGATGAGAGACAGAAACATCAAAGTGGGGTATGAGGTGAAAGTGAGGGAGCAAAGTAATGAGGTACGATTTGAGAAAAGTGAAGGAGAGATGGTACAGGGGGAACGGAGGAGGAAGAGCGACAGACGGAGGGGGAGAAAGATAGGTTTGTAGTAGAAGCAGCACTGAAAGCCGGGGTCTCGGGACCATGCTCGTAAATCACACTTGTGTTTCAAAGAAAAGCATTAGGGCCAACTGTCAACAATTAGTCCTCCAAGTGATACCTTACTGAGTGTGTGCACAAGCGTGTGTGTGTGTTTGTACATTTGAAGAAGATAAACTATGTACACAACTAATCTTTTTTTAAATGGAAAAAATGAAAGAATACTAATATTTGCTTGACTCCAGAACATTAAAACATAACTTTTATATCTAAGTGTATTAGATAGTCCACAGGAAGTTTTAACAAGGTTCTAATCTGTACCATATAGACACTAGCTAACCTAATAAAAAAGACTACTTTCAACAATTCCAAACTAGCCCCTACACCCGCCTCCTTTCTAATTTAATTTGTGCACGTTTGCTCGGCGGGTCCGCAAATTCCGTGCCGTTCCAAACCAGCAGGGATTCAAAATTATGAAATCTTCCAACACCAAATCTACATCGATTCTTACCATCTGCCTTACCTGACCAGGTGCAACGCTGTTAGTATCCGTCATGACTGATGACACTGTAGACATGTAGTTGCCTGCTCTACCTTTGATAAAGCTGTCAGTTTACTGCCATTTCTTTTTCTCAAATGAGACCAGATATTCCATATCTAACCACAAGTTGGCAGGTAGGCCTAGATTAGCTCTCCAGAAAATCAATGACCTGAGAAGAGGAGAGACTCTTTGGGTTGATTCCAATCGAACCCTAACACCCTTTCCCTACCATCTACACTTCGCTATGAGGGTCCGCCACATTTAGTTTCAAACCAACTAGTGGGGATCGGGATGTATTAAACCCTCCAAAAGCGAGTCTGCATGGGTCCAGAACTAACAAATAGTTCCTCGCAAAAATGTACTAGTACAACTTGAATCTTACATTGTATTTTAATTATTTTACTGAGAATCATATACACCCATGTCTAGTCTAAAAAATGGTAGACGTATTCATTTCATTGTAAAGTTTTATATACAGGTACGGTTACTAAAGCAGCTAATAATCCTCCGATTTAAAGCAAGAAAAGGTTTGCAAAAAAAGCCACTAAAGATTTTTGGTTATGACAGTTTATGCCGGAGAGAGAGTTTGTCTCGAAGCTTGCTGCTGTATTTACATCCTACACCTTAAAGAAGGACCCTCATTCAGCTCAGTGTGACCACAGATGGAGTTCCCTATGTCACAGAGTGGTAGGGTGTAGGGGTCGGTTTGGAATGGGGCCAGTGAGTGAGATACCATTTAGTGGACTTCATGAAGTTTCTATCACTTTTTAAATGTTATATGTGACATTTACCTTCCATTATTTCGTAACTTAGAATTGCCTGCGTGTGGAGACTGTGACTTATTTTTGGGGGGGCTTCGTAGAGAATTTAGTCAATGTTTAATTACACTTTTCACCCAAGCTGTTGCACCAATACAAGTTGATCCTCACCCTCAGAAGCAAGCATATATTTACATGGTGCAAACCAAGATCACAAATCACAGGTCATTATCAGTTCACCAGTCACATATGTCTGGTGCAAGGTCGTGTAGGTCTCTGTGTGTCTGTCATTTTAAACAAATTGGCTCCGAAGCATCCTGCCTTATGTACATTTAGAAACCAGCCCCCCCTCAATCACTACCGCTGCCACCAGCGTTGATAAAACCTCCATAATTTGCGGAAATTTCACCGGATGACAACACATTAGGTCACACACGCTTTTCTGTCTATTTTTGTGGCCCGGGTGTGAGTTTTGGGCATTGAATGCACTTTTCAAAAGCTGGCAGAGAGCAACAGGGTGAGGCACGCCGGGCCAGGCCACCTAGCCACAACAGCTGCTCTGTGATTGTCGCCAGTGAGGACAGCGTTGATTTTTGGAAAGGAACTGAAGAAAAGTACACATCCTCCCCAAAGCTGCCAGCCCAGGCCACCGGCGAGCCTAAAAATAGAGGCTGCAATTGCCGTCTTCTTGTCACTGTGAACATCTAGGATGGCTATTTACGTCCCTGTGTACAGTTCAATTTCCACCCCCATCTCTTCTTTTTCAAAGGTTATTTTGATCTTTTGTGATCAGTGTTTTGTGATTCAAAGTGATGACTTATATTGTGACAGTTCCACGTTGTAAAGCGCGGCTGGTCTGTGGCCCGGCACACACAAGTCTTGATTAGTAAGTGCAGTTCCTCTACAAAGGGCAGAGGTTATTGAGGCCGAGCCCGGCATATGGTAGCCACTGTACAGTTGTATTATTAAAATGTTTTCGGATCCAACCACAGCGTTCTGCTATATACAGAGGTGGAAGAAGTACTCAGATCCTTTACTTAATCAAAAGGAGAAATATTACAAGTCAAATCCCTGAATTTCACGATTGTGAAAAGTAAAATCTCCAAACACTGCCTATTAATCTATTATCATATTATTATGAGCCATTGGATGAGTTTGAGAGATGCTTTTTATCAGTATAATGCATTATTTTTCAATTTAAGAACTTATTTTTGCGCTAGCTGTATAGATTGATAGAACTGGCAGCCCATCTACTTGTCTTGGTCCCCATGAGGAGGACCCGGGTTCGATATCCACCATCGGACCATTTGCCGCTTGTTATCCCCTCTGTCTCCCTCTTCAAAGAAAGTGTTTATTGTATAATTATTTACAGTAAAAAACATGAATTGACAAATGAATTAAACGTATGTGGATTGCTGCTGTACAGTCATCTCATCGCTATAATCCTTTCATGGTTCTTTGTCTGATCTGTGTTCATAATTCTTTATGAAAGACTTCTCTCTATTGTAAAGTAGATTGAGATGAGGCTTTCATCTGCCACTTAGAGGTCTACATCCAGGATGAAATACATGTTTTTTTAACGTGTTTACACACAACTCCGGTCCAACACATCATTGCGAGGCTATTAGTCAGAGCAACAGATTTGTTTCCTCACCCCGCAGAAGCCCTGGTGGTCCGATCACTGAGCCATCTGGGCTTTGGCGCTGGTTCAGAGAGAACAGGGGCGGCAAAAAACAAGGTGTGACGGGAAACAGTTAATTCACTTGTTGATAAAGGGACACTTCCTTTCTGCTATTAGAGGCTGACGGCTTGCTTATTTGGGTTTGGACTTTGGTGTTATCTCGCCTCCCTCCTCCCCCCCGTCAGTCATCGGCCCTTGGTGAAAAACACCAACTCTTCACTGAGGTCGATGCCGAGGAAACATGACCTAATAACTGCCGGTGTGTGACACTTTAGTACATGACCTTGGTGCGACCCTGTTTTTACAGTATACTCTAGTAAGTTGAATACAGTACAGTGGAGTATGTTGAAATCTCGGTTTCACACAGATAGGAGATGGGTTTAACAGAGCAAGTTAGCATGCTCATTTCAAAAACGTGTAGCAGTATGAAACAGTGAGATAGATGACTTGTCCAGATTTCATCATGTCATCATGATGAGCTGTCTTGGATCAGCGTCCAGACTGAGCTAACCGGCGTTCGTAAAGTCACCACAGGCCCACATGTTGGTCATATTTAATGTATTTAATTTTCTGCACTTTCTTTTAAACACCCTATTCCGCCTTCTACATCCCCATTGTATTGTTATAGCATCCCTAGCCTTGCCTAGATAGCCACAACATGGTGAGCACTTACCATGCCTGCAGTGGTGTTCTGTATCAAAGTACATTTACTGTGCTTAAGTACGGATTTGGGGTACTTGTACTTTCCTTAAGTATTTTCATTTTGTGCTACTTCATACTTACTGTACATTTTGGAAAATTCGTTTCTAGTTACTTTACATATTCATATTATAATCTAATACAAATTATACACAAACTCATACAGAAACTATGATATATTATTATTGGTGAAGATATCGAGCAGCAGTATATAAATTAATTGAATTAGCTCCATCTTTACCAGCAGCGATGAACCCCTTAATGCATTAATAACAATTATCCAGTAAATTAAAACAGATTATTCTAAATTAGGACATTATGCACAATAAGTACCTTTACGTTTGATACTTTAAGTATATTTTGATGCCAATCATTTAGTATTTTTACACTGTAGTATTTCTACTTTTAACTAAGTCAAATATCCTTAACGTCTGCATGCCTATAACTGATGCAACCCCTAACCAAACATAGGAGTAGGCACAAAAGCAAAATTATCGAGTAATAAAGTCGTAATCTATACATTTAAATGAGTGAAAATACAGAAGACATTATCATTAATCCAATATGATTCTAGCAAAAATAAATCTGCTTGTTTAACAGACTTTTTTTTAAATAACACAACATGTTGTTACCCATAAATCCTCATGCAATCAACTGCCGAGCTAGTTTACCAATCACCGCGTGTAACCATGACAACAAAAATAGTGGTGAGTATCATTACTAAGTTCTTGGGGTGACCATGACACAGGGGGTAAATAGGCATAAACCAATCAGAGGGTCATTGGTTCGATTCCCACCCCCAGCAGTCAAATTTCAAATTGTCCTGGGCAAGATACTTAACCCCCAAATTGCTTCCATAGTCATAAGTACGTCGCTTTAGATACATTTATCAGATAAATAACATGTCATGTTTTGTACGCGCCATAACAAAAGTATGTTATAATCTAATGGAATTTATTAGTAAAAATCAGGATGTAGGAATACTAGTTAATGGTACACTTTGGTATAATTACCCCAAATGATAGACATTAAAGCTTGGTGGTATCCCTGTGTTTTAGTACCGGAGTTGTCCTCCGAGTGGCGCTGTGAGGTCAGGATTCAGCGGTTTGCAGAGGGAGGAGCAGCGCAGACAGGAAAAGACTTGAAAAGTTTGAGTTGTGTTGCAAGGGTTTTGCTTTGATACAAATCTAACAGCAGTAGAGGAGCGGAGCAATTTCTCTGGCTTTTTTAATGAATGGTCCCTTCCTTCAACCAAAAGAACTTACAGCCGTTCTTTAAAACTTGTTTTTTCTCTTTTAAAGAGGCAGTCGAAACATATAAATATAAAAAAAACCTTACCTGAATTTGTCTTGTTTGCATTTACTTGCCTCTTTTGGTTGTTTTCTTAAGAAGGCCATAGAGGAATGATTTTAATTAGATCTTTATAATTTCTTATGAAAAAATTGTTATTTTTTCTCAGTAGTTTATTACCCTTGTATTATAAATATTTGTGACGCATAAAATCCAGAATCACATTTGCACCACACTTTATATATCTTAATAATTTACAGAGGAAACACACAATTACGAATAGCTTTTCTAAAAGGAGCAGATGTTCTTTTAAAAGCATTTTCCCCCTCAACCTGCCATATCGTCAAGAGGATTAGGACTTTGTACATTACTCAGTATACTGAGTATACATTTGATTTAACCGTGTTTGTTACAGTGTGTGTGCCATCAAAGGTAAGAGACTTGTGTTTGTTGCAGGCTCCACCGGCAGGCTTCTTCTCCCCTGCGGTCGGCCAGAGCCCCGCTCGGCTTGAGTCAATAAACGGAGAGCTCAGCGCAAAACCACACTGCAATCGAACAAGCTGTTTACTCTGAAAATTAGCCCTCCCCTGTACTTTTGGGGCTTTTAAAGCGACCAAAAATACACAGTGCGAGGAATATGTATCTTGGCCCGCTTTCGGGGCCCCGCCAAAGACCTCTGTCCTTTTTGTACAAACCCTAATAACTGAATCTCTACAACCACTAAGCTCTCTTATCACTGGGTGCCCGCCACTGCACTCATCATTATTTGATTTGCAAAATTGCGATAAAAGAAATAATAAAGCAGGCTTGCAATTAGACACAGAAGGCACTTGTGGCTTCCAGCTTATTGCCTACCATGTGAATAGTTCACGCTCTGAGAAAGCCAAAGCCTTTCAATGTCGCAGGACCAATAGATTTGACATCCCACCTTTGTTCCGCTGCAGTGCGAGGATAATGGGTTTGTTTTCTCTCTTATTTGAGTTGATCTGTGTTTCTGAAGCTTAAAGCCAGTAAAAGTGTTGGTTTTACACCAATGCATAACAGGTTGTTAATAACACCATCCTTTGTAAGTGTACAATATATCATTCATAAATACAGTTATTTGACTTGGGTCAAATAAAACAACATATTGTTGATAGAAATTCAAGATGTTCTCAACTATAACGGAAATCATTTGTTAATTAATTAATTGATTACAAATTCAAAGGCTTTATTTGTCATATCCACAATAGGTTCAGCATAGTTTTGGCAATACAAATGTTAAGTTCCTCCAGCAATGCAATATGGAAAGAGGAAATTAAAATGAAAAGTGCAAGGGAATGGTTAATGGTATATGTTATATTGTAAAAGTAAATATAGTAATCCATATAGACAACTCACTAGTAATATTCCAGCTTGAAAGTAAACCTATTATATTCACATTACACGCCATTCATTTAGACTGCCAAAACCCTAAATTGATATCATATCTTGTTTTTTACCCGTTATTCAAACAGAGCTACTGTCACAGCTGCAGTGTCAATCACTATTCATTACAACAACAACAACAACAACAACAACAACAACAAAAGTGAACTCTGCATCGGCTGCAGTATAATCACCTATAACATAGAATGTTTATGTAGGAAATGTTGAATTATTTTGCCCATATGTGTTTATCATATACTGTATAATACCAAAGGTCATTTTGATTGAGTTAAAACAAATAGAAATACCAAAATTGTCTGTTTTGCAAAACATATTTTATACAAGCAATATGCAATAAATTCCTTGTGCTGAAGATGTCAATTATGATTTTTTGTTTGTTTAACCTTGTCTGGTTGATGATTGTCACTGGACTCCTTTATCTCCTTTTAAGTCCTGCCAAATCCAATCAAAAATAAACGTAAGCAACATTCTACAAAGTTCTGATACCTAAACGGCAAAATTAAGTTTATCATCTAAAATATTCATAAAAGTGCAGTTTATACAACACAATGTAGAATACTGGCGCAATGAATATACCATATTTCTACAGTATGGACAGCAAGCAGTGTGTATTGATTAAGTTAATGCTGTTTGTAGAATATTGAAATACTTTTAAAAATAGTATTCAAACATATATGTACATTGAACAGCTTGAAACAAGTTATTTTCACTTTTTATAAAATCAAGAAGATGTTTCAATCGATCACATGCGCTAACATAATGGGCGTTTCAACATTTCCATTATCACTTACATTAGGAGAAAAACACATTTCTTTTTGCCTTTTCTCACAATTACCGTAAGTTAAACGAGTTAGAAGGGAGAACAAATAGTATAGTTTTTATAGTATTAACTCATTGAAAAACACTTAATGATCAGAGATGATCTTCTTTGATCACAAATCTAAATATCTTTAAAATATTAAAGTGTCCCATGTCTCACATTGTAGTTTTTGTTTTGTTTTTTAGTTTTTTTTACATTGACATTTTGAAAAAAAGAGAAAAACAGGAACCATGTAATGAACTCTTTCGTTCTCAAACTGTCTCTGCCTCTCCTATTTACTCTCCTTTGGTTTGTAAGTGTGTGTGTGTGTGTGTATTTGCACTCCCTCTTGCCAAAATGCACACATACACCTCCTGCTTTCCCAACATCCCTCTATACTGTGAGCTACTAGCTCCTTGACACAAATCAGATGATACACGCACACACACACACACACACACATAATGTTGGGTTGTGGATGTCATCTGATCCAGTGGAGATGTCTGACCCCCCTCCAGCTCCTCTTGCTGGTTACTCAGTCATGTCTGATGAAGCCGGATAAATACAGACATGCTGTAAACTTAGATATCTGATTTCAGGGTGCTGTTTGTGTGTGTTTCTAAGTTAGCGCGTGTTCCATTCACTGACTTGTTTTCTTATGATTAGGATGGGCTGTGTGTAGGAAGTGTGAATCAGTGTTTTTGGATGTAGTGTATATGAGTTGTTTTTCCTCACTGCTCACTCACTCATCTTCCTCCTTATTACAACACAAACTGCTCTCATAGCCCCTTCTTTCCTTTTTCATATTTCAGATATTATGAAGGAATACCAACAAAGATCATGTCTTGAAATTGTTTTCATTTTGTCCGCTGAGTGATTGGTTTTTTATTAGCTCCCTGACGTGAGAAATGTCAATGAAAATATAAAAGAAAAACGTTAGCTTGCCGTTTGGGAGCGGAGGACTGGGCAGGAAGCCATTTTCACACAGGCCAGCCTGACCCTCACTCTTAGCTTCGACTGCAAATAGTAAACAAGCAATGTCGTCGCCGTGCAGAGAGAAAAGACAGGCAGGCGGGAAAGGCAAAACTGAGAAGAAGATAGATCCCTCCGCCGTGAGGTTACCTGAGAGACAAGGGAAAAGAAGATGACATGATGGCTTTTCCACCCGTGTTCCGATTCCTTTGCAAAACAGTAAATCCTGTGAAGTTTATTTTCTTTGCAGCATCTGTGTTTTATAAGGGCTCTTTTAATTTGTTTTTACTCTGTCCAGTGGGGATCCCAGCTCCTTCTTCTTTTTTTCCTTCCCCCTTTATGTTCGACCTTTTTTTAGCCCTCCCTGCATTCATCTCTGTCTCCCTCTTTCCTCCCCTGTGGAAGTTAGTGTTTTAATAATAATACTTTGGGGATAGTAGAACCGCTTTCTTCTTCGGCACAACAAGAGTCCAACCCCTCTTTTTTCAATCCCCTGCTTTAATCCCTCCCTCCTTTAGGACTATCAAGGTATGAATGGTGGAATGTGGGTATAGACCAGGGGTGTCGAAACTAGGGCCCGGGGGCCAACTGAGGCCCATTGTCTATTTTGAATTGGCCCTCAGCAATTTCAAAAAGTATAATGGACAATGGCCCACTCCTGAAGCTTGTGCTATTCCTTTATTGTACTTCTTAAATATATATGTAAACATATATTACTCAGTAGTATTCATGTGTTAAAAAGCCCACTTTTCAAATAAATTCAGTCAATTCAAGTTGAAAACATTTTCTTACAAATCCTAGCCAAATAACTGATTTGCATAACCAGCTTGAAATATCCCTTCCTATTTCCCCTTTGTTATAAGCGATCTCAGGCTTCTGTTTTAAGGAATGAGCAGCAAACCGTTTTTGTAACAAAAATAAATGAAACCCTATAGAAGCTGTTATGTAGGCTGTTATTTTTCTTAAAGCATATTCAAGCATCATTTACCTACATTTGATTGATTTTGCTAACTTATAACTTAACTTATGAGGCAATATACCTCACCTCTAGTGAGTGTCCCAGCCCTTCATATGATTTTCGGTATGTGGCCCTCAGTGAACAAAGACTGACACATTGTTGCTGATATAGGCCAATGTTAATAGAACTGCACTTATTTAAGGTGGTAACAACTTAAAATGTTGGTGCATATATAGTACTTGTGTTTTATTACCAATGTAAAAACAATATGTTTTATCCTATTAAAACAATATGTTAAATGGTAAGTGGACTGCATTTATATAGCACTTCTTGGCGACCTCTCAAAGTGCTTTTACATATACAGTACAAGCCGGCAGAGGCAGCGTCTGCCATACAAGGTCATCTGCTCTGGAGCCTAACATTCACACACCATTGGCCACTCCATTGGGAGCCATTAGTGTTTAGGGTTAGTAACTATCTTGCCCTGATTCAAATCAAGGAATTGTTGGAAATACCTGATCAAAGAATAATCACTTTTCTGACTTCTTTTATCTTTTTAAATGAAAATGTATTTTGGAATTCAAACATAAGTGTCCATTGCGATTTTTCCAATGAATACTGATTAGGAGCACGCTTGTGAACTGTCAACGGGGGGGGCATGCATAACACGGCATAACACCGGAGCCTCGCTGCGGGGAAACTTTGGCGCTGTTCTGAGTTTGTTCTAATCTGTCAAAATGACGGACGGCTTTCAGGGTTTTCCGTCATTGTTCAAATAAAATCCGTCATAGGCGAAAAATATTCGGTTAACGCGACCTCTGCCACAGACATATATTGGTCAGTATATCCTAAGTATTGAGGAAAGAGAGCCAACCCTTATTTTAGGTAGGGAGTATTAGAGGTTGCGCCAAACAGCCCATATTTTAATATAACATAATTGCTATACATGAAATAATTGCTATACTTGTAATGACGGTCTGGCTAAGATTCCTGATCTAAAAGCTGTAGCAGAGATATTATTCTCTGACAAGAGTCCAATTCTGTTGAACAAATTAACCAACTGGTGTAAAGTTGTTATTACACACTACACAACGGTTGCCTTTTGCATGCAAAGAGTGGTTTCATCTTGTTGGCCTGGAAGTAACCGAAATATATCAACTGTCCAAAAGCATAAAGTCTAGTGAAAACCATCAAAAGTATTCCCTTGCTGAGACTTCATGGTTTTTTTGTTCTCTTCCGTACTCTGCCTCTTAACCCAAATCCTCTTCTGACCTGCTTGAGTTTTCTTTTCCCTTGACTGAAATATTCTCTTCTGGCAGAACAATTCAAATAAGACAAAGTGTCCGTGGATACACACAGTCTTCAGAGCTTGTTCTTTTGCACGTTGGCTCCTCTTTCTTGGCTCCTCGCCTACTGCTTGTATTGGATGCAAATTGGGTATTAAAAGAGGGGAGAGAAACATGAGATAGCGTGTCAGGGACTGGCTGAGAAGAGGGAAAGAGTGCGAAGGTTAGAGTGAGAGGCTTAATGCGAGGAGAGAATGCAAATGCTGTTGAGACAGGGATGGATGGATGGAGGGGAGCTGGATGGATGGTTGGATTAAAAGGAGACGAGGGTCAGGTGACAGTGTGACTTTTTGGCAGGGTCAGAGTTTTTCTCCGGACGACACGACGGAGCTGGATTTGCATTGATGGATCTTTTTTCCATGGGAATGTCATGTATCAGTGCTTGGGCACATCACGCCCCGGTCATTAATCAAATCATGGCCTCCGTCGAGGGCTATCTGTCTGTCTGACGGACTCTTTTCATCTGTCTACCTCTCTCTCTTTGAAGTATCCTTGGTCAGCCCTTTTCCTTTCTGACTTACTTCTTACTTGTTTTAATTTATTGAAACTAATGCCTTAGCACTGGCTTAGAACATAGAACAAATCTGTACAGTTACATTTCAACAGGCATTTGAAAAAGAGGATTTCTATACCATAAGCGTCTTTGAGTTTCCTGAAAAGCGCTATACAAGTCTCATGTATTATTATTATTATTATTATTATTATTATTATTATTATTATTATTATTATTATTATTATTATTATTATTATTATTATTATTATTATTATTATTATTATTATTATTATTGTATTGTTGTGGAACAAGGTAAAGTCATTTCTGCAGTAATGCAGTATCATTGATAGGCACAGGTAGTAATTATGGTACAGGCCAAATATAGACTGGTGATACACTTGGCAGACATTCCTTACATTTCAGAATGATTTTATCACAACTTAATTTAAAAATCCTTAAACTATTTCTAAGTGTAAAAGTATGTAAGGCAAGGCACATTCATTAATATAGCACAAACTAAAACAATCTAAACAAGAAAGGTCAAAATAAAAGAATGAAACAGCATTTTCGAATAATTTCTTTTTTTAATTTAATAAAAAGCAATAATGTAAATACACATTTACAAAAAGCACATGTAGTCTTCATTCAGATATTTGTTTTAATCTTTCTAAAATGATGGACATGATTTCCAATCCCAATCCTTGACATTAGTAGAGGTAAACACTCCCTTTATCATTTGTTAGCAATACCTTTACTCATTTTGTCTACAAGCCACCACATACACAGACACACACACTTCACTGCTGCCTGTCTCTCAGACATCCAAGCTGTCTTCCTATGTATCATCTTCTGGCCGTCCGTGATCTCCAACACGTTCCACATTAAGTCGTCTTCACTGGGGGGGTTATGACAGTTGAGGAGCACTTGGCCTTGAGTGACAGCACGGCATGATCATCAACTCCCGCATCTGTTCTAGAACCCACAGTGAGGCTTATTTTTTAAGGGTGGGGGATTACCGCGTATAAAGCAGTGAAGCTAAAGTCCTTTTTTGAATGACGATGCTAAATTCGTCAACACCCCCACCCCCAAATCCCAACCCTCCACTCCCTTATTTGCTGAAGCACCATTATGGCTATTCAGGCTGCTTCCTGTACTGATTTGCCCCCCCCCTCCCCTCAACACAAAAGGTGGCTGCCCAAGCTCTCGGGGTGTAGCTTTTTAAATCTGGAGGACTTTCAGGATCGGTCCCGGTACAGACGTCTGCTAGTCTTACCAATAGAGGAGCAGAAGGAAATGAAGGACACGTTTGTGTAATGGTCTCCTCTCTGCCTCTGAAGGTCATGCGGCATTGTGGGCCAGCGGAGGTCTGAAGGACGGCCCTAATTAGAGGCCCACAACGCGGAGGTTTGGCAGGACTAATGAATCTCAGAGCTACACGTTAATGATCTAAAAGATTGGTCCAAAACACTCAGCAGTCCCTTTCCGCTCGCATTCAGCCTCCTCTTGATCGCTCCTTTCCAAATAATGACGAGGCACTCTCCTCCTCTACCTTTATTGTAACCTTTGATGTCCGCCTTGTTTTCTTTGTCTTCGCGTCCCCCCTTCCTCCTTCTCATTCCTTTATGTTGCGTGGCTGTCACTCATCTATTAAGGCAACAAATGGAACAAGGAACACATTCAGAGGGCGTATTGTGGTTTGCTCTTTATTTCTTTTGAAAGCACTTGAACTTGGATTTCTTTTTTTACCCGGGCTGCACATTGAATCAACAGTGGGGGCATATTTGTTTTATTATCCACATTTATTTCCCCCCTATAGTGTAATGTTCCTTTCTTACTGTTTCTATGTGACTGTTTCTTTTCCCATTGTACCAACGTGACAATACAAACCCATAGTGTTGTACTTGGCCCTGGTGGTATGTTGCCATGCAGTTTTTTTGTTCTCAAGGTTTAGAAATAAGCTTTAGAGATGTTTGCCTGTATCCCTTTACAATGGAGGTAAATGGAACTGAGCTTATAGAAATTATGTATATAAATAACAGCAACATGAGAAACTCATTTTTTAAAGGGATTGTTTTCAGAAAGAAGTTCCATTCAAAAATATGAACCATATTTCAACTTAATAATTTGTCATAAAACCTGGCTACAATTCAGATGTGACCAGGATTTTGCCCACAGTAATATACTTCTTAATTCGACTGCTTTAGAACTCTTTTAATGGATTTATAAAATAATATTGGTTATTGTACAATAGAAAAATAACTTGCCACATGCTATCTTACACAATTAAATATATGCTTTGGCTTTTTTATATGAAATAAAAAACAAATCATGTGTTTATTTTACATGCACACAATTGCATGACATACTTTTCGTACCAGAGATTATGTGAAAAGAGTGTTACCCAGTAAGATGGAGGCTAACAGTATGTGTTTGGTTAAATAGTGAGTGTCACAAGCTAGCAGCCTCTCTCCTGGTATACCTGGTTACATTCATTAGACCTTCGACATGGTCTGATTATGTTTAGCTTGTGTGTGTGTGTGTGTGTGTGTGTGTGTGTGTGTGTGTGTGTGTGTGTGTGTGTGTGTGTGTGTGTGTGTGTGTGTGTGTGTGTGTGTGTGTGTGTGTGTGTGTGTGTGTGTGTGTGTGTGTGTGTGTGTGTGTGTGTGTGTGTGTGTGTGTGTGTGTGTGTGTGTGTGTGTGTGTGTGTGTGTGTGTGTGTGTGTGTGTGTGTGTGTGTGTGTGTGTGTGTGTGTGTGTGTGTGTGTGTGTGTGTGTGTGTGTGTGTGTGTGTGTGTGTGTGTGTGTGTGTGTGTGTGTGTGTGTGTGTGTGTGTGTGTGTGTGTGTGTGTGTGTGTGTGTTGATTGGCCTTGATTAACAGACTGCCAGGCACTAAAAGCCGAGCTACAGCCTTTGTAATGTAGCATCTTGAGCTGGTTATTTCCAATCATTCCACAGGAGGCCTTGAACCTGGGGTTGTGTGTGTGTGTGTGTGTGTGTAATAGAGAGAGAGTTTAAGCAAAAAGCTTCAATATAAGAGTGCTCAGTATATTCAAACAAGATTTTTTTATGTAACAGTAGGTGTTTCAGTTTTGTAAACAACGCGATTGCGAGTATTTTGACTGCAATTGCAATATCATTCGATATATTCAAGGTAACTATATATATACATTTTTTTTTTTTTGTAGATAGAGGGGATGGTATCCGTGGGTTCATCTTAGCAACAGACACCGCATTGGGGCCACTAACTCTAACCACTGAGCTGTCACCGGGCCCGAATTATCATTTTAAAAACATACTAACACTATCTTTGGAAAATATGTTTAAATTATATTTGTGTAATCTTTTTTTTTAAAGTGTTGTACCAAAAGATAAGCTATTATTAAGTATTTTTAAAAAGTTTTACAAAGTATCGTTTGATATCGTTTGACTTTTCTGCTTCATTCAGAATTATATTTTCACATATTTTTCCTTAACCAAGAAATGTGGATATTGCGATTTTGATCAAATGTTGAAAATGTGTGCAGCCCTATAAACAAGGTCATCTGCAATTCAAAGTGAGCGATGGATTTTTATTACATGTCATTTGTTAGACGCTTTTATCCAAAGCGACTTACATACATTCAGTACTGTGGACAATCCCCACAGGAGCAGTTTGGGGTGAAGTGTCTTGCCCAGGGACACAACGACATGCTGACTGCAGGACTCGAACTTGCTATCCCCTGATTCAAAGTCCATCACACTATCCACTGAGCCACAATCTTCCACTGGATAAAAGTGAATGAGGGAATTTTTAATACAACTCAAACTTAGAACTTAGGATTCATCTGTAACGATAAACAAGGAACCACTTTTCACCAAAACATATTATCACGTGTGAAAGGTTTGACCAGATACCACACAGTATGATTCTCAGTACAACTATTTGGAAGGCTCTCGATTGAAATATTTCCTTTCAAATCTATTAAAAAGCTTTCCCGACCTGGAGAAAATCCAATGTTTTTCACACTTGTAATAATGTATATCTGTGTGTTTCCAGCCAAGCTGAGCAGCCAGGATTCATACAACAACTTCACCAACAACAACATGGGGAACCCGCGGCTGGCCCCGCTGCCGAGCCTCACCGTGGTGCTGCCTCTGGCTCAGATCAAACAGCCCATGACCCTGGGCACCATCACCAAGCGCTCCGGGTAGGAAGCACACTCATGCACATCTTAGCCCTTCACTTGAACCCCATATTGTGCATTTATAAGCCATCCAAACACACTTAAACGATTGTAACCCACTGTAATATAGCTGTAAGCAAGGATTCATCATATCAGGGTTGGTTTCATAGCAATGATCGGATCGCAACACATTATCCCTTACTTGTCAATCATTCGTAATCTCTTTATACGCTAGTTACATGAGTTATGACATGACTGGTAGCTTCCAGATCATTGGTGGATCATAGTCTGTATAACTAAAGAGCCACAGACATTATTCATCCGTCAAGAATAAATACGACAAATATTTGAGTTCAAGACAATCAAATAATATGCAAACATCTTGCCTTGGAATGCAGGAAATGATTTACACTATTTTTATTTGGATGTGTTGTAGTTTTATTTAGCTGTTGTTAGGTTGTTGATAGTATGTAACAGCAGGAGTTGTTGAAGAAACGTCAATACATCTACATACAACATCATTCAGGGTTATAGACTGTTGAATGACTTCTAGTAGGTAACATTTTGGGATTCTTTATATATTTTGTTTGAAAATACATTTAGATTTAACAAAATACATATTTTAACATGCACAACAAATCAAAGTTAAAGGTGGGGTAGGTAAGTTTGAGAAACCGGCTCGAGATACACTTTTTGTTATATTCCATGGAATGCTCTTAACATCCGATAGCAATGAATATCTGAAGTGCTTTGACAAAAAATCCATAAAAAACGTCATCTGTGGAAGCCGTAGTTCTGTAAAAAGCACCACCAATCACTTTAGCCGGCCCGGCTAAAGTAACAAGATGGTTTCTCCAAAATGACCTACCCCACCTTTAAGGAGTTGAACTATTATTGCCAAATCATGGCACTTTCTTTTTTTAATAACTTATAAATAAGTATTTCAGAGTTTATACATCGAAAGAAATAAACAATATAATAACAATTTCAAAGTAAACAAACATATTCACACTTTGGCCTACTTTTATTTCCATTTTCATTCAGCTGTATCCACATAGTACATCGGATGGATATTACATTGATATTGCACATCCACATTATACATAGAAAGGACATTTGGATGAAAACAATAGAACACAAATTGTAAAAATAACAATGTCAAAGAATACAAGAGCAAATAAATAAATAGTCAAATGTGAAGTAAATTAAATGTGAAGAATAAAAAAAGGGAAAATTAATAAATAAAATGTTTAAATATACAGGTATAAATGATTAAATTAGACTTATTGTACTTTTTGTCATTGTACTTGTTTTAAATAAAAACTCTCTTTTGTAAAAGTCTCCCAGGTGCAATGCACTCAGTATACAAATGAATCCTTTAAATGGTAACGATCGAGTGTAAAGGTGTTATTGGCAGCCTATCAAATTCATTTACAGTTTGGCTGCCGTTGAAGAACATTGAAATCACACTGTATTTCATCCTTAACTTCAGTCCTTTGATCTGCTGTCTTTTTCTATCAATCACACTGTAAAAACACTGAATTGTGTCAACAAAGGCCGGAGCTTTTTCTCTCGCATCCATCCGATGCTCATGGATTTCTTGTCTCAGGCCACCACTTTTTTGCATAGGCTAATGAAGCAGAACAGACATGCGAACTTAGTCTGAGGGCTGTTTGGAAAGCAGATAAAACACATAATTCATAACGAGAATAGAAATAAAAACCCTTACAATAATTTAAAATAATATTCAAGATACGCCAGATGCAGTTTAACCCTGCTAGCTTCCAGTATTATAAGAACAAATGAAAAGTACCTTCGTCCTCGTTATTTGTTCTTCTTCTTTTAGAGCTGGATCGTCGCCATGCATTGAAATAATGTAGTTTTAAGACCATGAGCAACAACAGGCCTTTTCTAAGTGCATTTACATACAGTACAGGTGGCTCCACAAATATGGGCGGATTTCAATATTTTTATTTAAATGTAATTTTCATGCCGTGTTTGAATATGAAATGCTATAATGATGTGAACAGACAGTGATGGATTTATTTCTCGTGTGATATTTGATAAGTGAGCTTAAGAGACGTGATCCTGCGGTGGAAGTGACCGACATTAAGCCTTTCTTTCAAAACATTAAGATGACTTGCAAAGTGCGTTCGGTTTGCAACACGTATTATTGCTTTCGGTGTCCCGCTTTGAAATATTTATTATGATGTCCTGACACTGGTGGTTTGCATTTGGTTTTGGCATTGTAATGTTTAACGTCATGCAATGCAGGGTTCTCTGAGTCTAATCAAATTCACTTTCAATGAGAGCTTTTGTGTTGTTTGTGTTCATTTTAAAGTTATTTGTTGCTATTCTAAGTCAAACTTTTTTTTTTAGATGTTTATTTTCATCTTTATGTCATCTGTAATAATGTTTATATTCAATTGTTATTATGCCTGTACTTGCTGTAGTCCTATTTCTATTTTTACATTCACTTGACACTCATTTCTCTTATTTATTTTTGCCTCTATCCTAATCACTCTATTATTTTGTATTCATTTTTCACTGGCCGATGGATGTTTAAATGAGTTATTTGTCCATTATTATGCCTCTAACTTTCTGTGTAAGCAGTAATAACTACATTTATTTATGTATTCATTTTTATTTATTTCCCTGCTGCAAATTGCTTCTTTGTCTGGTGTTGCTCTTTCCAAATTCCACAAGTGTGTCATGGTCATACCTTTGAAATATACCGCAGTATATTATTTTAAACCTTACGATACTAGATGCAATATGTGTGTTTAGATATACGTCTTTATTTTTGTTCTTAATTTTATTAAAATATATATAACCAAATCCTTTGCCTAAATAAAATGTAATCAGGAACGTTTCAAATCAAAAACAATCTCATCAAGCCGAAAGAATCTTACCAGATATTTAATGCTGACTATCATTTCTTTATACTTTTCAATACTTTGTGTTACAAGTATGGTGGCAGGAAATAGTGCAATTGTTGGGGGAAATGTTCAACACACATTTTAAAACACATTTTTTACTCTCGTGAATATTTCGGGCAGTAGGACTTTGAATGTGGGACTTGGTAGTAATAGATTTCAGTGTGGGAAGTAATGTTAATGAGGAGGCATGTCACTGGGTGTTTCTCAATGTCGAGTAAAGCTGCTCCAGAGCCACTATTTCAAGCATACTACGTCATCGAGTGCCGCCGAAGGACTGTTCCAATGTCCAGCATAATTGGAATTCTACCGAGGCCGGAGTACTTCGTAGCGAGAGATTTCGAGTCTGCACATGTGTAGACTCCGCGGTCTTAAAATCCCCACAATGCTTTGCGCACGGACCAATTTCCCCAAATCTGTGGTGGAAAATGTAAGGCGGGGCCTCTCATATGAAGCACACCTGCACACTTGCTCGCCTGTTCCACTCTTCGTTTTCCGAATGCCAGGAAGGATTCTTGCCTCGCTTCTGAAGCAAGACGCTCGGAAGACATGTGCTACCAAGCAAGCATACTCGACATTGAGAAACACCCACTGTGTGCAATAAGGCGGCTCTTCAACTAACTTTTCACGCAAACAGAACATTTGACAGGTACAATCAAAAGACATAATGGCAATATTTGAAATGGGACCCCCATTATCTTCTTACCTCCATCCAGGCCGGAGGAGGTGTCAGTATTAATGCATCAGGACATGCAGCTGTGCGGCCTGCTCCTGCATACACACGGCTGCACCAGTACCCCAAACACACACACACACACACACACACACACACACACACACACACACACACACACACACACTGAGTGGAGCAACATGTCTGGCCCCTAGAGTGGGGGCTGATATCATATGCTTTCACGCTATACTTGTCTTGCACAGGAGTGCCAGGCACCATCTGTCTGTCTGTGCAGCCAGTCCTCTCTATCTTTGTGTGTGTGTGTGTGTGTGTGTGTGTGTGTGTGTGTGTGTGTGTGTGTGTGTGTGTGTGTGTGTGTGTGTGTGTGTGTGTGTGTGTGTGTGTGTGTGTGTGTGTGTGTGTGTGTGTGTGTGTGTGTGTGTGTGTGTGTGTGTGTGTGTGTGTGTGTGTGTGTGTGTGTGTGTGTGTGTGTGTGTGTGTGTGTGTGTGTGTGTGTGTGTGTGTGTGTGTGTGTGTGTGTGTGTGTGTGTGTGTGTGTGTGTGTGTGTGTGTGTGTGTGTGTGTGTGTGTGTGGCAGCTGTATTTACACCTGTATGGGCAGATCACTGTTGGCAGGGCTGCAGAGGAACACACCAGCTGCTTAACCTACATTCCCTACTAGGCTGTCTTTGTGTGCACTCTGCCGTGACACAAACACACAGACACATGCACAAATAGACACTTTGATGAAGCTTTTTCACCCTTGGTGTGACCAGGCTCATTTAATGATGGATACCTTCATGGACTCTAGAATGTCTACCAATGTGCACATTCTGTAGTTGCCTTGCATTTTGTTTTAGTTTTTTGGGCAATTTTTAGCCTTTATTAGAGATATATATTTGAAATGGGAAGATAGAAGGGATGACATGAGTAAAGTGACAGCAGCCATGATTCGAACCGCTTTCCTCCTCAGCGTTGACCCAACCCCAGTACCTGCCAACAGCTCTACCAAGAAGGCAATGCAACAGCCAGTCGTGACATTTAATCATGTACATTTAATCAAGTGTTGTACTTGATAACAATTTTGAGGTACACATACAGTATGCTTCTGTACTTTTTGCTCCACTACATTTATTTGACAACTTTAGTTTGACACATTCAGATGTGTTTAACAAACAAAGATATATATGCATATAGTATGTAAAAATATCAAACAGCTGTATTTCAAATGAGGTCAACCACTTTACCAGCTGTGAGGAACATATCATTGCATCAATAATCATATTGATCAATAATCATATTGATCAATAATCATTATGCATTCATCAATGCCTGAAACGCCTCCATTGGACTATTTAGTTTACTTCCGTTACATAGTGACATCATTATGTAACACTCGTGCTTCTATTGGCTAGCGCTCTAACACATTCTACGAGATAGGCTACGGGGTGGGACATCTCTAAGCTGTTGACCAATCACAACAGAGCCGGCCAGCTAACCAATCAGAGAAGACTGGGCTCTGGTTTCAGACAGAGGGTGAAAAGAGGTGCTGCAGCTTTTTGAACATTAAAGCATGGAGACATGTCACAGTAGATACACAAAATATAAATATGAACCTGAAAGTGATCATAACAGAGCCCTCTTAGGCATAACATCTGAGTGCGTCTTCCACCACTGTTGGCAGGCCGACATTTTGTGTTATAAAGGAAGCTTTCAAGCCTCCTTCCCTCTTGTTTCACATTTTGGTGTTGTCCTCCTGTTAAAGGGAGGTACATTCGGATGTAGCTTAGCATCCGCCTGATAACCCCCCTCCAAAAGGGCAGGTCATGGAGTGGAGGAGCACAGCCAAGCTTCTGCTAGTCCTCAAACTCTTCTAAGAGTCCCGAACAAGGAGAGGGTTGTCAGTGTCTGGTTTCCTGACATTTGGTAGAAAGTTGGCCCGAAATGAATGAAATCTCTATAAAGAAAAAGTCAAAATACTCTTTTGGGCGAACTGTCACTGTAGACTCTGTCAAAAGATTAAGAGAAAAAAAAGACCAGAGTTGTGTGAGGGTTTAACCCAGAACATCCGAGTGACACATTTTAAATTTACAAGCAGACAACCGATTGCACACTTATCCCATCTACACACTTTAATGCCAACGAATGAAAATCCAAATAGAAAGATTGTCGCACGCAAAACAAAACACCACCCTCGACCAAATCCCGCTGATGACAAATGCAAATAGAGTGCAGGCAAGGTAACAATAAGGACAACAGAGAAGAGAGAATTAATGAGACCCTGTGACCTGGTGCAGATGTGCCTTCAGATTACTCTAATACGTCCAGCCCAGTGCTAGAGCCATTGTTGTACAGAGCCTCGCTCAGGCCGGATGGGCTTTAAAGATGCAGTGTGCGACATCACATGGCAGCAAGACTAAACCATTTGCACAAATCACCTTACCTCCCTCCCGTTTTAATGACCCAGGCGGAGCTGCTATTAAAGCCAAAAGGTTAAGAGATGCATGTGAAAACGATTATTCTCCGGGAGTGGGGTCGTCACCCTCGTAGGTCGATAAGGCTCAGCTCTTTTCCACTCCTGCCTCATCTCTGTAACACTCCCACTTGCATCCCTGCTCTGCTTTTACTCAACTGACCCATGTTTTACTTGTGTTTCCAAGCATGCCACTGACCTGGGACTTTTCTTCACCAAAACGGCTGGCTTGGGCATTACGTCACAAAACATGCCATCCTTTATCTTTGCTAAGGTCATAACTGCAAGCTCCAAAATGTTTTTCTCAAAATTACCTTTTTTTTAAGCAGTGTGCACATTTTTATTTTAAATACTAAAGCTATATTACATTACACAAACCAACATTTACACTTTAACACAACCACATTCACACATTTAATCCAGCTCATAAGGTGTGATAAACATTCACTCCCACGCTCAATAATGGATGACCTCAGCCACACGGAATGCAATCCAAAGTAGTCACTTCAGAATGTACACCAAACCTTATTGCACATCTACAGTATAGGCTCAGTCGTCACATACATCTGTGACACACATTTATATTTTTCGTTTTGTAAATATTTTTGGGACATGTTTGCCTTTCAATAGACAGTAGAGACAGACAGGAAATGTAGGTAGAGAACAAAAAAGATAACATGCAACGAAGGTCGCCAGCTGAAGTCAAATGAGGGACTGTAAAGTGTTATCTTTGAGGATACTGTACTTTATTATACGTACTAATTCTTACAAGACTATTTTTTGGGCTTTTTTCCCCCAATTGTCTCCAAATGATAGTACACAAGTTACTCAAATATGTTCAATTACTGGTAAGCAACTATGGTTATAAACCTTTTATTAATAGCCTTTACGTACGCGTGTATATGTGGCCACAGTGAACCCTTACTTAAAAGGATCAACGTGAAGGGACTTTGTAAGAATGTTCTCAGTATTGTTTTTAACTGGACAGTTGTTCTTTAACTTCTACTGCCATTAACTCCCATCAATGTGTAAGCCACCAACAGTGTATTTCACAAACAGTAACTTCCAAGAGAGTAATGGGGAGAAATGTAAGTGCCATCTTGTAAACCCCAAAGCCTACTTGGCCTTTGCTACCCCCAATGAGATTTCACCCCATTCGTCCATCACTCTCCCATTGGAGTCCATCCATTTACCCAGCTGGAGGCTGAGTGGGGGGCTCAGCAGGTTCGATAGGCTCAGCAGAGGGTAGACGCTAACTTTGTGATAAGTGGCAGTTCACCATTACATCAACCAGCATGGTCATTTCTCAAATTGCATCCAAGGAATAATAAATTCCAAGGCAAATCGTTGCTTCCTTTCTCCCACCGGAACATTTTTCTACACATCCATGTACCAAGACTAATTGAAGACTGTGTGCTATCATTGGGAGGGCCCGGACGGATGCAGCGATAAAATAAAGAAGTGCTGCAGAGTGCTTTGGTTGGCCAGGGATTCTTGTTTTTTTTCATGACTGGGTACGTTGGCTGGCGGGGACATAGTTCAGTCTCATCAGACCTTTATTGCTGTAGGGAAAAAGCTTATTTACTGTAAACTGTTTACGGAGCTCTGTCACTATCTCTGGAAATGCAGAATAAACACAGGAACACACTCCCACTCCTAATGTCTTGTAAACATCAGAAACATGCACTGTTGCAAAGACACTACACTCTGGATGACACAAACACACACACTGTGTTAACATAACACATTTGCCCACACGCACATTCAAAAGACAATACACAACTATGAATATACGAAAAAAAGTTGCATGTAAACAACGAGTGCTGTTGGTTTTATCCGTGTCTCCAGTTTTTATACACATCGGGAAAACACTTCTTAATCTCAAACACAGTTTCCCATCGTTAGATTCAGACCTACATGTTTCCGCACATGTACCGAACCCCTTTTGAAGTAAAGGGAGAAATGAAACATGACAGATGTCTGAAGAGAAAGACAAAAACAAAGTCTGTGGACATGCTGCATCTGCCAAATATATGGTATCACACTTTACGGAGCAGCTTGAGCAGATGAATCATCAAGTCATCCCCGCAGGTTTTCAAATCCATCTTAGCGCACAGACATTCTGTTTCCTGCCTCATATGTGTTGTGCACTTAAACAGACATGTCAAAAAGTATGTAATGTGAAAAGTGTGTTTGCTCAAGTGTGCTAGTTTAATAATGGTTTTTCCGTCTATGTCTATATCCACCCGCCCCCTTCACCCTCCCCCACCCCCCTCACATGAAGACCCTACCTCTTTGGGGCGGGATGTTTTTCCATTAAAACTCCATGGTGAGTTTTCCTTATTCCCTCCTTGGCTCTTTTGGAATAATGCAACTGTCTACTACGCTGCAGCACACTGCCTCCTCTCATTTGTCTCCTGTTATATTTTCAACACATTCCTCAAAGGGGGGGAATCCCAAAGAGGATTGTTGTTGTGTTCCCATATTGTTTTTATTTATTTTTCAAACCCTTACATTTACTTTTTTGATTTTGAAGTGGGATGTTGTGTTAAAGCCACTTTGTGTGTTTAAAATGTGCACATGGTTAGCATATATTTTGTTTATATTCATGTTACCAGCTATGGTTTCATATTTTAATTATTGCTTGATCTTTGAATAAAAAGAAAGGTTTATGCATCAGAAAAACGGATTGTATAGAGCAGGGCTGGCCAACCAGTCAGAGGTTAAGAGCCACATTTTGTCTCTGTTACTGCAAAGAGCCACATCAAACACACAGTCACTGATACCGCTTGTTTCAGTTTTTTGTTTTCTGGAGACAAGATTTCAGCCACGTCACTGATGCATTTTTGTGGCATTGGGATATTTTTTTTTGAAATCCTCTGGAGCAGAGAGAGGAGCTGTGGATTATTGTTATTGATTAATGCATCAGTGTTTCTTAGGGTCAAAAACACTAAACCCACAACTTGAAATGAAAGCGTTTAGTTTATTTAATAAAAGAGCACATGTTCAATGTGAAAAGTGACAGTAGTCATAGATTATTTGCAATTTGGTGCTACATATATATTTAAACACCTTGAATTTCAGGGGGGGGCGCGGGGCTCCGTTGGCGGGGCGCAGCGCCCCTCCAAGACAATGGTAGGGGAAACACTGGATAGTGTTTAATCAACGATAGGTTTCCCTAAATACTTCCACATTTCGCTTCTGGCGTCTTTTTTGTCAACAAGCCAAGGCGCAGCGGCAGTTGCACTCCCACTTGCAACCATGCTTCTCGTTTTCTCAAATGCTCTTGCAGCTAGCGCGTGCACAAGAGAGGGGAGGCACTTAGAGCGTGCTTGAGAGGGGAGGGACTTAGAACGTGCTTGAGAGGGGCGGGACTGCAGGCACTGCTGCAGTGCAGGGAGTGGAAGCAGAGCGCTGAACACACACGGCTCTTATTAAAACGGCGCTTTCTCACCGGAGTACTTTCCCCCGTCATTCTTAAAGTACCGATACTAATGAAACAGAGGAATCGTAACGTTTTTAACGGCAGAGTATCGCGGTATACCTTTCAAGTATCGTTACACCGTGCAACACTAGTCAGGACAGAGTCAGTGTCTCTCCCCCAAACTCACACATACAATTCGATATGAACTGAAGAGCCGCATGAAACTAGGCAAAGAGCCGCATGCGGCTCGAGAGCCGCGGGTATAGGGAATGGGAACGTGACATCATTAACAGAAAGCCGGACATATTTGGAAGATAGCAACACACCTGTTGATTGAACCTGTACAGCAAGGGAACTAGCGTATCGTGTTCACTTAAAACCTCTGAAACATGGTCAGGCACTGCTGCGTTGTTGGCTGTAACAGCCAATCCCATTACTGACAAACAAAACATAAAAAAATAACTGTGGCATTAGATTTTATTATTTTCCAACAGAGTTATGATGGCGAACATCATCAGGGGACAGCACATGGGTTGGTTGGAAGCCATCTGCTGACTGTTAAGGATTACTGAACTACAGCAACACAAACCACTACACAAGGAATTGGATTTAAAACATGAAATATTGCAGTAAACATAAATATACAGGTTGATTAATTATCCATAATAATCCAACCTTTTGTTCGTATTCAGTTAGCATAACATTAGCTACTTTATCTTACTTCTGTCCGCATGATTGCATCGTTGTCATTGGGCCTATAGATCTGTTGTTGCTGCACCCCAAGTTTTCTAGATTTTACATGGTATACAAATTGCCGTCAGGTGTAGGCACTAACTCAAAGCAACAGATAGGTGCTGACATCAGTAAAAGAGATTGGTGCATTCTCTTAATTAATAAGTACAAATGTTTTTAATTAACTTACATTTAGTAAAAGAACATTGGGGAATTTACCTTTCGTGCAATATTCCTTTTGGATGCAAAACAGCTGAAAGATTTCTGGTGAAAGCTGAAAGATACATCATATTGATTGCTCCTGCCTTTGCTTGGACACTATCCTCCAAGACGGCCACCCCAAAATGCAATGCAGTTCCCATTCCTTATAAATGGAATGTCCAGAGGACATATTGTATGGACTTATGCACTTCTTGTCTGGTGATTTATGGTTTCTTTGAAACTAGATAATGAAATCTCCATCGTCTTGTCTGTAGTTTTTTTCTGTTTAGACACTTGACCCTTTCAAGAATAACGCCTTTTTGTAAATCACATGTTGTTAATAGTTTTTTAATCTGGCAGTTATTGTGCCTTTTCATTTTCCAATAATATTTTGATTGTCTTTTGTGGGTATTGAAATGTGAGTCATGTGTCCTTCTTTTCACAATGTATTTAGTAAAGGACTAGAGCTGAACCAAATAATGTAAAGCGTTCTGTTTACTAAGTTATAACCAAATAACTTAGTTTAAAGTGTATAGTTTATGGGCACTTATGGCTCTCATCCATAGTGTTTTATGCCATGTTTGGCATTAGATTAAATATGTTTGAGCCTACTGAGGGGTCATCCAGAAAAGTCAATACAGGCCTATCTGAAAAGTGTGTGTATTCTCCATTCAGATCCTATTTCAAATTGTAACAGCAAGCAGTTTTAACTCATTAGGTTTAACCCTTTCCCTAACCCTGAAGACTATATTATAAATGTCATCCCCAGTGTTTCCGCCAGACCAGGGCTGAGAGAGCGTCCACCCGAGAGAGAGTCACGTGACTTGAATTTTCAATTGAGCCGTCCCTTATAGTAGATAATACCTCTTTACGATAGTGATGGGAATTACGGCTCTTTTTAGTGAGCCGGATCATTTGGCTTGGCTCACTAACAAGAAGAGCCGGCTCTTTTTACCACAGTTTACCACGGAGCCTCAGTTTCGCCGCTGCGAGGCTCCGGCGCTCGCAGTTCACGCGCATGCTCTACCGCTCATCGCGTCCAAATCGCGCACGTTCCGTGTTGTCCTGTGGCAGGCACCGTGGGTTCAATACTCCGAAAATAATCCCAATAGGCTCCTTTGTACAGGCCGTTCCGAGCTGAATAAGGGCGTCAAATGACGGCAAGACGTCCCCCTGGCGGAAACACTGGTCATCCCTATATAAGTTTATGCCATTCTTAACCCATTAAAACAACGTTTGAACACCTTTCGCTAGTAAGGGAAGGAAATAAAATGTACACAAAGTAGAATAATACATAATATTCAATAGAGGAGACAAGGAAATATTACATTAAAAAGCAAAAAAATGTAAAAGTTAACTTAATAAACAACCTGCAATAAAGAAGACAGTCTGAATAATGAAGTACACGTTAAAGCGTGGGACTTCATTCTGATTTTAAAGATGTTATTCTAAAATATACTAACTTTAGATTTTCAAATGTTAAAAGGGCAAATCTGAATACAAGGAACTTTTTATTGAAGGGTATGAAGCAGCATTGGATGTCTTTTCCATGCCTGATTTTTGTTAAAGGTCCCATGTCATGGCCATTTCTACTGATCATAATTCCATTGTTGAGGTCTACATGGACGTGGGAATGGTATGGGCACGTCACAGTACCCAGGAAGAAAACAATGGAAAAAGAGAAATGAGGCATTCTGGGGGCAGCATAGACAGGTATTTTCTGTGTTTGAGTTGTACTCGCTACAGGGTGTACTTTGAGAGTTTGTGACTATGCAGACCGTTTACATGCATAACCTGAAACCTTCATAACAAACAAGGGGACGGGTAATAACCGGAAAAGCATGACATGGGACCTTTAAATAAGATGCTTCCAGTATTAGCTTTAAAAAAGAAAATGTCATGAGAGAGTCACTTATGGAGAGACGATTGAGTGAACTTTTCCCTTCACTGCTCCCTAGCTCCTCCCTGTTGACTCCATTCACTTTGGGAAAATGAATAGCATGTGGTGCCTTTTCTAAGTCTTGGGTTTCGTCTTTTGTTGTGGTCAGTCACTCGTACTTTTTAATTGAAGCTTTTTTTCTTTCCGTCTTCATCCATCTCCTGCTTAATCCAGGCCCTTAGTGATTTCAGAGCGTATACTTTTCAAAGGTACACATCATTAGCATGGGAATCTTGACCCTCAAAATAACTGCCTCACACAGCTACTTAAATCTATATTGTTTCTCTAATAGTGTATGTCTTGAGACATGAGCAAATGTATGCTCGGCTTTAATTTAGCCCCCATTTGTACATTTTTGAGTATAACAGGAACTCCATTGTGGCCTCCCACATTTCCATTACAATTTGCACAAATTCTGTCGTGTGAGACTCAATCTTCTTCGCAAATAAATGGTTTTACACCAATATATATGACAGTATTTGCTAAATCAGACTGTGTAGAGTAGACTATTAAACTTCCATGTCTAGTGATGCACTTGTGGAGCAAACGGAATAGGAAAAGGTAAAAACAGGCATAGTTTCCAAGGTGATGACCACTCTCAAATGTTCACTGAGTTCCCCAAGTGGTTGTCATTAGTGATGTGGGTTCGACAGAGCCCCAAGGCTGCCTCTTTTCCAAGGGCTGTTGTAAAATAATAAATGTGACTTTGAAGGATGTGTCCTCCACATGATTGCACTTCCTCTCTTCCTCTCTCTGCCTTTCTTTTTTCCCCTTCCTGGTTTCAGTCTTAATAGAGGCTGCTTTTCTGATTTGAATTAACCATATGGCCCAGAATCAGTTCAGCGACAGTCGTACAGCTCTTTGTCACTGGATGGCCAGCTCAAGTGAGCTTTATCATATTTATTTACTTCGAGGGCCCTGCAAATAAATGGAAGCTGCCACCAGACTTCCTTCCCCCCCTTGGAGGCGCCTCGCGTTAGCCCCGGGCAAAGTAATGCAAAGCGACTTTGAGGGTTGATGTTGCAGATTGAATTATGCCCTTGAAGAAAAGCTATTGGCTCAGTCAAGAGTCCTTATTTGTTAAATTAAAAGTGGAAATGACAAGAGTAGTCTTTAGTGAATTAAAGTTGCCAAGAAAATTGAATCAAAGGCAATCGTACAAAACAAAATCATGTGAAGGGAGAATTGTTTTTGCTGTTTCTGTAGTGACCCCCTTTCAATTATCTGTAGTATGTTTTTATGCTTCATAATGTATCTAACTATTTCATGTTTGTGAAACTTGGTCTTTATTCCAATAACTGGTTTCTGTCCTGCATATGGAGAGCAGAATTAGCCCACTTTCAGCTGGAGCTTTGCCTCTATGGTGTAAGGGTAGAAACCTCAACACTTTTAAACCCACTGAAGTGAGATCAAAAGAAAAATGATGATTTAAAACACAGATGAATACAATTTCAATGCATCCTTAGGAGGAGCTGTGATCTTTTGGACTGTTGGCAGGCTCTTCATTGGCTGAATCCTCTTCAGAGAAAACATGCAGTCATAGAAATCCCTCATAGAGGATAGCTAACTGTACACTTTTGTTAAATGACTTCTCTTCTGGACGCGCTGTAAAACACATAAGCCAAGATGAGTTCATTGGTGTTAGCCAATGCAATATCCTTAGCACGACTTTATCTTGCCCTCCATCTCTCTTTCAAAGACTGGGCTTTCTGTGAATATTTGGCTATTCAGCTTTCTCTCCTTGACCCATTATACACTTGTATAGAGGCCTTTCTTATAGCTACCTTCACCACTTCCTATTTCCTGATCACTCTCAAATAGTGTTGGCCAAACAAGACATCAACATCTCCTTGCATCCAGGGAGTAATTTATGAGGTGCTGACAGGCTGTAGGGAGGCAACAGAAAGAGAGTTTTATTTTTTGTGATCAGGCTATGAGAGCCAAGAACTCATACTCCACACTTTACCACAACAAATATCTTTGAGAGTTTTTTATACAGAACAGTTCCTTGTATCATTGAGAGTTTAAACCTGCAACGTCTTTCAACACCTAGTATTGTCAAAGTGAATTACTGGACAACCTCCCCCTACAAGATGTACTGGTAAACTACAGTATTCACTTTCTTAACCCTACCCTGCATTGTAGTACTTTTTCCCCTTTTTTTCTTTTTTATTTAGCGTCCTTTGAGAATGACATATCAGTAAGATACAGCTATTTTGTTCAGTTGCAACCAACTTCAACAGATTGCACACCATTCATATTGGAGCGATGTTGATGGATGTGTCCATCCTAGAACCAAAAATGAACAGTGTAGTATTATTTTTACTTATAGTGATGATGAAACATGTGATGTTGTCAGGTAGTTGGATGGGCAACTGTGAAATCTCTTGCATTTCATGCATTAACAGTGTGTAGAAACATGTATTAATTGATAACAAAAGCCTAGTACCCTCAATTTGTGTGATCGGCTAATCAGTGCTTATTTAAGCATTTTCGTAAACAACCAGTTCCAATGTAACTGGATGATTGGATGATAAGATTATTCAATGGCGACTGTTTTCTAATGTAAGACTTTTTAGCCAACAAATGTTTTGCCCATTAATTGAGAATTGAACAATTTGACCAGTGCCAACAAGGATTGGTTGAAGCCAACTGGCTGGCTAGTTAAACCAAGTGTGTAGTGCACTGTACTGGCAGGTACAATAAACTCCTGTTCTTAATGTTCCCAACCCTAGTCCAGTTGCTGTTCACATTGTATGTATATTCTCACTTGTTACTGTGCCTAAGATGTATAATGGCAGGGAAAACGCTCCACCAAATGGAAATTAGTTTTTCATCAATTTTCTTTTTTAAGTAAGGAAAGACAGTATAGTTTGTGTGTAGCGTTCTCACCAGTATGGTTTCCAAAGGTCAAGGTTAAGCATCCCTCTGGGAGTGTGTGACACTACCATGAGTTTGTGACCCCTACGACAACCTCATGCCCGATCTGCTGTGACCGTGTTTTACTGTCCTGGTCAGTTATAAGGCCGGACAATAATACCAGACCTAGCTACTGTTCTTTGATCATTACCACATGGGCAGCCCTACCGCAGCTGAAAACCCTTTTTGTGTCCGTTTCCTCTCAAACGGTCCTGACATACTCAATAATCCAATAAATACCATACGTTTTTCTCCTGTTGCCAATACAAGGGAAGCAGCTGGGACACTGCTGTTGTGCGATGCATGTTCCTTTGAGTGATACATATTGTAATTCTCTATAAAAACTATCTTTTACACCTTGTATATTCAGTGTCATTTAAAGAAGTTTACATGCCTTGCAAATTCATCCTAATAAGCAATACACTTGGTGCTATACTGAATATCAGGAACACTTTATATCTGTAATATCAAGCCCATTACCTATCACATGAAATTGTTCATTAAGTGGCAGTCTGTCAACCAATTGTGACTTCTGTAGCCCTCACAAACGCTTACGATGGAAGCTAAATCTTGAAAAAATGATATTGAATTGAGTATAGGGTAAAATTGAGAATTTGGACATTCTTTTTTGCACACAAGCTTTTAAGTTTACCTGATTTTGGTTATTTTATTAATATGAATTACGTAAGCACTTATTTTAGAGTTTAATTCATTTTTTCCATGACTGCTAATAAGGTGGATGCTTAATGTATTTCAAATCTCCCTTGCTTGCCTTCTTGCATGCAAAACACTTTTATAAGTTAATGTTATGCATTGAGCAATGTCACTGTAACTTTCATATACTTGCCTCCAATGTGTTACAGTGTTGTTTTGTAATGTTGAAAATCATCATGTGTTCTGAATCAGATTCTGATTCTATAATTCATTAAACAAATGCATATTTAAATAGTGTCTCAAATATGCCACATATGTATTGTACTTCCCCATATGTGCCTCAAAGTCAGTTTAAGAGGGAACATTCTTGTTTGCTGCTCTTTAACAACAATATGCATGGGGCAAATCAAGTTTCTAATTATTGTTTTTTCTCCATGGTCTGTTGGTTACAGTATCCAAACATCATTTAATTTTGACATGTTCACACACCACACAGAGCAACTTTGAGACCAGTCTCTGCATTCTTCTTCATATGTTGTCTAATCTTCGTACACTTTCCCCTCCTTTAGCAAAGCCAAGCCGCCCCCTCAAATGTCCCCGAGCAAGTCCAGTGGAGGAGAGTTCTGCGTGGCCGCCATCTTCGCCTCATCTCGCTCCTGGTTCATCACCAACCCCAACATGAAAAGAGAGAAAGGTAAGACCATAGCCACAGGTGCTTTTTGAATTCAGATCCTGGCAATGTTCCAACAAGTCTTCCAAAAATGCATTACCAAAATAGACTGTTGCAGGAATGAGTCCTAAAACCCGGAAGTGACGTAGCATTTTACAACTTCCGGTTCCCTCTTCTCAAATAAAAGGGTTTTGTAAGGTCTGTGGTTAACATAAGCACTTCGAGCGATAGAATTACTAACAAAGAATTACTAACAAAGCACTTATATACTAATAAAGGACTGGCTTACCTAAAGCCAGTTGAGTAGCACTTGAAATGTTTTGGCTCTATGAAACCTGATGTACTTATATGATTCTGTTTTCTTCAAGGTTGTATCTTCTTGGTCGAATGCACTTATTGTAAGTCGCTTTGGATAAAAGCGTGACGTGCATCCCAACTTAACTTAAGTTTCTTTATAGCCTTATTTTAGCTTTTTACTTCTGGCGACTGCATTTTGCAATTCAAAAATCATAAATCAAGTGTGTTTGCTATAGATCTTTTATTTATCCAAATTCCAATGGACACATCTATTGTGTCATTGTTTTATCAAATCGTTTTCTTTTATCCAGGGAGCCCTTGAGATACTTACTTCCTGGTTGGCCAACAAAAATACATCTTCACTGCCCCACTCTATTAATACAAATATATATACATCTGGACAAATGACAACATGCTGGCAGTTCCTCCCTCATTATTGTTAGTGCACCTTTTAATTACCATTTTAAGTAGCAGATATAACAGTATTCTTATCACTGGCTTTTTCCCCTTCATAGATCCATCCAAGCAGTCAGTCGTTGAGTCGTTGTACATCATCAGCTGCTATGGAACAATGGTGGAACATGTCTTGGAGCCTCGGCCAATCAGCACTGCTCAAAAGATTAGTGATGACACACCACTGGAGCTCAACACCTGCCCAAGGGCCTGCTGGAATCTAGCCAGGTAAAACTATGCTGACCACTTCATCCTAGAAAGAGTGCCTCTAATACAGTCAGTGATACAGTTATTTCTTTTGGAGCAGGACTCCACAATGGAATGAGTTGCAGCCACCCTTCAACTCCAACCATCCCTTGGTGTTGGCCTCAGATCTGGTGCAGTACTATCAGTATCTTCTGGCTGGTGAGTGCTGAGAAAATCTTTCTATGTTCATTGGTTTAATTGTGTTCAACCATATTCACATATATTCTAGCATTTCAGGAACGTTTAATGCATATGAAGTCAATGTAAACAATATATTCCAGTACAAGTCAATGCATGCTTGCCTCAGGCAAATTGAAGTGAATATGTGTTCCAGGCGTCAACTTATTAATATACTTTTAAAGAAGGAAACATGTTGACAGTGCTTTATATATACATTAATGTTTCGTTTTTTTAAGAACCATGCTCGCTGTACTTCATCAGTTCCCAAATATATTGTCTGTAAAAAATTGCTGTTAAAATAATTACTCTAAACCTCATACTGTATGTTCATATGGCATGTCTTTTTCATGTTTTTGTGACAAACATCATTTACGGTCCGGATAGAAAATAAATACAAGCTCTGGGCGCTGAACACATTTAAAGCCCTTTATGTGCTGCACTTTGTGGTAATATAATAAATGACAGTGTGGCAGACAGCAACGTGCACTGTACATGCAGTGTACTGTACCAGATGAATCTGCAGCTCATGTTTAATATGCTCCGGCAAATGCGTCTGGTTCCCCTCCGCTCAGCAGCCTGTGATGTGACAAGCCAATCACAACCATTTATCCAATATGGGAAGTATGCAGAGCCCAGTTGAGGCATTTTTTAACACTACCAAGATGGCTGCAGCTGATCTGGAAACTTCTGTTGTTGGCCCGCTATTGGGAAGCCTGACAAAAAATTGCAAAGTCATCTGCCAAATCAAATAAAACAGAATCTTGCTAATTTGGAGAGTAAAAACACCTTTATTCTTTCATTTCTAATGGCAACAATTGCAACATTAATTTACAGATATGAATCATGCTACTCACTCATAGCGCATATAGCGATATCAAAATAAAAAAAGGTATGTTTTTGGAATCAACTATTTCAGCTGAACATGTAGTTTAGGTAAATATGTATTTCCTCTTTGCTTTTCCCTTTGTGGTATATTTTTGACACCATTACTTAACAAAATATTGATTTGCTATAAAGTGAGTTTGAATTCAAAGTGCCATTTTACCATTGCGTATCTGCCTGTACTGTATGTACAATTTAATTGTATACATGTAGGTATTGACATATAGGAAAATGTATGTTTTGGTTGAACTTGGTTGAAAATACATGCTGTGTAGGCATGCATTTTCTATACGCATCATTAGTCAAGGTGGTGACCCCTATTCCCTGCTTTTCCATGTTGACTGTGTTGAAAGCCAGTCCTTTGCGTCGTATTGGTGCCACATGCTGAGATGAGACCTCTCCAGTCAAAAGCCATAACATGTCCTTTCTCAAAGAGTTCCGTGAAAGATACTTCAGCCAGTTGTACTATTTCACATCTCATGAGCGATATCGGAAAGTATCTCCATTCCTTTGTTCGGTACTCAAGTCCGTTCTTTGGCGGCCACGCTAAATGCCAGCTCCGGGACACGCTAGCATAATGCTATAAGATGCCGCTCTCAAACCAATTAGCTGACACCCTAAACTCTCTAATTCAATAACAAGTACAGAGCAGTGAGCACTTTAGTTTGCCCTCTGAAAGGCCAATTCGCAAAAAGCACCGAGTGCACTCGGATGGCCACACACGGTATCAATCCACCCCCTGGAATCGGCTGGCGTTTTGAGCTCAGTCCATAATTATAAACACACGGAATCTGTAATTAGCTCTCGCGGCTGCTCCGGGGCAAGTGGTAGCTGTTTTACCCTAATTTCTCCACTCGTCTCTGTTGACTTCTGCACTGCTCCAGGTCTAACTGGTAGGATATTTTTCTCAAATTAGTGCTAATGGTCTCTCCTAGTGTCACAGCAATGAGGACACGTTGGAGTGACGGACATGCGCGTCAACTTATTCTACCATTCTCTCTGCCAACATGGGCAGAGGAACTGGCTGCATAATGAGAGGGATTCATTGCATTAACATTTACATCCAATTAACAATAGCCAGATAACACCGCCCTGTCTCTTTATTCCCCCAACCATCCAAGTGTGAACAATGCGGGGTCACAACGCTATAAACATCATTGTTCAGCCCTCTACCCATTTCGTGTGCTCCTGCCATTTTCCCTCAGGGTCGGTGTCCTAGACACCGCCACCACCGGTCTTGTCTCTTGCACGGCAACTTCCAATTTTTGTGTGCATTGCAACCGAGCTCAAGCATTCGACATCCCCTTTCTCAGCATGCTTCCCCTTGCCAGCCATCTCCTATGCCGTTCCCTCCAGGGCTTGGCAGCGCAAAGGAGTAGTGATCCAGGAGAAAGAGTCGATTTGACCCTAGGATGAATTACAGCACAGCCATACGCTTCTTGTCCAGTTGCCTCCTGCTGAACATAACGATCCTGCCACTGCAGATGAAACTGAAAAAGGCACACAAATCTTACTTGCAGAACAAACTGTGCTATTTAGGTCTTATTTGTGTGTCGCGGCGGGCAGGGAAGATAGTGGCCGACCCCCTCCCACCCTGGACACAAACTGTTCACCCCCCTCCCCTCTGGCAGGAGGCTACTTCTTCACCACTTCAACCGTTTCTTCCCTTAACGACCTAATTAAACAGTATGCATACAATTAATGCACACTTTTATTTTATTTAAGTAATGTCAGTCAGTAATGTCCGAACATGTTGCACGTTTGTTCCATTTGTATCTGCACAGCTTTCAACTTTTCGTAACAATACTGCAGATATATTTTATTATTCAGACTATTTTGTTATACAGTATTGTGCTGTATGTAGTACTTTGGTATATCTATATATCATGTAAAAATTGCACCATATTCCGTAGGTATCATAGTTTTTTTTAAATAATATTCTTTGGTCCTTTTCCTAAAATGTATCTTCTTTGATTTGTATGTATGCACCATATACAACAAGACAAATTCCTTTTATGTGTACATTTCCTTGGCAGTAAATGTGTTTCTGATTCTGATACAACCATTACAAGAGAGAGGAAGACCAAAAGAAGAAACAAGACAGAAGGACTTTACCATAAAAAAACTATAACAAACGGAAGTACTGGACGAACCATACTAAGAAATCTATGGAAATTCCCTTCTTCTAATCATCTTACAAAACAGGCTGTGTCTCGAAAAAGGTGACACGACGGCACAAAGCTGGCAGTGCTTGATTGACAGGCCGTGTTCTCTGGTCTCGTGGCTCAATATTGGATGACCAAGGCTGATTAAAAATGCAGTATGCAGGGAAAGGAGTAGGAAGGGGAGAGGAAGGGCCGGGGTCATGCAAGACCGGAGCCTCCAGGACGGGATGATAAAAGGCAGCAGTGGCGCCACTTCATGGTCACTATCTCCACCTGTCCATCTGTAGCAGCTACTCGCAGCACTCAGCCTCGCAGAGGACAGCAGCGTGCTGCACTGCCTCGGAGAGATAAGGAAGAAAGGGACACACATTATACAGTATACTCACAAATAGAGGAGATGCTGTAGAGCGATACAGCTTAATAAAAGTAGTCTTGAGCCAATTGTTTAGTGTTTGGGGATCCCCTATTTGTAGATAATGTGGAATCACAGGATTGTTGTCTCCAAAAGTATTAGGCAAGTGTGTGAATGGATCAATGTTCTCTTGGCCAGAGGTGTTTGAGCTGGGTAATAAGGTGACTCCTATAATCCCTATCAAAACCCCTAATGTATTATAATTAAACCTTTTATTCCGATTTTCTTCTCACTGATTGTTTTGCTGGGGTGATATTTGCTTAGCTGTCCACACCATGCTTTCCAACATCTTCTCCCCTCGCCGCAAAGTTGTTTGAAGTAAACAACCTGGTGAATAATTTACCACCTATATCTGGCTGGCTCCTTTGAGCCTGGCGATGAAGGCGGCAACAGAGGCTATGCTTTTTGGCCGCGGCCCTCCCCTCCCTACCTGTCATATAATGTGCTAATTGTGGAGACTGACTGACTGGCTCGCTCGGCTGCTCTCTTGGGACTTTGAGGCCCATGACAGGCCAGCCTCAGTTGCCTTGTCAATAGATCTAATTGCTCCGAGAGAGGGGCTGGAGTGATGGCCTTGGAGCATCATCAGGCATTTGGTAAAGAGAAACCATGGCGCCATGACTGGGTCAGTAATCAAAGAGAGGGAGAGAAAGGAAGGGGTAAGTGTAGCACTGGCTGAATGAAGGTACTGTCAGTCAAATCCGCCTTGAATGATATATAATGACTAAGCTATCCCAATCTGTCAGTATGCCAGCACCTATCTGCCAGAGTACTACTCCAAAGAGGAAAGCGAGAAGAGAGGAACGTGAGAAGAGAGATAGGCAGAGGGAACCTAGCAGGTGAAATGTCTGGCAGCCAAGTGTGGCAGGTCAAAGCAGAGATAGGAAGAATACAAAAAGACTAAATTCATCTTTAAAAAAATGAATAAGATAAAGGTGAACAGAGAGGCCAGACTAGACAAGACGGCTATCCTCTGTCCACCGAGCAGCCAGATCTATCAGATTGTTGTCCCTTATCTGGCCCTGGAGATCGGCTTGTCCGACCGCTGGCCCAAGGCCTCGGGAGGTCGGGCTACATCAATACCTGGGCAGCCTTTGTTCTTGTTCTGACTCCCTGCTTCACTGCTTTGGCCAACAGGCCACTGGCTTCCAGCCTTCAGCACAGAAAAAAAACAAAAACACTCTCTCTGCATTCAAGACAAATCTGTTCCTCTGCGATGTAGATTGTTTTTCTTTCCTATGTCGATATGCAAGCATATAACTACAGTGTGGTTGCCGAAGAAACTGACCAAAGCAAAGTTTTACACTATTAAACCAACCTTTATATTTAGGACTAACACCAGACAACAGGATAAGTATATTAGCCACATAATAAAACCCCAGACTTTTCATGCATTTCTTCAGAAGTTAGCGATGGTACAGAATGTTTGGCTGACAGATGGTTAAGAGGGACTAATGTGCCAAAAATGTTCAGGGTCATTGTCAATTAGCTTTACTTATGCAGCAACACAAAGTGGCAAAATGTGCAAGCATACATTTATTGTAGTACCAAGTATGATTCCAATGGAAGTTCCTCAAATTCAGAACATATTATACATTGATGAGATGTGTTTTGAGCCTAAAAATGTAATTAAATAAAAAAATGTATTTACTCAAATGGCTCGAGTCACCTTTTGACCTCTTTGTCATAAGCATGAGTTATTTGGGAAATTGTTCAACAATGCTTGATTGATGCGACAAAGGCATTATTATTGCAAAAAAACAAACATTCCAAAAAAAAATTCTAACAGGTCTGAATTTACTTTTTTTTAAAAATACGACTGAATATGAGTATGCTATATAAAATAAAGCAGTCACTTAAGCAGTTAAACATTAACAAGGAGAACAATTGAAGAGATCTCAAGTAGACTGATGAGAAGTGTATTATTGAATTATCCTGTTTTTAAAATGAGTTTTAGTAAATTACATTATGCTATGCCGACTCGGATGTTTCTATAAATATGTAAATTAAAAACAAGATCATTTCTACTGTGCTTAAGCCACACACTTAAACTCCTTTCTTCAGTACAGTGCAATAAGTTTGCACTTAAAAATGTCCCGTCTGTGAAATTGCATTGACGTTCTGTCTCATAAAAGCCAGTAATGAGCGTTGTAAAAGCAGAAGGCCAAGTGGCGGGCTAGCCGGACGCTAAGATGGGTAGATATGACTGTAACAGCCGGGTTCAGTCTGGCTCCTGACGTACACACACACACACACACACACACACACACACACACACACACACACACACACACACACACACACACACACACACACACACACACACACACACACACACACACACACACACACACACACACACACACACACACACATAAGGAGGGTTGTGTATTGGCCTGACCCATGGGTATGACCACTAGCTCCCCACGCCGGAGCCTGGCTGTGACTCTGGCCATTGAAAGCCCCCTCCCCACTGGAAACATGATCCAGCCAGTCCACCAACTGCTTCAGAGCATCAATAATTAATTAGGGAACAGTTATTGGCCCCTATGGTCAGGGAAAGAGAGAAAAAGGGCAGGGGTAAGATACATATATGCTCAGGCTTGGGGGAGTGGGGATTACATGTAACAAGATTACTAACCAGCATACAAAAAAGGGTAACTGTATTCCCTTACAGTCAACAGATTACTGTTGCAGGTCTTATAATTATGGATTACTAGCAGGATTGCAATGTTAGTAAAACAACTAAAAACAGCATATTGTGTAATGTAAGCTGTTCTGTTCTGCAGGCTAATACTTTAAGTGTGATTTTATACGCTGCCTGAATCTGCTTTATGGTTTCCTTTTTTTAAATCAGTAGGTCAACCTTTATGTTCATACACTAGTGTGTGTGAGGTATGTATTAACTGTATGTATGCATGTATTGAACTAAACGGAGCATTTGACGTCAGCTTAGATTTTATGTCTGCTTTTTTAAGCTGTAGTATGCAAAAAGAACCGCATTCCATTACAGTTGAATACAAAAATACGTAATCAGATTACTGAAACGTTTAAACAATTTCAAATATAAAAAAAGATAAAAATGGGGATCTGTTACTAGCAGGATAACAGGGGGCGTGTGGGAGAGAAACTCCCTCTGGAAGGCACTTTGAGACTGTAGCCTTTGCAGACCATTTACACACAAAACAAATACATATAACACACAAGAAAGGAACAACTCCAGAAAGCATAATAAGACCTGTTTAGATGAAGTCACTGATTACATATCTATAGGTCATTTCTAATTGTAATGGAATACATTCTTAAAGTTACCCTCCCAGCCCTGTTTAAATATAAATGATTACAATAACCTTTCAACAAATTGTGCGTGTGTGTGTGTCAGTGTTTTATAAAGAGTCAGTGAGAGCGAGGAGAACATGACAGAGACCAAGAGACAGATGGAGTTCTCATGGCTTGAGTTAGCAGGCATGCGGAATAAGTCCTAATGTACAGAATCAGTCCGCTCTCTGTCTCCCACCTCAGGTATGGGTTTGTTTAACACAGGAATAGCTAATAAACTTGTCAAGTCCACATCTGGAGAACAGGAGGCGCTGCTGTATTTAGCCACACACTCACACTCTTCATACACACATGATGAAGGTTTTGCTTTTTGAAACCTCTGTAACACCATGTCACACACTTCACCACTCCACCTTCAAATACATTCCCCTTCCCCAGTCCTCGTTTTTTTTACATATTTATTTTTCTTTTACATATTGGTTTTTGATCTTATACAAAAACATCATGTCTGCACAGAATTAAACATTTGAACCATTAAGTCATAACTGCCTACATATTTGTATTGGTATAGAAAAAGACCATATCAGACTAAACACACTTTAATAAACTAGTTCTCAATTATCATTTTCCTTTACAGGCTCATTCATGCAAATGATAATAGAAATATGTGATTTACTCCCCTAGTCAGCTGTTCCTCTCTTTAAGCACTATCAGTGTCATGTTTTATGAAGCTGAAGGCCTTGACACTTTTTAATACATTCATTCTGTATAAACCATTGAAAACTTAAATATTTCAGATCATCTCTGCTTAAAAACCGTAATGAAATTGGATATTGGAACGCAATATAGGCAGCTAAAAATATATAACATTTCATCGATGGGTAAAACATTATAGAATGGTGTGTTTGTGTGTTTTCCTAGCGATGCCCCCAGGAAGCCCCGGCCCGATCACCCGCCACGAGTCGTCGGACAGCCTGGCGTCAGACCACAGCGTTCCTGAGGACGAGGAGTGGCTCTCTCAGGTCAGAACCTTATCTCTACCAACATTACAGTTACCTGACTATAACATTTCGGTTGCTGTGTTTTAACATTTACACTGTTGCTTTGGACAAAAAGAAAAGTTTGATTATGACTGATTGGCTTAATGTGATTCTTAAAAATCCCGCTTCAAGATTCACTTTACTGCAACACAGGGTGTGTCCAAATTGCAATAAAAACAGGTTTGATAAATTATCACATTTGAATGTTTGACTTAATTTTGCATGATTCTCTCAAATTCAAAACTTAAGTTCAGGAAAACAAAATATGATTGCGGTTGCAAAAAGGCTTTTTCCTATACTAAATGAAAAGACTATCTGGATATTAATTGTTTGGATCCACATTTACTGACCTTGAACATTAAAATAGGATAACTTCCTAATCATGAATGTCATCCTACAATACACTGAAATGTTCACAGTATTTGTCGAGGCTTGTTAGAAATATCCAGTACACAAACCCTTGTCTTTTCAGCTTAACCCTCAAAGCACTCATCCTACGTGTCGGCAGGTAACCCACTACATTTTCACCATCAATTATTCCACTGCATGTATAATTGATCGGTTAAAATGCACCCCACTTAGCTTGCTGAGGCACTGGTCCATATCTGCCATGATAGTTTGCCAGGAGCAAAACTATCCATTGCACTAACCTAGATTTTTAGGAAAGTCCTGTCAAAGCATTGGTAGGGATGTATTCTTCAGTGGTTGGATATGTAACGATACAGCTCTACATACCTTAGCATGTACCTACGATGGAACTCTTTTGGATCGTTCCAGACTATTAAGGAATTTAGGCTAAAAGGACCAAAACGAAATAAACACAGGGATGTGGATAAGACATAAAGGGCAGAATTCCAGTACCTCCGATTTATCACACAGTATCTTGGTGGATTGAGAAATGCTTTTTGAATTACAGTCTAAGTAATTGCCCGGTGGATTCCATCATATCATATCAGTTGCCTTCATTAGATTATAAGCAGGCGTTTTGGCTTTGCGTTGGGATTTAGGATTGATCGGCTCTCCACTAATGAAATGTGAGGTTTGTGACCCTCCATGTCAGTGCTCCAGCCGCTGTAACATCAGGCCGTTTGCTGCTTATCAGCCAGAGTAACTCTTCAGCTGGCTGTCCGTCGACAACAAATGCTCCTGTCCTTACACCTCCGCTCCACCGCAGGTCTCTACATCTCATCTGTCAAGTTTGATGTGATGGAAAATAATGACATAGCTCATAGCAGTTGATAGATGGTTGAAGTGATCTAGTCATTCCTAGTACATGAATGAATATGTTCTAAGACATTGTGCCTTACAACATCTCACCACAAGTCAGAACATGTTGGGCCTAGATGAGCCTTTGTTGCTTTAGTTCTTGCGATGTGTCCCTCACATATGGCACTTTTTGGCCCTGGCATTGGTGAAAGACTTACATTATTTATTTATTGTTCAGCTAAAGAAGAGGAGAAAACAAACAGGTGTAACGAAAAACAAGCAAAGGGCTCTTTCAATTTGTATCTTCATCTCATCTCTTCTTTCCAATACTCGGAAACGTTGACATGACCATTTGGAATAAAGCTAACTGGTGATCAAGAGTCGTTTGAAATTCATCAGCAAATTATGCTTTGTTTTAATGTATGTATCATGACAACAACTTGCATATCTGCAATCTTAGGTCTTTATGTTTCTGATTTTGAAAGATTGAGAGATTGAAGAGTTGTTTTCCTCTTGCAAAGGACCTGAAGGCGTGCTAGTTGGTCATTAGCTTTAGTCTTTTGGTGTGTTCACATGCACGTTTTTGTCAAGAAACGGACGATGTAAGCTAATCAACATTGACCCCATTGCCATTAGTTATTTGATGTCTGTTTGGTGTGTCTGGTGTGCCTTTAGTGTTTACAGTATATGCATACATATGTGTATGAACACTGATACACAGAGGACTCTAGAAAGTGTAAGCTCCCACTCTTGTCTTAGATGTTGGCCCCTAGCAGCCAGAGTGGAGTTCTACCACGAGCTGAGAGCTGGGCTGAGGTGAGAGATGAACATGTAGGAAGTAAAGATAATTACATGTGAACACTGAGACACCAAGATCCATGTTAAGTGTTGCAGGGAGTTGAAAAGTCAGAGTTAGCGTGGGAGAGATTGAACAAGTGGGAGTTGCAGCCAGAAGATTGTTACATTAAAGTCGAAGAGGAGATGGAGAACGGAGGAGGCATTAATAGTCTGATGTTTGTGAGTCATCCACTCCTATCCTACATTCAGCAGGCATTAGTGCCACTCCGCTCAGGTGCCTATGGACCGCCTGCCATTCCAGTGCCATCTTGTTTCTCCCAGGAGGCCACACTTCAGCCTCAATGCCATGATGTTGCTAGTCACACTTCCATTAACCCTCTGGGAATGCTTCCCATCGTACCACCGGCTCTCCCAACACACAAGACCTAGATGAGTTCTGACAACATTCTCAGACTTTTAGTAGTGCAGGGGTACAGCAAGCTTTTTGTTGGATGTCATGTAAATGAGTTCATATGAGTAGTCTATGGGGTGAGTATTGGCATATAGCCAACCCCCTGTCAAATCCACTGATGACGACTCTTAAGGAAAATTGCCAGGACTCTACCATTGACTAACTGGCGATAGAGGAGAACCACACAGATGTTTTTTGTAATAGAATGGAATGACAGAAAAGTAATCGTTTCATTTGGTTAGTGTTTCCACTTTGGTTGAAATAGGAATATCTGGAGAACAATGGGATGCGTTTCTGTTTTTCTGTGTTATTGTGTTGCACTGTTGGAGGAGCCTGTGACCTAAGATTTTCATCGTCATAACTACACTGTAGCTATGTTCGTATGACCAATACAAACCTTGAAACCTTGATGCTATGCATTTTCTTACACATATTAATTTAATCCGCAGAACAAAGTGGCAAAAATGATGTTATTCTAAGGAAAGAATGTAATTCCCACACAGTTTTATCACCATGTTTTTGTGCTTTACCAGAAAGACAGATGAGATAGATGTTAGCTAAAATTAATTTGAGTTACAGAAGCCGGCCCGTAAAAGACTGTTTGACCTTTTCTCTCTTTAGCATTCTCATTAATGACCAAACACCTACAAATCTAACTGAAAATATACAAATTCCCAACGGTCTTGAATATACTCCGTGTTAAGTGCTATTTGGCATTTGTTAACGAGCCTAATTGTACATGCCACAAGCTAAACTGGAACAGTAAACAAGTTCAACGTTAGCTGCTAAACATAAGATAGTTGATGTGTGAGCAGAGGTCGCGTTTACCGTATATTTTCCGTCTATGACGTTTTTTTTTTAACAATGACGGAAAAATCTGAAAGCCGTCCGTCCTTTTGACAGATTAGAACAAACTCAGAACAGCGCCAAAGTTTCACCGCAACGGGGCTCCGGTGTTATGCCATCTTATTATGCATGCCCTCCCAAAAGGAAATGATATCGCTTCCAAACGATATCCCCCCCCGTTTGGAAACGATACCCCCCGGCAGAGTTGTGTACAGGCCGACGGGTTATAATGGATTTTGACGGACATTTTACGATCCTGTCCGTTAAAATGACGGGCAGCGAAAAAGTCTAGCGCAACCTCTGTGTGTGAGCATCTGAACATTATGAGTGTTACTCAATCATATTCTTGCCTCACTAATCTTTTCTCTTAAATCTCAGGTGGAAATTGTGACCCACACAGGGCCCCACCGACGCCTTTGGATGGGCCCACAGTTTCAGTTCAAGACCATTCACCCTTCAGGCCAGACCACCGTCATTTCCTCCTCATCCTCCGTCCTTCAGTCCCAGGGTCCCTCTGATGTCCAACAGCCCCTGTTGGATTTTGACACAGATGACCTGGACCTTCACAGTTTCAGGTACAAGTTGTTAATACATGAAGTATATATGCCAATATATGGCATTTTCGCCCGATATCAACAAGAACAAACTGCCTGCCCCGGCTGTAATCACTCGTTTAAAAAAAAGAAGCAAAGCATCTGAGGCCCGTGGATAATACTGCATGTGTGTAGCATACTGTACATGTCCAGGCCTACTCCTTCTATCCTACTGACCTAATACAATATGTTTTCTTGGTACAGAAATCAATCCTTCCAATATCCTGATTCATATTGCAGTTCCAATATCAGTCAGATTAATCACAATAAGTTTTGTCTTACACATTCTTCAGTAAGTAATGTCCAGATATGTTATGTGTGCAGGATCCAACCGGTACGTTCAGAGCCAGTCAGCATGCCCGGCTCCTCCAGGCTGGTAGCTGATCGCAGAGGGCAGGCCAACATCATGGACTCAGGATCAGGTAGGAAACTTTCTTTGTTGACCTCTTCTTTATTGTAATACCTCGTCTTTTGCACTTCTGATACCATCTTGGTTCTTTATATTGGCTTGTCCTCCTAATGGTTTCATTCATATGATGATCTTTTCCATCAACCTTACTGCAGTCTCTCATTATTTCATATTGGTCAATCCCATCAACCTCATAATTTGAACAGTCAGACTATAGTATGTTTTGGTGCTGTCTGTGTGGTCCATGCTTTTCTTGTGTTTTGGTATACTTACAATAATACTCAACCAACATGATACATTTCCACAAAGAAATATATTGCAATAGAATGATCCAATAGTAAAATAATGGATATTATTATTATTATTATTGTATTATTATCTGCCATTCTTTTCCTACTTGGAATACAATTCCCAACCACTTTTGGAAAATTGAAGTATTTTGCATTCATTATTATTGTGGCAAGGTTATAGAAAACTGAATCATCTTCAATTGTCTAAATTGTCCATCTTACCTGATCCATATTCTACATCCTTCCCTGATTGGATGAATTGAAGTTATGGTGGGAAGGGGTGAAAGTTTAGACTCAGTTGTCCATTTTTGAATGAATACTTGAAGATTTTCTATGGTTCTACCAACTAAGCCTTGCATATAAAAACATATAGAGGCCAAAATCATTCATATAATGACTTCTTTATAATTGTAGGTGTGTTTTCATGTAATCATTTGGTTTTTCCGAGTCCCAACCTTCCATACCGTACATTATCAAAGATATAATTACCTGAAAACAAAATGTTTTAGCTGATCTAAAGTTATAGATCAACAGCAGTTTAATAGCATAATGCCAATATTTTCTCAAACTGTAAAAGCTCTTGTCTGTTTTGGAAAATACCCCAAAAATAATCTTAAAAGAACATCATAAAGAATTACCTAATTGTACCTGCAAATGCTTTACATGTTGAGAAGCCTTTAACCTGTAACCCCAGAACAAATGACCATAACTTCACTTCTAAAAGGGGTACATTAATAATATGTTTTCTCAAAGCAATGATAAACCTGTGAGTTGGATGTAGAAGAGTCAGAATCAATATAGATGTTTTTTATTTTAAAATAAATTCAGATTGAACATAGTAAAAAAAATTAAATGATAGTGTCCGTCCAAAAAAAACAATATGACTTATAGTGAAAACAACCCTTGAATGATGGGATAGTAGACTAAAAGCTTTATGAATCCAAACTATAACATATAATAAGTACCCTGTATCAAGATTGATGCAAAACAAGTGACATTTTACCTTTTTAGAGAGGCTTAGCAACAAAAAAAAACTTCTTGGGTCATTTGGGTAGATTTGCCATATTTCTGGCCCCCCTCGGTCGATTTTGATGACTGACACCTCTTTTGAACCGTTAGAGCCAATAGAATCGAGAGGGATGTTCCTAAATCCATCTAAACATTACCATTGATGAATGAGTGATGCGTAGCCAGAATGCCCAAAATCGGAAGCTGGGTTGTAGCTCTCACACACTCTATATGAAATCTCAGTTTTTGACAAAAAATGTAAGCTGGATTATCATCAGTAATAATTTCAAAGTGACACAGACACATTGGATTAACCTTCAGCAGCGTTTGTATGCGTTTTAATGCCATTGAACACAACTTTTGATTAGAAAAAACAAAGGTAAGACGTATTTGCCATTTTGGCTCCGTAAAGCTACGTTGTGTGTTGTCTGGTTTTGCCTTCGCTGCCCTGAGTTCTGGTTGCACCGTGATGATAATTATACCTCTAGAATCTGTGGAATCTCAGCTTTCAGTTGATATCTTGTTTGTGCAGATCCGATAAGTAATACAATATTTTTACCGTGAGTTATGTGCTAAGTGCATTAGCATTTTTTCGCTTAGTGCTAATTCAGAGGCTTGGTATTAGTTTCTTCCCGTTAAGTGGGTATGACAAATTAATAGGTTGTTAAATGTTAAGAAGCCCTGAGACACAGTTTTGTAAAAAAAATCAGGTTAATACACTAAGCATATTGCTTAGAGTATGCTTTGTTTGCTGGTTGTATCTTAAGGGAGACTGCTGAAATCGGTTTGAATGAGTTTAACGTTAAAGAGATTTCCGTTGACGTTGTCTAACACAAGTACAATCGCATCCAAGTGGATTAGAAGTAGTCCGACATTTACAGCAGCCATTCTTCAGCTTTCCTACGCGAGTTGCTGCTCCTGTTGTTCTCCCTTCCTATTGTTATGTGAACTTTGTCCTTTTTCTGTAATTAAATAGACTGCAATTGTTTGAAAAGGCCTGTAAAGTCTATCAGCCATTGAACAGGATTGATTTATTTTCAAGTGGTTTTGATGTCCCTCTACATGTCTCCTTTAATCTGGTTACGATGTTAGCCTAATCCAATCACACACAGAGATGAGAGGATTTCCCCTTTAAAATATGTATTTTACTCTCAAATGATAATGCTGTTACATGGGTCTTGTGAATGTGTGTGTGGATTATGCCTGGTATTTACTGCCAGTGTGGGTATGGGAACCATCACTTATTGTGTGAAATTATATCCTGTTGCCTTTTGTCTGATAAAGGAGATAAAGGAGCGACACAATGTCTGTGACATCAGCTGTGTCTTGTGACAGAGACTTCAGCCAGGTCCGCCCACACACTGACATACTGTAGAGCGACTGCTGGGCTTTTTTTATACAGGTGCCAAGAAACATTTACATCATGTGTCTCAAAAAGGTGTTTCGAATATCTGATTTGATCTTTGTCTTCTCTGCCTGTTGCTGCTTCCCAACACATACCGGGTCATACGCACCACACCACACACAATTATGATAAGCAGATCAACAAAATGTTGGAATGTAACTAAGTATATTTACTTAAGTATAATTATACCGTCCTTTACTTGAGCATTACCATCCACTAGATGAGGGAAATGTTGTGCGTTTCTAATGCACTACATTTGTTTGACATTTAACATTCACTCAGTAGTACACAAAATATCCAAAATGTGCTTCACATTGACAAATTAAAACATACAAACAACTCCTATATGCATTTCCTGGATATACATGTACAAATTGAATAATATTAACTTATATTATATTGATTAAAAAAAACATTCTGCACAATGAGTGAGAGATGATTCAGATGTTAAATTCAGAAATGTTACTTAAAATAAAGTATTTTAAACCTTACTATTAGTACTTTTACTTAAGTAAAGTATCAGAGTACTTCGTAGATATGTTTTTTGACCAATAATCAACTTTGTTTTATTTTCATCTGAACAATGACTAGCTTGGACCATAATTCATCCACTTCCATAATGAAAGTATGTTCTGACCTGGATTTTATTAAATATTTATTGCAGAATTTAATTAATACATTGGGTCCACATTTAGTTCACTTAAAGTAGTGCTGTTTCCCAATTTGGATACTTCCCATAATACACTGCCTGTCGTGCTCTGTAAAAACGTGTGCACTGTGTCTATGCCAAGCATGTTGTGTTACCTAAAAACACTAGAGAAGTAACCAGAAGCTAGCTAGCTAACAGCGACATGTGGCGGCACCAAATCCTTATAGACTGCTCAATTAACCCTATAAAATAAACAATGGCTTCTTTACGACACCATATAAGTGTTACCTAAATAGTAAAACAAACATGTGTCACTTGCGAGAGCAACTTCAACCGTTGCGTTTTGATTAACCTGTTAAACTCAATAACAATATTCACAAAACTGTGTCTCAGGGCTTCTTAACATTAAACCACCTATTATTGTGTCAAACCCACTTAATGGGAAGAAACTCAGCTAACTGACAATATGAAAAAATTGTACCGAAACAAAACACAACTCTAACGCCGAGCATCTGAATGCACTTAGCACATAACTCACGGTATTTTATACTTCTGCAATCTGCACAAACAAGATATCATATGAAAGCTGAGATTCCTCAGATTCCAATGGTATAAGTATCATCACTGTGCGACCACAACACATAACTTCACTTTACGTCTTACTTTTGCTGTTTTCTGATCAAAAGTTGTGTTCAATGGCATTGAAACGCATATAAACGCTGCTGAAGGTCAATCCAATGTCTCTGTGTCACTTTGAAATGATTACTGATCATCCATCATAACATTTATGTCAATAAGAGTAGTTTTCATATAGAGTGTAACCCATCTTCCGGTTTGGGGGATGCTGGCTGCGCATCACTCTCATTCCTCAATGGTAATGTTTAGATGGATTTAGGAACTCCCCCTCGATTCTATTGGCTCTAACAGTTCAAAACAGGTGTCAGTCACCAATGGGTTCCAGAGATATGGCAAATACACCCAAATGGGTTTTCTTCTAAACCTCTCAAATGTCACTTGTTTTGCATCAATCTTGATACAGGGTACTTATTATATGTTATAGTTTTGATTCCTAAAGCTTTTAGTCTACTATCCCATCATTCAAGGCTGGTTTTCACTGTAAGTCATGGGTTTTTTGGACGGAAACTATAATTTACACTGTTCTACTATGTTCAATCTGAATTTATTTTTAAAATAAATACATCTATATTGATTCTGACTCTTCTACATCCAACTCACCGGTGTATCATTGCTTTGAGAAAAAAGATTATTAATTTACCCCTTTTAGAAGTGAAGATATAGTCTTTTGTTCTGGGCATTTCATTTTCAAGCCTGAGACCTGAAAAACAGGCTTGGGGTTTAACAGGTTAAGAGTTTTCCAAATTCTAATTTCTGTTTTAGAAGTGTGTCACTCAAATAACTATATAGTTATTTAGATCAGTCGATGAAGTCTTATTCAAATGTGCCTTTATGACTCATTCATAATAACATAAAAGGGAGGGAGATGAAGAACAGTCGCTGGTTAAACCACAGACCTACGCTTTATATTTCCTCCATCCCTGTCTGTATCCTTCTGTCTGCCCAAATTGGTATCTGTGGTTGTTCTGACTCCAGCCGGAGCTCTCTTTTTTTCAGTTATCAACTTTTGGTTTCAGAGCAGAGAGGCAGGAGGAAAAAGCCAGACGGAGGGATGGAGGTGATGCTTATCAGTGTGCGTGTGTGTTCGTAAGGAGGGTTCATTGTTGTGTCCTGCGACTGCCATGGCGCCGTTTCTTATCACACACACACACATCACTTTTGTCTCACCCTCTGAGGAACATGCCTGTGTGTGGCAGAACTTACCAATATCAGTTTGAGGGCCTTTAGTATCTCTTGTTTGATTAAAGGTGCAGGCATGTCATACAGCTTTACATTTGAACAGGCTAAGAAAATATAAAAATATAAGTATTTTCATTTAATTCTTGTTGTGATAAAAATAATGAAGAATTTGATAAATGACACCAAGTTGTTGAATTGAACACTGTCCCGGATCAATCCAAGCAAACAAATGATGCTAATTTTGAAGGATCTTATAAGCATCATTTATTTAGTTTAAAGGGATCTTAGGCGGTGATCAATTTATGAATTGAATATTTCATCATGTTAAAGATGAAGGGCTGCACATGCTAACACATGTCAACATTGGTGTCATTTAGCTAACCCTGTATTATTTTTAGCACAACAAAAACACTTAACTTTCATTATGTTTCACTATATTTTCTCTTGTTTGACCTTCTCGTCACTTCAACTTCAAGTCAAAACATCTTATGATGATATTAACATGTCATGTCATCACTGTGTTGTCCGAATCTGCAGTTGAACACCATTTATTAAATAAAAAATGTACTTGTATATTTATTATTAAATCATATCCATATAATATATCAATCCCCAACATGCCCTTGGGCAAGACACTGAATCCCAAATTGCTCCCATAGACACTGCCAATGGTGGGTCGGGATTTGCTTCCATAGTATGTAACTCTGAATAAAAGCACCAGCTAATGTAAATACACCATTTATCGTCTCACTATAGTCTAATGTATTTGTGGTCAACCCTTATTACAAATTGCTCATGAATGAACTATCCGAAACCACATAAACTTTACTTACTGGATTTTTTTCACATGAAGCACTGCAGTTCAAGTCCCAAAAACCTTCATCCCTCTCAGCCGTCTTCCAGCCGTTTTCATCAAAAAACCAAAGTGTTTCCCTCAGAGCCCTCAGGCTCAGAGAGGCCATAAAGCTGCAGTTTCCCCTACAGTGAGTCACTTACAGTCAGTCAGTCTCCCCAGTGTCTCCGATCTTATCTCAGCCTATAGACTCTGCTTATCTGTGCCTTCTCCGAGGTGATGGGAGATCATGCGCATTGGAGACACGCTCTCACACACAGACACAATGTATGTTTTACAGTGGTTCCAGTCATGGCTCCTTGACTCAGCATATCTGTCTGTATGGAGGAGCAGAGGAACACCAATCCTTCAGTCTCACTTTCCACCTGCTGCAATATACAGGATCAATGCATAGCTGTTCTCAATATCCCCATCTGCACCCCCAGGTGTGTGTGTGTTTGTGTAGAGGTGGCTTTCATCTAGACTACACAGTGGTCCAGGAGGTCATATCAAGAAAGAAAGAAAAGGAGACGGACCTGAAAAGAGATAAAACTGCAGGATTGGAAAACAGTATTTAATCGTGTGTGTGTGTGTGTGCTGATAAATCTCCCAGCCACCCTCCACACCACTGTAAGTTGTGTTATGACTCTGCAAAGAAAGCCACCCTGCTCCAAAACAGGAAATAACAACAAACCTCCTCCATCTGTAGCATCAGCCATCTTGTTGTTTATGTTTTTGTCATCCTCAGTGTGTGCGTACCTCCGTCCCCGTCTTTGTCGCCACGTCTGACTGTTTGCATGTGTGTGAGTGATTTATCTGCGGCTTTGAATCAGTGATAGTGTGTGTTAGCTGGCGGCAGAGCAGACAGAAAGAGAAGGAGCATGCTTATCACAAAAAGGAGAAGAAGACACTTTAGAGCAGGGGTGGGGAACCTTTTTCCTCTCAAGGGCCTTTTCAATGTTTTCAACATCCTCCGAAGGCCGTACAAATTATTGACCTCTGCTTAAAAATACAAAAATCACAGCCCACTCATTTCACCTTTCTTTCATGCTGTGCAAAGAAAAATAAACCTCTTAATCCAGATATCTTTCAATGACTCACGCATGCATGTGCACGGTTGTGGCATGACCACCACAACAGAAAGATATGGACACAAGATGTGTGCAAATGTATTTAGACTCCTGTGAACATGATTTAAGTGGGGGGGACCTAACCTCCTCTAGGGGGGTCCGGGGGGTATGCTCCCCCGGGAAGATTTGTTTTTTAAATGTTGAAGTTAAAAGCATCAATCTGGTGCACTTTGAGAGCAACATTAGGAGCTCTATGGACACATCTCTCAACACCCAGATGAAACTGTAAGCAGATTTTCTTTTTCTTTATGGACATTTTACAAATCACTCTCCTTTCAAACTGTATTCTTGTTTATTAATTATCAACTTTTTTTACTGTCATATAGTATTTTATACCTGTTTACTTTATTCTCTTATTTGTTTTATAACTATAATGATCATATAAAGATGTGCCTTTACCTCACTGGTTGTAGAAAAAGCTTCTTATATTCGTTAGCATAGCTAGCTAACCAGATGCTAATAACAACAAAGCTATTGACTGTATGATCAGTATGACAGATGAACAGATTGCCACTGGGCTTACAACTAAGACACAGCCACGCAGAAACTGCAGCATGTGTACGGCTCCTTATGGGTACTGCAATTTTTGGAAGTGCCGGAGCGGCGCGGCGTTCTGGTGCTCTCCGTCAGAACTGCACCCCTGTCAGACGAGACATATACCACGTGATGACACGGTAGGCTTGTGTTGTGTTCAAGGACCCTGACCTTGGCCAGGAAAAACAGGCACTCGCTTGTTTACTTATTTTGCGGTCTAGATTTCTTTAATTTTTTTCTTTTTTGCGTGTGTTTATAAATTACCTCGAGGGCCACACCAAATGGTCTCGCGGGCCGTATACGGACCGGGGGCCGGAGGTTCCCCACCCCTGCTTTAGAGAGCTACTCAGCTTTGGCACAGGGTGTGTGTGTGTGTGTGTGTGTGTGTGTGTGTGTGTGTGTGTGTGTGTGTGTGTGTGTGTGTGTGTGTGTGTGTGTGTGTGTGTGTGTGGTGTGTGTGTGTGTGTGTGTGTGTGTGTGTGTGTGTGTGTGTGTGTGTGTGTGTGTGTGTGTGTGTGTGTGTGTGTGTGTGTGTGTGTGTGTGTGTGTGTGTGTGTGTGTGTGTGTGTGTGTGTGTGTGTGTGTGTGTGTGTGTGTGTGTGTGTGTGTGTGTGTGTGTGTGTGTGTGTGTGTGTGTGTGTGTGTGTGTGTGTTAGACTGGTTGACATGTATGACCATGAAAGGGCTGGGCAGGATACCAACTTTTTATTGTTGGTATATTGATTTATTTTACGATGACATCAATCCACAATCCCAGCCCTGATTGTATACAGAAAAGAATACCTGGATCTGCCCTAGGTCTACCCTAGATGTCCCCTTTATATTCCCTAGACCATGGGTCGGCAACAGGCGGCCCGCGGGCCATTGTTGTCAAAAATAAAATATTATTTTGAGATTATATATTTTTTTACAACATAGGACCGACAGTCGCACATCAGGGTTTCCGTTAGCCGCCGGTCATGATCGGCCGCCGGTCATTATCGGCCGATATTCACTCTTAATAGTTTGATCGGTGCTCTCTATGAAGGCCGATCAGGAGAGCTGGATCTGATCGATATGGACATAAACGCGAGTGAAGTATAACCGGACCAGAGAGAGAGATCAGATCAGCTGCTGAGTCTGACAGAGACAAGCAGCTCTGCATGATCACCTGAAGCCCCGCCCACTGTTTAGCGAGTTGCTTGATAAACTGACGGGCTGTCAGGAGAGAGAGTGAGGGAGGGAGAGGGGGGAAAGAGAGGATCCGTTTCTCCCGTGTTATTATTCAAAGTTAATGTAAACTTTTGAATAATGTAGGCTACTTCATCTACTACAAGTAGTTTGAATGTAATAAGTATGTTGTTTGTTGTTTGTGGAATCATTTATTGAAAAATGAATCTGAACTTTTCGATCTGTAACGATTATAAACTGAAGCAATATAAAAATGACTCCCATTAACTGAGTTTTAAACATCAGCATATCCGGTCATAGTCCGGTGATTACCTGCTAACGGAAACTCTGCTACACCATTCGTATTATTATTATTGAAACATGACCGGTAAGTTTCAAATTTGTCCTGTAAAATAAATTCTGTCCCGACATATCCGCTTACATTCATAATGTCAGCGGAGGGAGGGGAAGCGGCGCTGTGGAAGAGCAGAGTGGCGAGTGAGAGCTGTCATCTTCCCTTTACAAGCTTCAAACATGTATTTATCGTGTGATTTTATTCATATTCTGAAAGCCAAGACTTTGTTTATTTAAAATCAAACAAAACACCCGAACCCCGAAAAACTAGTTTTTACGCAAATCCACGTTTATTTTGAAATGAGCCGTTGCGACTTTCGTCTGATGTCGATAGAAAGGGTCACATATGGCAAATGTGTGGTTGGGGGGAACCAGGTCAATTAAAGTACTTATTTAACTATTAAATACATTGAGTTTGCGTAAAATACTTGGTTACTGATATTAAATTGCAAAGCAAAACTGCTGTAATTGATTTATTTTGTCCTTTGGTATTTTTTAAAGGTTTTCAACCTGAAAGAATCCTAATGTGTCCTTGAAAAGTTTAAATAAAGAAAAGGAAAAAGGATTCCAGTTGTCCATGCGTCCTCTGTTGCCCCTCAAGCCTCTCAAATGTGCAAACACTCAAATAAATGCCAAAAACCCAGAGAACTTGACAATACTTATCAGAATAAAAGTATGTTAAATAACACTGCTACCTAGTTAATAACTCTACTTTACTCAGTGGAGGCTCGTCCATTGAGGAAAGGGAGGACCATCCTCCCTAACATTTCAGAGAAAAATAAACTTTGAAGAGAACAATAAATACACCTCAATTTAAAAGATAAGTCTGTTAAAATACAGATAATAGCCCTGGCTTTGGGACTGAAATGGGGCTGGAGAGGACGAGCCTCCCTTTGCGCGGGTCTAGCCAGAGGCTCTGGATTGGGCGCCTATAATCAGTGAACCAATCAGCGGATCTGACTGCGCATCAGACTGTTGATGGGGAGGGTTATCAGCAATAGAGTTTTTTCTGAACAGGGGCGCTGCGCCCTCTTACCAAAATAAATTCCTTGAATTAGGCTTTGATTATGTTCTGGCCCGCCATCTTGCGGCTCAGCAAAAAATTGGCCCAAGGCCAAACTTACTTGCCTACCCCTGCCCTAGACCTTCCCTTGATCTGTTGGTGATCTTCTGGCAAACTTCTGAATCCATTGCGCAATTACATCTTCATCAAGCCCCGCTTCTAATCTGTTGCATCATTTCTGGTCTTGTTTCAGTCAAATGAATGGAAAAGGAAAATAACACTGGATTTGGCTTTTAGAGTTTTTTTAAAACTCTTAGTCCCTAATAGGATCTATATTTAAGTGTTCGTCCTGGAAAGTTCATTTATATAAAACATATATTCTGATTTAAATATGGCTCTTTCGCAATTTTAGACAATGGGAAACAGTATTTTTGGCCGAAATGACGTCACAGGCTGACATGAAGGTTGTAGTACCAGCATTTGGCCTTAAGAAAAATGTAATTCACCAACCGGCTCATGTTCAGTTCGTGACCCAGCCCCACTCATTCAGAAATGGGGCCAGCAGTTTAATATGCTTTCACATACCAGCCTGGATAATGACGTTAAACCATGAGCCTTTGCTCCCCCTAAATAGTGATTTTAAAACATTGGGAAAGTTCATGATGTCAAAGCAGATCCGGTCTTTTTTTATTAATCTACTATTATTTACACAATAACACTTTAGGAGGAGAAATCCAGAACAACTAACTGTTGATAATAGTATGATTGAGTATGATTCAAATGTAAAGCACTCAATTATATGTTTCAAAAATGGTTTCACCATGTCATATGATATATCTGTTGTCTGTAATATCTGTAATGAAAGAGCTTTAGAAATATCCCATGTGGCTTTGACTTACAACTGAACATTTAGCCAGATCAATGCCCTAGCTGACTCACCCTTCACTCACTCTGTGTTTGAGAATGTGTGTGTTGATACAAAGTAATTCTCCTTATTTGGTTTGATCGTTTTTCGTGAAAAACACTGAATGTACGAATGTGAAAGAAATAGGTTCGGTTGCGTTAAGATGAGATCAGGTAACAATCAACTTTACACTTTTATTAAGACCAATTAGTCATTAAGATGTCTTTAAAATGCAATGTCCCTCTTTGTGTGTGTATGAAGTGAATGTTGTACTGTGTATGGTGAGTGTTATGTTATCGTATTGTGCCAAGTCCCATCATGTGTGAATGTAATGGTAAATACAGTATTCTGAATTGCTGATTCTAGTCTATGAAACATGAATGACACTATTTTCATCAAACCATTCAGTTCCCATATGTGATTCATGGTGTAAACGAGTGTCAGTATCAGAGAGACAGTGGTTTGATTCCCAGTACCTGCATTCAACTTTGTGATGTGTCCTTGGGCAAGATATTAACCCTAACCCCAAATGTCTCCCGTACGCATGTCCACAGGGTGTCATGTGAAAAACATCTGCACTTGGTATTTTCCTACACACTGTTATTTAGGTCTTTCCTGTGTATCATTTGGAAAAGTAGAAGTTTCCTCATTACGTATGTGTTTTTCTTCATGCTATGAGGTGGCCGCTAAGAGCAAAAGTAGGTACTTTTAATTCATTGATCATCGCTACACATCGCAGAATACATGCAAGATATTGGGTCTGGGATAGACTAATTTTAACAAGAATCAACTGAAACATTATTTGGATTAACCCCCCCTATTTAAGTGGGCATGAAGTCTCTCCAAATACGTTTTACCACCATTGTTAAATGAAAGGAAAACCAATAGCTGCTCTATAACACTACAACACACACTAGTCATATATTGGTGGAATTGCATACATAAAAGATAGGTTGGAACATTCAAGTGTTGGTGCTTGATGATTAAGTTATTGACTACCTGTATGCATGCATGCACCTGTTAGCATCCCCAACACAATGTCCCCTTGTCTCGGTGACCCACCACCTGTCTACCACCATCAGCACCGTGAGGCGAGAAGGGGTTTTCCCTGCATTATTGTCCCTACAAAGGCTAGAAAATAATCTAAGAGAGGGCTTTGAATGACTGAATAGGAAGACAAGGATGGATAGCCCCAACGCACACCCACACACACCTACACACACTCATTTACTCACTCAGACACCCACTTTGCCTACCATCTTGCCCTCCCTATTCGCTCTTCCCCTTTATACTTGAGCTGCCATTTAAAAGACTAGGCACCTGTGCTGTGGTATTCTGTCTCCCATTCTTTTTTTTAATACACACATACCCCCAGTAACCTATACCCCACAATTACCTGCCAGGCTCATAAAGGGCCCTTGTATTTTTGCGCTATAGTGGACACACTGACAACAGTGATCGCGCCGGGCAGAAAGATGCCTGGCCATACGATCTCTTCCTTTTAAGACAAATACCCCAAATTTCCCGTGACCCCCTCTCCCCACCTTTCCATTCCACCTCTCCTGATTTTATTTTCATCAATAGGCACCTTTGTCACCTCGCCGCCACTTTGCCCCCCCACCCATCCTGTCCATTGCCTCAGGTTGCGTTCGTTGACCCATTGGTTGGTGACAGGACATAACAACAGATCTCTACCGTCATCACTGCTCCTTTTTGTTTTCTTATCACCAGCAATCAGGCCAGGGTGGTTATCAGTAGGAGTACAACGATCTGCTAGAACATCTGAAAGAAACGGAAGCAAAGTGTCAACACAAATGACACATTTAAATATGGTTTTCCTGGAATTCCTGGAATAGCTCCCGTTGGTTTGGTTTCTGTTTTTCAGACAGATACATTTCTCTACAGAATGTACAGGGTGCTAAGTGTCAGGTGCCCTTATAGTTGATACACTTAGATTCCTCTGGAACTAATTGAATTCGGAGGCAAATGCATGAATGAATTGTAACTTTTCAAAGGTAACAATTGTTATAAAGTATCATTACTCCTGCCTGAACACAACACAACCGATACCAACACACAGCCCCTCCCCCCTACACACACACTCCAGTACACACACACAAAAGCAGGTTGTTAATTAACCGTTTGAATATCAGCTAATAGCAGCTGTTTGGTAAGCTAGGGATTTACTTTAAGTCACAGTATCATCTACCTGATCTACAACACATCTGAGCTGACACATTGTGTACAAAGAGGTGTTTCATTCCACCTGTAGCGTTACAATCCTTTGAATCCAATGAGCAGCATCCTTATTAATAGTATAGGTAAGTGTTGATTTGACAAATTATGCATAATATAAATACAGACCCTGAAATGTGCATAAATGAAGTGAAGTGACTTTTACAGAAATGTAAATTATATAATTTAAAGGAATGAGAAACATTAAGATCCTGATCCTTAGTTTTACATAAAAGCATAGAACAAGTTTACATGCTTGGGTAATTAGAAATGGATGGACTATCTAACATAGGAAGATTGTCCAGGTACTGCTGGATAAACAAACACACACACACACACACACACACACACACACACACACACACACACACAGGCTACCAATTAAAACACTGACATCTGGATTCTTAGTTCATGAATATTGTTGGTAGCAGAGATAAACCTATGCTTTTGTGTTAGTTCATCGTTTATACAAACGGCCTGTCATCGGTCAGGTTCGAGCAAAGCAGGGTGGACCCCAATGCACCAAAAGAAAACATCTCAAGGACAAGACACAGCTGGGCAGGGCAGGAAAAACACAAGGGAACAGAATCAGGTAATCAAACAGGCGGAACAACACAGAGACAGGAAGTAAAAACAGACCTAACACAGGGGTGAACACTTTTTCTAAATGTAATAGGAAACACTCACGGATTTTAACATCATCATGCGCGGATTGTTAATTCAGGTCGCAACAATGTCATTTTAGGTTGCAACTACAGAATTAAAAATAAAACTAATGAATTACAAGTTCCGAGAACCCTTCCACATCACTAAGCTTTAGAGTTGGTATTCATTCCACACAGTCTGACACTATAATATACTGTGTGTTTTGCTTGTTCCATCTCTTTATTGAAGTTATTTCATGTTTGCATTGACTTCTTGATGTTAATGCATCATTCAATCATATAGATATATTTAGCATGGCAAATTTGGCACCATTGCTTAAGATAAAATAATATGTACTTTATTGATCCCAATTTGGGATTTATTTGCGTTGCAGCAGAATAAAAAGACAAAAACACGTACTGGAATTGATTGTATTGTGTGGACAATCCCGAAACCGAGACCAAAACAGGTGGGAGATTCTCCTGAGCTTGATAAATGACTGTTATTTGATTTACAAGTAACTATTTGCACTACTGGTAGCACACTCATAAAGGAGACAGGGTTATATCTTGTGAAACTCATCTTAAATGTCGACTTATTTTTCATTTTTTTCCGTTTTCTGTCCACACTCCTTTTGACATCTCGCTCAGTTTTTAGACCCGAGGGTGTTGGCTAGCATCTGTGTATGCATGCATGTGAGCGTGTGAGGGTCGGTTTAGCCACATGTAGGGATTTATGGCAAGTGTGTGCGTGACAGAGGGATCAGGGAGTGACATGGATTGATATGGGTGAGTGCTGATCAGGTTTTAGTGCTGTTGTTATCTCTCGCTGGCTCTTTTTGTCGACGTGTGTGTATATTTTTGTGTCGAGCACTTATAATCTGTGAGAGATGGAATGCCCTCCAGCATCAGTGTTATACATTGTGTGTGTGTGTGTGTGTGTGTGTGTGTGTGTGTGTGTGTGTGTGTGTGTGTGTGTGTGTGTGTGTGTGTGTGTGTGTGTGTGTGTGTGTGTGTGTGTGTGTGTGTGTGTGTGTGTGTGTGTGTGTGTGTTGTGTGTGTGTTGTGTGTGGTGTGTGTGTGTGGTGTGTGTGTGTGTGTGTGTGTGTGTGTGTGTGTGTGTGTGTGTGTGTGTGTGTGTGTGTGTGTGTGTGTGTGTGTGTGTGTGTGTGTGTGTGTGTGTGTGATGCCAAAGGGGCAGTGTAGACTGAGCAGCTGCTCTTTATAGTGACTGAGCGGACACCAATGTGTCGGGCATCTGCCATGTGTTCACTCTACCGCCTACCCACTGGAGTGTGTGTGTGAGTGTGTGGCCTAAGAGTGCGAGAAGCTGTGTTGGTGTTTGTGATTGTCATAATTTATTTTCCAGTAGTTTGTTCATTTTGTAGCAATTGTAATTTGTATAGAAATATACATGTTGGTATTTTTAATAACAATTTAAAGGAAAATGTGGTTGTACATTTATTTTTGAGTGTGTGTTTGTGCGCTTGTGTGTGTTTGTGTGTCTCCACCAGCTGCTTAGACAGTGGACCATGTTGATTTTTCATGTTCAAGTCCAGTGTGAAAACTGTTTAATTCACACATGAACACATGCACACATGTGCACACAAAACATTTGCGTGTTACAGAACAGCGGTGTGTCCCAGTGTGAGGGGGGGGGGTTGCTGTTGGTGCCACCTTTTCATTCCCATGACCTCAATCTGTGGCGGGCGCCCTGCCAGGCTGGCCGTCCCTCTGTCTGCTGGGCCTGCTGCAACTTCCAGAATGTGAAGAGGAAGCAATGGAACAGCAGTAACCTAACCTCACACACACTCTGACACACACATGTGCTAAACTCATCGTTATGCACTCATCTGAGGAAGAGTTATACTTTGTATCATGGATATAATAAGAGAATTTGATCAAGCTTTGGAATGGGGCCCAGTATTAGTATAGTATAGTAGTGAAAGTTGCTCAATGGCGCATGAAACCACAATGGGCCCAAAGAGCATGCACACTTGCATTTGACTTAAGCCCCGCCTCCAATCCACTATGTTAGCATAATATCCAGTTTGGTTCGGTCAAATTATTTGAGAGGAAAATAATGCAACGGCTATGTGTACATCATACACATTTGACGACCTCATGAATTTAAATTGAATTCAAGTGTTTTTACTTGGTAGTTGATTTAGCTAAAGATAAATGATATGCTGTGCAGACGTCTCTTTCCCAATGTAAGTCAATAGGAAAAAGTATTTTTGGGCCCAACGACGTCACACACTAACAAATAAGTTGTAGTACCACAGTTTGGCCACTAAGAACGTTTGCTGCAACCCTATCTCTGGGGGCTTTCTTAGAATACACCCAGGGAGCCATATATAAAACATATAAAGCAGACTCGTATTTTTTTTGTTGCAAACAACTTTATTTCCTCCATGATAGAAATATGTTTGACAGCCGGGGTGGGGTCCCTTTAAAAAAAAGTTATCCAAAGCATTACCAGTCATAATGCAGTTTACATTATCAAATGTAAAATATGCATTAGTTTGAATTGATCCAGGTTCCCACTGGAATGCAGGTAGACTATGTAAGCTTAATGCAATGTTAAAGACATGTCACTGACCAACAATCTAAAGGGCATTTGTGATGCATTCATGGATAGTTGAAATAATAAGAAAAAGTTGTAACCTTTAATACTTCATGGCTCACCTGTTCTATTTAATTTGTTGCCACCAGGACATTGATTACCCTTTTTAATGTGTTTGAACACGGATACAAATAAAGCTTATGATCCAACCTAACGCTCATGCACACAGAGAAGATGGAATACTAACTTACCATTTCCCAACTCTTAAACCTCCCATAAACCTGCCGTGATGCCTTTCTTGTCTCGGGACAGTCTTTGTACGTTTTTAAAAGTTAGGTTTTTTTGCACAAGGAGCAATATCAGATAGGAGCCAAAAAAGCATCTACATTGTGCGTCTCTGTCTTCATAATACAATTATCAACAGCTGACTCAGTCCCCAAGTACATACATGAAAGACCTTTCACATAATGTTTACACACACACACACACACACACACACACACACACACACACACACACACACACACACACACACACACACACACACACACACACACTCAGGTGATTTGAAGTATTTCACCTGTACAGATCAGGACTTACAGCTTTTTTCCCCTCCATCTCCTCCTCTTTACTTCTCTCCAGCTCTCTCTCTACACTTTCCCTCTCCCTCTGACACTAACCCTCTCTGACAGTGTCTCCAAGCTGTCGCACCCTAATCCACCTCTGAGAGGTGTTAAAGCACTTACACACACACACACACACACAGGCACACACACACATACACACACACAGCGTTTCTCTGGATCCCGTAAGGTATCGATCTGCCGTCCCGCTCACTCTAATGGGATTCTTTACACCTAGGCATCAGCAACGCCTAATGCATCACATAACATCTGATGCAGCAGACACACACACACAAACACTTACATAAACAAAAATGAATAGATGCTAGAAGAGGAGAACAGCACTAAACAGCTTATGATGCATATGCTGTTCAGTGCATTCTCTTCTACGCTCCATATCTCTAAATCTAACAGTGATGAATGACTCTATTCAGCCTTCTAAAGTAAGATGAGCCCTGTGTCTCTAAACTTAAGATTATTTAATGGATTCAAAAACGATTGACTAAAGTTATTATGTTACAAAGTTTTACTTGGTATGGTGTTATTATTTTTCTGTTGGGTAATGTTTATCCCACAGAGCAGTGGGTTTCTCAAAATGTTTTAACAGATTGTATTCGCATCTTAAGAAATCATATATGGAAAGAGCATGCATAACAAAATGGATTAAGTTAAAACTAAAATATCAGGGGAAAAAACGTAACTGTCCACTAAAGTAAAAATGAGGATGAGAACAAATTATGTCATGATCAACAATGGTAAATGGACTTTATTTATATAGTGCTTTATCCAGACTTTACGACCCCTCAAAGCACTTTTACATTCTACAACTCATCATTCACTCATTAACAACACATTCACACAGAGCAATATGCCATTTTAAGCTAACATTCACACACTGTTGGCCATGCCATCTGGAGCAACTCGGGGTTAAATATCTTGCCCAAGTATGCTTCGACATGTCGACTGCTGATATCGAACCCACAAGGCAGCCACAGCACACGAAAACTGTTTGTACCATGTAATGGTGGTATTACTTCTGGTCAATTCAATGGCCTTAAGACATTCAAACCTAAAACAAAGTCCCTACTGTTAAATGGACTATCAAAATAGTACTACCTTCTCCACCTATTTAATATGAGCTCCTTCAGCTGGACGACACATTCCCTGTTACCCTTCAAACAACTTTTCCGTAACCTTTCTTTATCTTCATTGCCTCTTTCCTTCCCTTTGTTTTTCTCGGTGTCACCTCGGGGCTGACCAGGTGGTGGGCTACTGCAGGCCCATTTCCTCAGCAGGTGTGTGTGTGTGCCTCTTTGTCGTCGTCTGTGTGTGCATGCATGCGTGTATAGAGAAATGTGTGTATGTGTGCACATTTACGTAGATATTATCTGTTCACCTGCTCCACATAAGCAGTCATTGTGTGTCGAAGCTAGGACCAACCCCTCCAGGTGACAACAGGTGTGTGTGTGTGTGTGTGTGTGTGTGTGTGTGTGTGTGTGTGTGTGTGTGTGTGTGTGTGTGTGTGTGTGTGTGTGTGTGTGTGTGTGTGTGTGTGTGTGTGTGTGTGTGTGTGTGTGTGTGTGTGTGTGTGTGTGTGTGTGTGTGTGTGTGTGTGTGTGTGTGTGTGTGTGTGTGTGTGTGTGTGTGTGTGTGTGTGTGGTGTGTGTGTGTGTGTGTGTGTGTGTGTGTGTGTGTGTGTGTGTGTGTGTGTGTGTGTGTTGTGCGTGTGTGTGTGTGTGTAAGGATAATATCAAGGAGGATATTGTTTGTGCCGGGGTGGGGGGAGATAGAGGCAGAGGGGAAGAGGTTACAGCCTCAATCTTTCCTCACCTGGAAATTATGTCCACCGCCATTTTAGTGGAGTGTGTTTTCAATCACTGCAGGAACGTGAGAAATGTCCGCTTGGGAATTCCTCCCCAACTTCCTGTCTGTCTTCCAGTGTGTGTGTGTGTGTGTGTGTGTGTGTGTGTGTGTGTGTGTGTGTGTGTGTGTGTGTGTGTGTGTGTGTGTGTGTGTGTGTGTGTGGTGTGTGTGTGTGTGTGTGTGTGTGTGTGTGTGTGTGTGTGTGTGTGTGTGTGTGTGGTGTGTGTGTGTGTGTGTGTGTGTGTGTGTGTGTGTGTGTGTGTGTGTGTGTGTGTGTGTGTGTGTGTGTGTGTGTGTGTGTGTGTGTGTGTGTGTGTGTGTGTGTGTGTGTGTGTGTGTGTGTGTGTGTGTGTGAGCAGTTTCAACTTTTAACTAGAGAATGCAATTCCTGAAGAAATTGCTAGTGGGAATGCTTTATGCTGAAAAGCTGACGCTAAACTGCTATGCTGAAATGTAATGTGTAAGAAGAAAGTGAAGAATTTAGATTGAAATGATACATGAACACTGGGGGCTTGAATGTGTGATAAGAGAAGAAAAGAAAGTAAAAAGGCTTGGAAAAGCAGCAGAATATTTGAACCGCAAACTTCTGAACTAACTTGATGGCAAATGATCTATCGCCATGGCAACGGCATTTGATGACACCCCATAATACGCTTAGATGCGTTGATGGCTGCGTCGTTACCAAACCTGTGAAGTTTTGGGGGGTTTGGAGCAGTTTCACTGATGTTATGAGAACGCCGTGTTTCTTGGTGAGCATTGTGTTGCCATGGCAACGGCATTTGAAGAAATCTCAAAACTGTCCTGTAGATGTCTTCACGGCTGGACTGTTGGCACACATGTGAAGTTTGAGCACTTTTTGAACATTTTCATAGGACTTATAGCGAGGGATGCGTTTCCATGGAAACTGCATATGGTGAGATCTCAGATTTGGCTTAGAGCTGTTGAGGCATGGACCGGTGATATACAAGTGAAGATTGGGGGACGATTGGACCGTGTTGATGGGACTTACAGCGACATCATGTTTCAAGGTGAATGATCCGTCGCCATGGCAACGGCATTTGATGACACCCCATAATACGCTTAGATGCGTTGATGGCTGCATCGTTACCAAACCTGTGAGGTTTTGGGGCGTTTGGAGCAGTTTCACTGAAGTTATGAGAAAACCGTGTTTCAAGGCGAGCATTGTGTTGCCATGGTAACGGCATTTGAATGAGAGCTGTTGAGGGCAGGACCATTAACCATTACCTGAAGTCTGCTGCTCTGAGCATGTCAGTTGGAGTGATGACATCATCGTGTTCCATGACACAGGTCTTTATATTTGAGCTAACGAGGTGTGCAGAGATCAAAGGTTTCCATTGTTCTGAATGAGAGATAAACCTCTTACATGTGAACGTTTTGTGGAAGAACCGTAACAGATATCTGTGAAATCTCAAAACTTGAAGCATGTCAAGGAAGTTGAGTATCTGAAGTGTAATTTTTGTGTACTTTCGGGTTAATAATGTGGCCTTTTTGGCAGTTTAACTAAAGGTGTGCGGCTGCTACCGTGAGGAAATATCAGCCTGAAATTACAATGGGCTTTAATGGAGGTATGTTGAAAGTTTTTGTCACTTCATGCCCTCAAGAGGCATTTTGTTTAATTATTTTTGCTTAATTATTTGTCCTTTTTCAAGAGTTGTTTTTCTACGTTTGTCATGAAAAATTATGTCTCAGGAATGTAGGGTTTGGGAATTATGGCAGTTTTAAAAAATATATATGAAGGCATATTTCAAGATTTCCTCCACTCTAGCTGTGACGTCACACACTCTAGTTAATTTTAAAATCTGAAGAAAACCTCTTTAACAAGGTCTGAACAATGTTTAATATCTTTAAAAGTAAGAATCAGATTTAAAAGTTGTTTTACACGAATAATGTCAGAAAGATGTGTAACATTTTAAAGTTGGAATGAGTTTCTGAGTGAAAGTATGAATGAACAGTTAGCAGTTGAAGTCGCATGAAGATTTGTTGAAGTTGAAGATTTCCTCCATTGACTTCAATGTTAAAAATGTGATGCATTATGGGATGTATCTGTGGAATTATGACAGTTATGAATGAGAAAAGTAATAGCAATCGATTCCCGACCGAGCTGAACGTTTTGATGTTTGAACGGAGTTTCTGCGATGTTCAATGCGGGAGGAGAAGAGGGCCAAAATAAGTCGGCGAAATAATAAACTTTTCGTCCGTAGAATAACAGTTAGTGGGAATGCTGTTAACCGTATTCCCACTAAATAATTGTTATATCTCTCACATGCTCCGCCCTCTACTGGACTATATGGGTACTACCTTATCATGCAAGCATTCACCTACTGAGACTTCTATAGACGTAGCCGGCCCTGGGGCGGCCTACCTGAATGTGCGCGCATCTCACCGTATAAAAGGAGGCCTCGCCTCCTGACTGTGAGCCCTCAGCACTGTATTCCGAGCACACTTTTCACGAGGTAAGCACGTCAGAGTGTGCTCTGTCAGCCGCAGCCCCTTCTCCACGGTTACAACCGAGGTAGAGGAGAGTGAGGTGCAGCGGCTGCTAACCAGAAAGCCGGTCAGGGGCAGTGGGGTGGAACGGTGTTGTTGGACGACAGCGCGTGTATACATCGAGCCTGTGAGAGATATAACGAGGGGTTACGTATGGTAACCCTTGTTATATAAGCATAGGCGGAGCCCTCTACTGGACTCTATGGGTACTACCTTATCATGCAAGCTATATATTTGCTAAATATGCAACTATATACAGTATTAATTATTTCAAGCCATGTTTGCCTTGTACTTTCATTATGATATGTTCACCTTTCAAAATGGTTATTTTCGGGGTGTGGCTTAAACGGGCAGCCTGTCAGTTTTTCCACCTCTATGACTTTTTACTAGATTAAGCTAGTGCTGCTGGCGCACCCACATTTGGGCTGATTGGGGCCAGAACATCTGTTAAATATACTGTAGTTCGACTTTGCTTTCACCAAGTTATCTGCTCGTGATGACTCCAGGGTAGTGAAAACGATTTTGGTTTTAACATTAGTTATCCAGCGTTTGGCAGCAAAGATGAAGGCCAGTCAATAAGCCATGGTTAGCCTGCTTATTAAGACAAGAGCCCTGAAGCCCTATCCCACTTCTATAAAGAGCCAGCTGGCTAGTTCATTTAAAGTTAATGAATATTGAATGGGTCCAAATTGCACCAAATGTATTACCACACGCTGTTGGGGCCCCAGCAATACAGCAGCCAAGTATACTGTAGATCTGGTAAATGGTTCTCGAGGATTGCGGAGGATATACATATCAAAATACACACAATTGCTTTATACTGTCGATGCTTCTTGATTCATTTGTGAGTACTGTCCAAAGATATTGCAGATGTGTATTCTGACTCACTCAAACTAAAAAACTAAAACAGGAAGGAGGAGAAACGGTACATCAGCAAAATAACCATCGTCTGCAAAGAATGACACGTTCAGAAACAGATTCAGTTGCTTGGACAGTTGCTTGGACAGAAAAAGCACACCTTTGTCTTTCTGAAACAAACACACACATTTTGTCTCAGGCTTGGACTCACTGATGGATAGCAGTTGTGGCAGCACTAGCACACGTTAGCATGTTGCGGCTGCAGAGCCTTGTATCTTTTGCTGAAGATCATAGCAGAGGCAAAGTGACAGCTTTCTTAGACAGATCTGCTTCCCTTTGTCCTTTTCTTGCCATTCCTCTAGTTTGTTGTGCATGTTGAGACAGTAGTGGTGTGTGTCTGGAGGTTTTGCGTTGTTGCCAGACTGAGCAGGTACATTCAATAGACTGTTGGCCATTTTGTCGGTGCTGCTACTTTTAAGTGCTTTAGCTGATACCTTCCAAACTTTCCGTCACATCCAATTATTCTCTCCCACTTTTTTTCCCAATTTTTAAAAGTTCCCTGTTGTCGTCAGCAGTCCTGTGTTCTTGTTCCACAACATATACTCCCTTTTATTATTTGAAAACTAAGATTATCCTCTTTCAAAAAAGCATACAACTGAAATGTGTTTTTGGTCAATGTGACTGTATTTGATAGAGCACGTCAAATATTGTAGAACAGCAACATTATTTATTCTAATTGAAGTTTCTCGGGTACGTTTTGTAAGGGTGCTGCCTTTAAGGGCTCAAATAACGTGGGTTGGATTTCCTCTTTGGCAGAACCAGCTTATATTTGGCCAAATTCCAACCAAACAACTAGCATACAAATATTTGATGTACTTCTTTATTGTTGTTAGATGTAATAGGTTGAATTATTTTGCTCACTAGACATACTGAGATGATGGCCAAAGCTGTGAAGATAAGAACCAGCTCTTTTTTTGGCATTATCCTGTGTGAGTGAGTGTTTTTGCATGTAAATGGTCTGCAAAGGCTAAAATCCCCCTGCCTGAAAAGCATCCATTGGACTTCTTTGTTTACTGAGTACTTTTCCCAGGAATAGTTCCGATAGTTCTTGGGATTTTGCGTTAACACCAAAAAGATCTGGAACTAGAAGCTAGTTCATGCAAACCTTTTCACCCCTTTTCAGTCCCTGCTAGAGAGGTGGGACTTTCCTGGGGAGGAAAAGGTTCCAATTTCTGATTGGCTGGGCGAATTGCAAACCACGCCCCATAAAACTCTGAAAAGTTTTGTGAAGCCGCCATTTTATTTACTCGCATTAGCATTATTAGCATTAGCTACTAATGCGCACCAACGGAGAGAGACTAACTTATGGCAACACAAAATAAAACGTGGGAGCGGTGGAGTGATGAGGAGGTGTCGGTGCTTCTGGCGATTTACCCGGGACTTCGGGTGGAGATGACTCCGGGACTTCGGGTTGCAGTATACGCCCTGAAGTTGTTTGCGGCCTGCCAGTAAACCCAAAGCAGAAGAAGTGACGTCAGCGGCTTAATTTGCGTAATCCTCCCTCAGTGACTTATTCTGGTGTGAACGCGATCTACTAGGACAGTTCCGGGACTAAAGAGTTTGGCGGAACTAAGTACTGGAAACTAAGTACGGCAAATGTAACACTTGCGCAGCTAAAGTGTAAGACATTTTTAAGCTATTGACCAATCACAACAGAGCTGGCCAGCTAACCAATCAGAGCAGACTGGGCTCTGGTTTCAGACAGAGGTTAAAAAGAGGTGCTGCAGACCCTTTAAACATAAAAACATTTAAACATGTCCCAGTAGGGGCACAACATACAAATATGAACCTTCAAATGAACATAATATTTCCTCTTTAACTTGACATTTGAAAATAATTATATTGATTTGCACTTCCTGTGTGTATTTGGTAAGGGGCTGGTGTAGCCCCATGTGGATGTAATAGGTACAGCATTATAGATATATCTTAGATATCTTTAGACCTTGATCTTACTTCACCAGGCTGCATAACTGTCCATGTCGTCACAATGATGAGTTAGAATCTAAAAGGAATGCTGGAGACCTGATTTCTGTGTGTATATGTGTGCGAGTGTGCACAGATGCAGTTCCTAGGATTGAGTTAGTGCGGTACTTGGTGGAGACCGGAAATATATTCAGAAGCATGACACGTACTTGAAGAGCCTCCTGCACACTAAATACACATGCACACACCAAACATGTGTTTCTAATGAAACTGGTGTATCGGAGTGCTGGTCAGCCATACTGTATGAGATCATCCAGTTGTGTGTGTGTGTGTGTGTGTGTGTGTGTGTGTGTGTGTGTGTGTGTGTGTGTGTGTGTGTGTGTGTGTGTGTGTGTGTGTGTGTGTGTGTGTGTGTGTGTGTGTGTGTGTGTGTGTGTGTGTGTGTGTGTGTGTGTGTGTGTGTGTGTGTGTGTGTGTGTGTGTGTGTGTGTGTGTGGTGTGTGTGTGTGTGTGTGTGTGTGTGTGTGTGTGTGTGTGTGTGTGTGTGTGTGTGTGTGTGTGTGTGTGTGTACAGTAAACTTATGCTTTTGTGAGTAGTTCTCTGAACAAACAAAGCACTCACACTTATAGACTGCATTTAAAGCCTTCAGTTGGTGTGTTTGTGTTTGTGTGTTCGTGTGTGTGTGTGTATGTGCATGTTTCTGGTTCTTACCATCGACAGCAGCTTTACCCCATTTTGCTAAGACTCTATTAAAGCTCCAGTAGCCTTTCATCTAACGGCTATGCTTATATATGCTCCACCTGGCTTTATGTTTGTATATTTGACTCGGTGGCTGTGTGTGTATGTGTGTGTATGCCGTCAGCCACTGGGCTAACAAACACACTTAATACAATTATCCCTCTGGAAAGATGAGAATGGGTGACAGGCGGCACCTCAGAAGGTACGCTGTCTGTTGTGTGTATTTCTGTGTGTGTGTTTGTGTGTGTGTTTGACGGGGATATTGTCACTGGCTGCTAGTCATGGCATTTCCATGCCTGGCTTCCGCTGTAGTGTTTCCATCCTTCCCTCCAGTAACCCTCCAATCCCTGTCTTCCTCCTCTTGTAATCGGGGGTTTTCCCTTATAATTAGTCCAAGCACCCTCTCCCCTCCAGGAGACGCCTGCTCGCATGGCACCTTGGCCCCAGTAACAAGCACCCTTTCCCCCCTATGGCAGTGGCGCTTCCCCCCTAAAGCATCAGGAGTGGGAGTTTAGCTTAGCATAATAGCTAACTAGGCTGTGAAGCCTCAGAGCGGGCCCTGGCGCCGGCCAGCCACATCCCCACTGGTCAGTCTCGCTCTAATCCAATAAATGAGCTGTGCGGGAGGGCAAGTGTCACACACTGTGAACACACACACACACACACACACACACACACACACACACACACACTCTACATACACAGTTGTAGGAACAAAGTTGTGACAAGTTGCTACTAATTGTGTTCTGTCTGTCTCTGTCTCCTCCTCCTTAGGGCTCAGAGAAATTCCTCAACCATTGTGCTGAACTCAAGTGTGTGTGTTTGTGTATTGGGTTGTGTAGAGTGTGTATGTTTTCTCATTTGCTTCTACTGAGCTCTCTATTCTTTTGTCTTCCAACACATCTTTAGGTTTTTTACTTAATTTTGTAATTGCATGAAACGAAGGGGGAAAAAATAGAATAATTTATATATGAATTTCCTAGGCAAATATTAATTTCCCACAGTTTTTCTTTACCCAGTCCTGATGTTGTGTCTGCTTAGAGTAAATGGTCTCAGTTTATCTCTCTTTTGGGCTTCAGTGGTCAAAATGTAGTTATTTGCAGGAATACATCCTTCAGTCTATGATAATGGACAGGTCTTCTCTAACCCTAACCTGAACCCTAACCCTTTTTTGAGCTTCCTACAGTAAAACATTAAACCATCCAGGCTATCAGACCTCATTTAGAAATGACTAAATCAACTTAGGTTTAATGCAGTTTTATCTGGTCCATCACATTTACTGCATTAGCAGGGGTGGCCAACCAGTCAGAGGTTAAGAGCCACATTGTTTCTATGTTACTGCAAAGAGCCACATCAAACACACAGTCACTGATACCGCTTGTTTCAGTTTTTTGTTTTCTGGAGACAAGATTTCAGCCACGTCACTGATGCATCTTTGTGGCATTGGGATATATATTTTTTAAATCCTCTGGAGCAGAGAGAGGAGCTGTGGATTATTGTTATTGATTAATGCATCAGTGTTTCTTAGGGTCAAAAACACTAAACTCACAACTTAAAATGAAAGCGTTTAGTTTATTTAATAAAAGAGGACATGTTCAATGTGAAAAGTGACAGTAGTTATAGATTATTTGCAATTTGGTGCTATATATATATTTAAAAAAAAATTATATATATATATTTTTAAACACCTTGAATTTCAGGGGGGGCGCGGGGCTCCGTTGGCAGGGTGCAGCGCCCCTCCAAGACAATGGTAGGGGAAACACTGGATAATGTTTAATCAACGATAGGTTTCCCCCCCTCAAAGGTGATTGGTTCACTGCATCGCAGGTATTATTGTGATTGGCTCTTGGGCCACATCAAAATTATACGCGCTGTCATCCTCTCATACTGACACCACACATACACAACATACATAACACAGGACGAAAGTAACGGAGCGATTTTATCCGAGCCCAAACAACTTTGACCGGCCAAATTACGTCAGAATTATCAGCATTCAATACTTAACAGACCTACTAAATATCAGGTTTAACTGTCAGGAGTAGCTAGTGTTGTGACGATACCAACATTTTGGTTTCGATACCAAGTCAAGAATTGCGATTCCGATTCTTTTTCGATACTTTTCTTAAAAAAAGGGAAACGGTCTTAAATGTAATTATTGTGCTTTATTTCACACCAGAATCATAACCATAACATAAACTTTTAAACAATGAGAACAATAAATAAAATAAATGACAAGAATTCGTATTAAATAAAATTAATAAATGTCTTACAGACAGGCCTCGTGGTGTCCGTAGGCTTGCTCTCACTGTCAGAGATATAGCTCAAATACTTCCAAATGTCGCTTCTGGCGTCTTTTTTGTCAACAAGCCGAGGCGCAGCGGCAGTTGCACTCCCACTTGCAGCCATGCCTTCCTTTTCTGACATGCTCTGGCAGCTAGCGCGTGCACGAGAGAGGGGAGGCACTTGAGTGTGCTTGAGAGGGGAGGGACTTAGAACGTGCTTGAGAGGGGAGGGACTGCAGGCACAGCTGCAGTGCAGGGAGTGGAAGCAGAGCGCTGAACACACACGGCTCTTATTAAAACGGCGCTTTCTCACCGGAGTACTTTCCCCCGTCATTCTTAAAGTACCGATACTAATGAAACGGAGGAATCGTAACGTTTTTAATGGCAGGGTATCGCGGTACCTTTCAAGTATCGGTACACCGTGCAACACTAGTCAGGAGTCAGTGTCTCTCCCCCAAACTCACACATATAAAATTCGATATGAACTGAAGAGCCGCATGCGGCTCGAGAGCCGCGGGTTGGCCACCCCTGCACTAATGCCTCACCCCTACAGGATGCATGTCCATGTTTTAGACACTTACAGATGTTGTTAAGAGCTTGAACTACCTGTTCTCTGTTGTTTATCCAGGTAAAATGTATCAACATGCTAACAAACTGGTGATTACAAAAATAAATCAACATATTTAAACCCTTAAAGAGGAAACCTTTGACCGAAGAATCAACATCCTCTTTACCGCAGGAAGCAGCAGGCTTTATGGGAAATGTGGACTTAATTTAGTGAAATACAGGGAGTAACAATATCACTGGCTCGAGCTAGAAGTTGCCAGTCTTTGCAAACACACCATATTTGTTTACTAAAATTAAGGAGCACACAATGAACTGGTCAGTGACGTATTCATGTTGTATGTGGCACATACCACCTTTTCAACAAGAGCCATTGAACACACACAAAATAACATCACTCCTATTAACTTAGATGTGTTTGAAGACAGTCTAGAACAGAATCTGAACCAGAGCTGCACAATTATTGAGAAAAACAATTGATACAAATATCAGGCATTTTAAATGCTGTTTGGGTTGCTGCATTAACGTGTATGTTAAAGGAGCCCAAGGAAAACTACGGAATACTAAGGTCACCAGCACCAACATTAGCAATTCTACATAAATCTTCAGTCTTAATTTGATTAATGCTCAGTAAATAAAGCATTTGTGTCGAACATCAGCTGCCTTGTACACTGTCTGATAAACAAATATGACCTAATGAAGCAGCAAGCGGTTCCAGTCTTTTTCTGCAAATCAGGAACACATGGTAGACACACAAACACATGTGCTCACAAACACACACCCATGTAAGAACGCAGCAATGGCACACAAGCTAGCAAGAACACATATTCTCAGGCATTTTATCATGTGTACGGATACAGCTGAGTGAACAGAGGCGCCTGAGGAAGTGGGAACTTCTCACTTAAGTTTCACGCTCATTTTGTTTTATTTCATTTTCTTGTGTGTCCATTTCTTTTGTCTTCATCTTCCCTTTCCAATACTTGCTTCACTGACTAAGGTATTGTCATCTTAGGCCAACTGCCTTTTAAGTTTTGAAAGCCACAATTCATAACACACTTAAATCCGTACCAGTATCCACACACGCAAAACACATGACACAATCCCACCACAGGAAAAGCCCTGAGCCAGAACAGGCAGGAAAACTCTGGAAAACCAGGATACAATTTGGCACTTATGGAGCCTAAACGATTTCCTCCTGGGCGTTGGGCACCGTCCTACTGGGAAAAGCCAAAAGACCGGCAGAGAAAATTACATCCGGGAAAATGTTTATGCAGCACACTCAGCTCCCTCGCTTGTTGCCTCGCAAATGAGTGATTATTCATCTACTCTTAACCTCTGAGAAAGAGGGGGGCCGATGCAGAGAGGGAGATTATTTCCATCATTAGCTTTTGGAAATGGCAGCTGCTGGCATAGTTTAGCTTTTTTGTCACAATGTGAGCTTCCTATTTGGCAGAGCTGAAGGTAGTTGGAGAGCTCACACACATTGTTTAGCTCATTGTAGTGAATACCAATGGTTTCTTTGGGGACGGTGGGTAATTGGAGAAATTGTCCGTACAAATAGTAACACACCTCATGCAATGTTCATTGTAAAAACATTATGTTCTTTGCCATAATTGCCAAAACAGTATATAATGTATGTTTTACTATAACCCTAACCCTAAACATTATAACAATACTATATCATGAATGGACATATACATGGATATCTTAAAATGTGTTGATTACAAAAAGATATTGGCTTGTACATCATGACAAAACTATCATAAATAAAAAATGATCACCATCATGATTCACTATGTTTTGAAGTAGAATTCCACTAACTTTACACATACAAGTCGGGACACATGGTTATTCCCATTCTTATGCAACAGTTCTATTGGTCTTTTGAAACTCTGGAAACAACCTTGATGGTGTCATCTAGAGATGGTGTCATTGTAGCTGCAGTCACATTCAAAAGGTTACAAGCTTAAGATGCACCTGCTCTTTTTGTTTTCCCAATGACTAGCACCCTCACATGAACTTCAAGTCAGCTGTTGGCAAACTGGTGTTCTGAAACGCAAAAGTGGAACCTTTTCGTCCGATCTGCTTCACAATGTTGGTTGCATTGCCCAAGATCACGCTGCTATTGAATTTGGCGCAATTATGCAGTACCCTATTGTTGGGACTCACATCCTGGAAACTGAACCACGGATTCCCATTTCCCATGATAATGGTGTGAACGCCCAAAACCACTTCCTGTGAGTTCTGTCATTTATTACAAAATAAGGCCTCCTTTTACATACCTCAGCTATCCAATAATTCCAAAATCCGTCAACCTTTACTAGATTTTCTTATGGAATGTATTTGTAGGTAATGATTAAACTATTAATGTCCTCATTCAAAGTGTAGCATATTTGATGAGACTGATCAACTGGTCAACATTTGAAGCCCTAAGTGTAATAGTCCCACACAGTTAAATCTCTTCCTACCCCACTGCCTGTCATCCATACTTCCTTTTTCCCACCATGTTAGCCTTTTGAACCTCGAAGAAAGTTACATAATCCATCCTAGTAGTTACAAAATACAATATTTTACAAAATCGGACATATGGGATATTTTTGAAATAACATTAGAACTTAGTGAATGATGTTGCTTTATGCTTCAGCTTTTCTTGAATCAAGACACATGGTCTGGTAGAATTCCCCGGGCATTACAAAAGCAGTTACCATCGAAGTTGTCAGTCAGCCAGCCTCACTATTAGTTTTACTCTTAGTACGCAGTGTGAACACAGCATAAACCAGCACCTTCCCTCTTCCTCCCTGTCCACTCATCCACACTGTAATTAATCCCAGGAGTCTCTAGGTGTTGGGTCACTTACTGTTAGGAGGGGGAAGAGAATGAATGATGGATGGACGCAGCGGCCGATGGAGCGGTGGGCTGGAGTCGTGGGAACTGGCAGGCGTAACTTTGCTTTTGTTTTCTTTTAACAGCTCGTTCGCACATCACGTCTTCAAATGCAGGCAAAAGCAATTTGTCCTCTCCGTCCTCCCCTCTCCGTCCTCCCCTCTTCCTCCTTCAGCCTTTGAATCATTCTCCAGCTGGGCCCAGTTTAGCCCATGCCGTGTCAGGGTGTCTGTTTGCATGGTTATGTCTACGTCGATTCTGTGTGTACCACCAACACACATGCAGCAGCCCCAGGACCTTGACCAATTCCCACTGGAAAAGCGTGGCGTCTCTCTCCGTCAGAACATCTGGAAGTGGGCATTCTGCAGTCGGCAGTCACTGCACTCTGACTTGATTATATTATCTTGTTGGGGCATGTGTGTTTGTGCTTTCCTGGGGAGTGTGCATGCAAACACACAAATCACACATTTTGGATTCATATAAACACCTACTAGATGATAAACTAATAACCTCTGTGTGACAAGCTTTATGAGTGTAGGTGAGTAATTTCTCTTCAAACGTGTGTGTGTGTGTGTGTGTGTGTGTGTGTGTGTGTGTGTGTGTGTGTGTGTGTGTGTGTGTGTGTGTGTGTGTGTGTGTGTGTGTGTGTGTGTGTCAAGGGGTCAAGTGGTCAAGTGGTGATGGCTGATGTTGTCTACTTTAAACATATGTTTAGCCAGGGCCCACTCAAACGTTTGGCAACCATTAGACAACTTCCTCTCCATCTTCCGGAGTCAGCTATGTGTGTGTGTGTGTGTGTCTGTGTGTGTGTGTGTGTGTGTGTGTGTGTGTGTGTGTGTGTGTGTGTGTGTGTGTGTGTGTGTGTGTGTGTGTGTGTGTGTGTGTGTGTGTGTGTGTGTGTGTGTGTGTGTGTGTGTGTGTGTGTGTGTGAATGATTTTTTTTAACATGCTATGAAAAGAAAGTTGAATGTATATTATCTTTTACACACACACACACACACGCACACAAATACACACACAAATACACTTATGAAGCTCAGCTCCAGACATCTTTCTCAGAGCTTTGTTTTGCTACAGGATCAGCACAACTGTGAACTGTAGATGCAACCGTGGCCTCAGAGCTGCTCACACATTCCCCGAACACACACACACACACACACTCACACACACAAACACATACCCATGCACAGACACCTAAGGGCCTTGGTCGGTCATCAGGAAATGAAAGGATCATTTAGCTTAGAGGGAGATGAGAGGATTGAGGTGGAGAAAGACATCGAGTGTCTGTAGTTTCATGCAGATTCCTGCAACAGAGACAGTGTGATTCACCAAAAACAAAACGCAACAGATGAGAAAACCTTCGCTCTGATCCTTGTTTTTTTCTGAGGCTTAATACTTAGCATATGCATTATCCAACACCTTGCATATGGTTACTGCTGGTCATGGAATTTCCAGAACAGCATGACTTTTAGATACCATTTTCCAGTGAAGGAACATCAGGAAATGTAATAATTTCACTGGGAAATTAGAACATTTTGGGGAATTTAGCTAATTGGAATTTAACACACGGACCTGTAGTATATTTAATGTAAGTCATTCAGAAGGCATTTAATAAAAATGGTATACCATACCTGATGCAAACTAAGTGTAGGTTACATTAAAGAGGAAGTTGAAAAGAGGTTATTTTTGGATTAAGAATTATACCTTTTGGAAGTTGAGGGATTTGCGACAAATAAATGTGGTACAATGTGCAGGAACATGTGATCATAGTATATAGTATAGTAATAGTATAGTATATGATAGTGCCAACTATAATAATAATAATAACAATTCATTACATTTGTATTAGAGCACTTTTCCAGGTGCTCAAACTATGGGACCAATGACAGATTATTCCTGTCTGGTTAATGCCAATGTCTTCCAAAAGCAACATTTGTCATGTTTGTCCCTATACATGTTATAAATGTATAGCCAGTTAGCTCACTGCTCTTCATATCTATTTTTTGGGCACATGCATCCTTAAGTAACACTCCTTTTTATTGCCAAAAGAGTGAGGGAAGCATCATGTTTAGAGATGAATATCCTTATTAAGTTTTGTAAAACCATGATAATACATATTTATATATATATATATATATATATACACTGTATATAGTATACAGAGTATATATATATATATATATATATATATATATACACTGTATATAGTATACAGAGTGTGTGTGTATATATATATATATATATTATCATAGTAATAATAGAATTGCATGAATGAGTCGTAAATCCTGGAATGGAGTTTTTACCACTTCCGGGTTCCGTCATCTCAAAGTCCACCTTTATTTGAACCTGATTTTGGATAGATGCCTGACATTTTGTTCGATAACATTACGTCAGTGGTTAACATCTGAAGCTTTTATGTCGGAAAAATGGCACTTGCTAACAAGGATATTGCTAAATGTCAAAGCGCTGTTGGTTTAGCAATGGTGATGAAGCTTGTTTAAAGTGGAACGTTAGCTTGAATAATTCTGGCCATTGCATTTATGCTTCAGCTATTATAAAAGTAGTATTGTATGTGGAGATAATCCTGCCAAACAAAACGTAGTTAGTATCATAAACATGCCAACAATCTTATTATCTGCTAGGTTCAGAATTCCAATGGATAAATCCCATTGATTCTGTTGAGGGAGCCCTTGTGGTGCAATATTGCGGGTTAACCTACAAAAAAACAAAAACAATTCCTTAACCAATTTAATCGATCACCAGAAAAACACAAAACAATTATGTTATATATATTTGACCGAATGTCACCCTTGCAAAATGCTAATATCAGCTCTAAATATAATTGCAGTTGTAGTGTCATTCTGTTAGTGTGTGAGCGCAGTCACAGTCAGGCAGCACTTTGCTGTGCCTTGGCAGAGGGCACAGAGAGGACATGTACAGATCCCTACAGGCATCAGAGCCACATGTGTCTCTGTTAACATTCGCCTCACACACCTGGTGTTGAGCTTGCCTGCCTGTGTGTGCGTGTGTGTGTGTGTTTGTATCTTTTCATGCCCTATTTAGCCAAACACTGTGTGAAGCAGCGCCAAGTGTAAGCAAGTTTATTTGTCACACTAGCAGTGGCCTGGTATGAAGCAGAGGAAGGCTGCACACATTATTTACGTGCGTGACTGCGGAAACAGGGCTGGAGGTGTGTGTGTTTGTGTGTGTTCATGTACGTCCATCTATTAACATGAAGTACATACTTGAGTGTTTGCTCTTCCATGATTCTGTTTCTCTATGTGTGTGTTTACACATCGACCTACATGTTTGCACTTCACACATGTGCGGAAGAGGTGTGTGTGCATATTTAGCTATGTGTGATTGCGTGTTTGCAGCCACAGACGTGCATCTATCGGACATTTGTATGCCTACATGACATGTTTATGCATGCGTGTGATTACACTTCTCCTGATGTATGAATATGTGTGTGTCTTTGCACAACATATGAGTATAAATGTGTGTGCGTGTGTGTGAGACGCAGGTGCGCCAGTCTAGCAGCTCCATATTAGCTCTATAACCAAGCTAGTTTGACACCTTCATATCCAGACTAGCGTTCAGCTGCTGGCTCTGGCACATCCAGGACCAGCTCGACCCTGTGTGAACGCTCTGTCGCCTCCACTCATGCTCACTTAGGTGTGTGTGAGTGTGTGTGTGTGTGTGTGTGTGTGTGTGTGTGTGTGTGTGTGTGTGTGTGTTGGGGACCCACTCTATGTGTATACACCTTTTTTTCATGCAATTTTTATGCAATTTATTTGAATCCTGCCGTCCCTGTGCATCCATTCAAGTTGTTTTTCAAATGTGTTAGGTTATTTGCGCCATGTTCACCTGTGTGTGTGTGTGTGTGTGTGTGTGTGTGTGTGTGTGTGTGTGTGTGTGTGTGTGTGTGTGTGTGTGTGTGTGTGTGTGTGTGTGTGTGTGTGTGTGTGTGTGTGTGTGTGTGTGTGTGTGTGTGTGTGTGTGTGTGTGTGTGTGTGTGTGTGTGTGTGAGAAAAAGCATGTGCAAATATACTTGTTTGTAAATGTGTGTTGTTTTATGTGTGTGTGTGCGCAACAACTCGCCATGCAGTGTACACTGTGTTGGCATGTTGATGTGATGGTGTGTCACCTCCATAGACATCTAGTTAGCAGTGCCTGCTAATCCGCCTCTACAGCACTGTGTGAGTGTGTGTCAGCATGTCTGTGAAAAACACTGCTTAAGTGCTAGCATAAAGATTTCTGAAGTGTGTGTGCACTTTTGTGTCAATAGCACATTTGACAGCAAAGATTAAATCACACACAGACTGAACACACACTCACGTAAAAAGCATACACAAGAGCTAACAGCGCTCCTTCTCTTTACACTTTGATTAAAGGTTATTTGTCAAGACTCAGACATACACATACAAACACACACATGCTGATGGCGATCATTAGAGTGTATGGAGTGCCTCCAGGCTGCATGGGCCTTTTAGCTGGAACCATCTTTTTTTTCTCCCTCTCTCTTTCTCATTGTTTTCCAAATTTCCTTTTCTTCCATTCCGTCCATTCCATCTTCCCCACAGGCCCGGCCAGAGGCTCTAGGAGTGCCATTTAGCCAACGCCGCCAAACATATAGCACAGGATAGCCATGTGTGTTCTAATTCAACTGAGATGATCCCCTTATTGAGGTGATATTAAACAAAGAGATAAACACATTTTTCTTAGATCCAGTGAATTGTGTATGTATTATAAATATGATATAGACAAGGTATACATTGTGTTATTGAGAACATTATTTCTTTATGTTGCATCTTTGATATCAGATTTGTCAATGCCCTAAATGTGTATGCACACATACAGTACAGTTCTAATTGTATTTAATTATTTTTGACACTTTTCTTTTAAACATATCATTTTGTATTCTCTGCCAACACTGTAATCATTTTAGTTTATGGAGACGACACCAGTTGGAAAAATGCAAACATCTTAGATGGCCTAATATAATCCACAGTATTTACAGAACGAACTTTAACTGTATCTAATTATATAAAAACACTTACAGTTTGGTAAATAGAGTTGTGTGGGTATGGCTCCTTAAGACCCCATTTAAATGGGAACATTTGCGTTTACGCACCGTATGCGTTTTCAAAAAAGGTTTCCGTTCACACGCATTCGATTCTTTTAACGTGTCCATTCACACGAGACCGCTCGACCCGCTGGAAACGCTGTAGTACATAGGCCGGGACTGTAAGTCGCCGCCACAAATTACACCAAAAGCAGCGAAGAAGACCCCGGAGCATGGTTGCCATGGTTGCCCTTCTGTTATTCTCCGCGGTGGATGGCGTGTGCTCCTGCTGTAAATCTCTCCGGTAGTCCACCAGCAGATGAAAAACACCCACCTCTCCGCCTCTTCCAAGGGACAAGGGAACCGTGCGGCAGAGTTTCCGTTTAAAAAAAAATTCCGCCAGTCAACATATCCGTTAAAGTTTAAATCTTCCGGACAAAATTAGAAAAGTGCCGGTCAGAGGTCTTCTTTGTTATTTATTGAGCTTTAAAACAAATTGATAACGACTCTATATAATAATAATAAACGGAGCCTCTCTTTTCCTCCCCCTCTCCTGACAGCCCAGCAGCTGACCTCTGAGCAGGAGACGTGGGGAGAGGGAGACGCGGGGAGAGGGAGGCGGGGCTATTTCATCGTTATCAGAAAATGATCGTATAGAGGCGTACAGACGGATCCGTTTGACCCCCCAGAGCATTTCGTTTGCAAATCTATCCACCTTGGGACCCGTTATCGTTTGCGTTACGGCCTCGTGTAAACGAAAGGGCTGAACGCAAGAGAAACTATGCGGATACAACCTGTTTCGTCCTTGTGTAAACGGGGTCTAAATCTCGGATATGAGTTAGCATTTTAGAACTTCTCATTCCTTGGTCTCAAAGTCAAAAATGTGTTTTTAGTAAGAAATAAGGTTTGTGGTCAACACATAAGCTTAACAGAATTTCAGGATTTGTTCCACGTCATAAAACATGTCAACAAATCCCCCACTCGTCATGTTCAAAGCTTCAATCAATCAATGTCTATTTATATAGCCCAATATCACAAATGTTACATTTGTCTCAGTGGACTTCACAGTTTGTACAGAGTATCAGTATGACAATGCGACACCCTCTGTCCTTAGACCCTCACATCGTACAAGGAAAAACTTCCAGAGAAAACCCACAGTTTAAAGGGGAAAATGGGAGAAACCTCAGGGAGAGCAACAGAGGAGGGATCCCTCTCCCAGGACGGACAGACGTGCAATAGATGCCGTGTGTAAATTGAAAAGATAATACATTTGCAACATAGGTAGTCCAAATGTTTGGAAATGCATGTGTGTATAATAGGAAGATGAATCCACGAGGATATGTGTCATATAAAGTGACTAAAGTGACTAAATACACAGCTAAACGACATCACACAAACACAAGTTAGCCTTTAGCTAAGCAGCGTTGACGTACAGCCATGCGACCGCAATGAGGTTCAGTTAAAGCATTATGTAAGCTTTTTACTTCAGCTAAGTGCATTCACAAAAATCTGTTTATATATGCGGAAATTATCCTACTGAACAAAACTTGTAAGTATCATAAATGCGTTTTGCCTACAATTTTCCAAAATCCAATGGAAAAATCACGTTGCCTTTTGTCGAGGGAGTCCTTGCGACGCTTACTTCAGGTTGGCCTATACACAAATGATTCGTCACTGCACTACAGCACTACGTGGGAACTATCCTCTTAAACAAAGTGAGTAAGGTAGTCTCAGTTAAGAGGTGGACAAAGACACACAGGCTGATCTCAGTTTTAGATAGCGTCAATACACCAATGCTGTTCAGTCTATCTGTCCAACTCCAGTTGTGTGTGTGTGTGTGTGTGTGTGTGTGTGTGTGTGAGTGTCTGCGGCTCTCAACAGCGCTCGCCTGCCTTGTTAACACCTTTTAACACGCAACACCAATTAACCCTTACCCCCCTGGCTACCAACACACACTCACATATACAGCACATTTTCAGTCACACCTCTCACCCCTATATTTATGACAAGAACCGAATGGAGTCCAGCAAGTCATAGGCCTGCCAGTACACTCATAGTCATGCTGCCTGCTGCACACTGTGGCTAACTTTTACCTCAGTTCATATCACGATTCTAAAATTACATTTGAGTCTGAATAATATTAAAGTTCGAGAGAAGATGGGACACTGCCGTTCTAGACAGTACTCTGGATTTGTTTTGAATACCATAAACAGTGGCTGCCTTCAGGTTTTTGATCCAGTGCCTTCAGGATCAAGATATGTTACTGTTCATTTTGTGTCCAAATAGGGACATGCATATCCGTTTTGTTTTGCAACCGGTCATGGTAATTTAAAAAACTAAAAAATGACAAGGCCAAAGGGAAAACTTTTTTCGTCCAAGTTTGTTGGGGTTGTAGATGAACATCCTTGGAGTAAACACTACCTCCAATGAGCACTTTAGGGGTAATGAATCTCCAGTGTTGATGTTATTTCACGATATTGATCTGGATTTTATGATTTCATCCGGTAAAAAAGCATCATTTGAAAATGTGTTGGTAAAAGAATGTGTGTATTGAGCAAGGTTTTTTGAAATGGTTAATATTATCGTTACAATTTCTGATTAGAGTTAATTTGATGAGCTTTATTTAGGAGAATATAATTCTGGAAATATTTTTGTTCCTCTGCCTCTATGGTATGTGGGTATGTGGGTATGTATGTCAGTGGGTCTTATAAACAGAAAAGGCTATACAAATATGGTTAACATATATGATCCTCAGAAGATAAGTCCTGATGAGTTTTGTTAAACGTACCTCTCGTGCTAACATCAGGTCACAATTTCCTATTTGTATAAGATACCTAAATATAAAACAGATAGCAATGACATTCACTCTTCCATATTGCTAGTATAAATACAGTGGTCTCATTGAAATGAATGATTGGGCTGTGTCAATCAAAACACAGCTTTAGATAGATACTGTAAATAGATTTATTTTGCACATTGATGAAACACTTAAACAATTATTGTACCGATATTTAGTACCTGTTTATTTCAGGTTTAGCCAGAAATAGGGAAAATCGGCAAGATTTATATGATTTTCCTGGTGGAATTGGTCTTTTCCGGGTCTTTAGTGAACCGGCCATGAGGCAAACTGACCTTTTGGTAGCCAAACGGTATTGTCCATGTGACCCTGCTTTTGTGAATAGACTGCTCACTCTCTTGGCTGCGTCTGGTCTTTGTCGATCCACAATCATATCTGCCATTATTCTGTTTGTGTGTGTGCATGTCAGTCACATTTTAGAGGCATTACAAGTGGGGTCAGTCGGTCGCTCCACCTCACACCCTAAGTAGACATTGGTTCTGACACATCGCACACATCATACACACAGACACACACACACACACCACCCTTTCACTGTCCCTCACTAGAAGACATATGGAGCATGACTAATGGCTTCATAAAGACACACATAGAAACACTGTGGATACTTTTTTGTCCAGCAGCCACCATTGTGTTAATGGTGTTAGCCCAAAAAGCCAACAGATGTGTCTCCATGTTTACAGACCATCCTTTGACCCACATACAGGTCAAATCACACCCAACACATACACACTGTCTCATGTCTGTGGCAATGCACTGCTCTCAAACGAACCCAGGTCAAAAAATATATATATATTTGATATTTATCAGATTTTATATGTTTGTATTGATTCCTTTTTGGTAACTAATGTCTATTATTTTATATTGCACATGTTGTGCGTTTGTATTCAATGTGTGTGTGTGTGTGTGTGTGTGTGTGTGTGTGTGTGTGTGTGTGTGTGTGTGTGTGTGTGTGTGTGTGTGTGTGTGTGTGTGTGTGTGTGTGTGTGTGTGTGTGTGTGTGTGTGTGTGTGTGTGTGTGTGTGTGTGTGTGTGTGTGTGTGTGTGTGTGTGTGTGGTGTGTGTGTGTGTGTGTGTGTGTGTGTGTGTGTGTGTGTGTGTGTGTGTGTGTGTGTGTGTGTGTGTGTGTGTGTGTGTGTGTGTGTGTGTGTGTGTGTGTGTGTGTGTGTGTGTTCGAATGCCCCATCAGGGCACCAGTCCAGGAGCCAGGCGTCTGGGCTCTCGTCAGCCCACATCACTGTCAGAGAGACATTAATGAGGGGCACATTTACAGCTACATTAGGGAAATGTCACTACGCACACACACAAAAACACACACACACACAGACACACACTCCTTTTGGCTGAATTGTCAATGCAGACCTAACAATGGATTAAAATGTAATGACATTTCCAAGTTAAGGACTCATTTCTCCAGAAGTTTGATGTAACAACTAATAACAATGTTAACCATTTTTTTTTCCATTGGTGATCATACCGTGTTCATTTAGGGTGGGCCGATTTTACAATGTTCTAATTACACATATCCACCTAAAAGCTACCACAATCTGATTGGCTGGTGATTGAGCAGTTTGGGTTCAGGGTGTTGTTCAAGAGCTCCCCAGTGGTGGTAATTATGCAGAATCAGAATACCTTTTTTTATCCCACAGAGGGGACATTTACAAATGCTGCTTTTCCCTTTCCAAATGCCAATATGCATTGGCGTCAATGTTTGTTTCTTCTTACCAACTCTCTGGAGCCCACAGGTAATCAATTTACTATCAGAAAACACTCATGGTGAGTTCACGTATAAAGTCAATGCAATCGACACAAATATGTGCCACGCAGACAAGTTATGCAAATCCTGGCGAGTAAATGAAACAAGGGACATGAAATCCGTACCTTTGTCTCAAGAAATGTTCTCTACGCATACAGCAACACAACATGTTGAATAAAACGGTTTTGAAATGGTCAATATTTTCATAAATTGTAATCAAAGAATAAGGGAAGAAGAACACAACACTCATCAGGCATCCAATGCTTTTTGGTTGTATTGTAAAGACAACAATGCGCATACTAATCCTTCATACATGTTCTGCATTAGGCCTTATTTTAGTTTTAAACACCTTCGGTTGATAGACAGGATGAGCCTCCGAGTGCTGGACACTCCCGCAGTTTTCATATCTCTTTTTTTTAGTATGACTCTTTGTGTTTGAAAGCGAGGAAGAGAGCTGATGTGAAAGGATTGGCTGAAAAGAGCACGACTTAAGTCCACTCCACTCATCTAAGCGTTCGTGTGTGTGTTTGTACGCACTTGACAGATTACTAACCCAAACGCTGTCAAAGCACTGTGTTACTCTCACGCCTCTGTCACTGTGACTCATGCTGTGTGTGAGGACGTGTCTGTGTGAGGATATGTCTGTTTGTGTGGTTTACTCATTGACTGGTGAAAGCCCTGGGTACATTGACATGACATTAGTCTCTGCCTCTCTCCACAGTGTGATTTTCTTCACTGCCATCTAAACACTTGCTCCATTTTTTGGTTCTTTCAAATGTTCCTAGAAAAAGATAATTAAACCTGGAATCAGAGTTAATAGATAATACAGTCTAAGCAAAGCTTTTACTGCTTTTGTAACCCCTTTTACCCACCAGGATCAGCGCTGAGTCTATTAAAGAGGGCATATTATGTCATTTCCAGGTTCATATTTGTATGTTGTGTCACTGTGACATGTTTACATTCTTTAATATTTAAAAAAGGTTTTATTTTTCTCATACTGCCTGTTCTGCAGCACCGCTTTTCACCCTCTGTTTGAAACCAGAGCCCATCTGTTCTGATTGATTAGCTGCCCTGCTCTGTTGTGATAGAGCAACCAGCAATAGCCAATAGAAGCACGAGTGTGACATACTGATGTTATTTTGTTACGGAAGTAAACAAAGGAGTCCAGTGGAGGCGTTTCAGGGGGGAGTGTGTGGGAGAGAAACTCCCTCTGGAGGGAGTTTTGTGATGTTTGCTTTCATCATGTGGCTGAGACATGTTTTTCTCCATGATATAGATTGAATGCAACACAGATTAGAAAACCAATGCTAATATTAATTTTTGGTTAGCAATACCTTAGGACAGTGCCTCGGAGCGAAATGCTAATCAGGAAGTGGCTATCTGCCCGAGTGGGTAGTGTTACCGAAGCATAGTATAATCTGCACTCCTCACTTTGTGTAGTAAGTGGGTTGTGGTGGCAATTATTTCATGCTTATGAGTAAATTCATTGTGATGAGTGAGTCAATGTAGCATGTGGTAGCCAGCTAGCATGGTGGGCTAGCGCTGGATCACTGGCACAGTCATAAGTATTCTACTCATGTTAGCCCTTTTATACTGTACTTATCAGTGTTGTCCTTACTCACACATACACACACACACACACACACACACACACACACACACAGGCACGATAGAAAAGCATTGGCTCAGCCTGCTGTGTCTGCTCACTTGGCCAAATTGAAAATCTGTGTTGCATGCAAAGGCCTTTTGAAATCTGCCTCATGCACTGTAGCATTAAATAAGTAGTAGCAGCACTGGAGATTGGTCGGAATATGTGTATGTAAACAAACAAGCATTCACAAATACGGACATGCATGAAAACACAGCTCCCAGGTAACTATTCTGAAAATAAAGGTTTTTTTCCCAGCCTCCGTCAGTCATGTAACCCAGTGCTGACATGAGTTCCTGTTGTAGGCTCCCCTCTCTCCCCTCCATCTTGAGGATAGTGAGTAATTAGAAGCAGATGGAGCTGAAACTAGTGTAGCCAGACTGTTATTTTAGCCCTCTGCACAGCCACTTTTATGCCCTCTCTTTTCCTCTCAGGCCTGTATTCCATATTCAGACACTAATTCCTGACCTTAACACAACACGGCAGCCTCAATATTTTAATATGTTCCAGTGATCGCTACAAGTTGAGGCACTTTGTGTTGTCTAAACACGCTGAAAGAGATATTACGGGGCTGCAGTTTGTAGTGATCGTCATAAGAAAGATAATTACATCATGGGAAATATTAATATCTGCAATAATTAGGTCAAGCCTTGTGTTCAGACATACATCCACTTTACTTCAAAGGATAGGCAAGGCAAGTTTATTTATATAGCACCTTTCAACACAAGGCAATTCAAAGTGCTTTAAAAATGAAAGACATTAAGAGCATTAAGAAACATATTATAAAATGATATCTAGAAACACTCATCTAAAAGCAATGATATAAAATGACATTTCAAAACTGAACCTGGAGATTTGTTTTTCGCCACCTGCGTTCAGCTTTATGACATTCTCTCTTTTCTGTTCTCACGCTCATGGCCTTTCTCCATGGAGATATTTTTTCTTGCCAGTCACTTCCTTTACCTTAGTTGGAGCAATGGCAACTATAACATTTTTAATTTTTGAATTAAAATGATCTACTAGCTCATTTACTGAGATGTTAGCAGGGGCAAGTGTAGAAGAAAAATTCTGATGAAACATTTCCCTAGTATTTTCAGTTAAATATCGCTTTGTGGTTACCTCTTTCTGAACATTTTTGTGAACAGAAATAGAGCTCTCAAAGAAAACAGTTGAAAGCCAGGTGTTCAGTGCAAACAATCTGCTGAATCTCTCCACTCCTCTTCTGACTGGCGGTAGAGGGCCACTGATGAACACCTCTGCATTTAGAGAGCTGACAGTTTCCAACAAACATTTAAAGTCTTTTTTCAGCACTTCTGACTGTTGTTTCACAACATCATTTGTTCCAATGTGCAGTACCACATTCTTCACAGTCGGATGTTCAGCCCCAATATGCAGGATCTTCTCAGCCAAGTCAGAGACCACATCCTTGGGAAAACAGAGTACTTTGGTGTTGTTCTTATTACACAGACCTTTTACATCTCTTACAGCAGAGTCACCCACAATCAGAGTTTCAGGCCCAGTCGTTAGCTTTCCCTCTAGCCTTTTACTTTTGGAGTAGCTATTGGTCCTTACCCTGCTGTGTGAAGAGGACAGGTTATCCAGGTCATCAGATCTCCGGTTCTCGGTCAGCGGAGCGTATCTGTTCTGGATTGGCACACTTGGTGGTTTAGGAGGATTGTTTGTAGTTATCCCTTTAGCATGTTTCCTAGTATGAATAGGGGTTGAAGAGGCGCTCTTCCTGGGTGATAACAATGCAGGCCAGCCGGTCGCGTTGCCTGTCGTCTCCCCAAATCCCATGGAAATGATTTACTCTTAGGCTTTGCACCCAGAGAGTTCCAGGGAGGACTACCACTTGTAGATGTATTACCCGGTACACAGCCCTCCTGTTCCTTGGAATCCTTGTAGCTTTGAGTTTGCATGCCTTTGTCCATTCTTTTGCAACACTTGTAAAGTGGTGTCATTCCAACCTAGTCCATTCACTTCCACTTTAACTTCCAACCGTTGCATTTTCATTTCCAACACGGCCATCTTCTGTAGAAGTTTGTGGAAGTCATCTGTAGAGAACGGAGGCATTTTGCTGCTAACTAGCTTAAGCTAAATAGCATGCAGTACCAGGCTTTAGCTGTTGCTAGGCCACGCTACTGTAAGACTGAGGTCGTCGTAAACATATTGAAATATGGCTGAAACCCTCCATCTATTTATGAAGAATAACTGTCCCAGTGATAAGTTAATGTCCAGGATCCGCTGCTCGAAGTTTTCAGAGAAGAAAAATAGGAAAATCAGCATAAAAAAGTAAGCAGAGGCAGGAGCAAGCAGAAAAGCGTCTGCACTGTAAGAAAGCAGGACCAATTTTACCCCAAAACTCTCCGACACTGGATCAGGTTTAACTCATTTCCTTTAGTATAAAGAATAAGATCAAACGTTTTTCTAATCGGATTCAATGTCAGCTCTTAATAGCAACGTGTTCTTTATCTTCCTCAGTCTCACAGCGACATTCAGCTCTTCTGCAGCAGTAGATTTGGTCATCCTGTGTTCTCCAAGATTAATTAAAGCTAGCAAATGTTAGCAACTTCTACATCAACCTTAGGGGCGGAAATATTGATGTTCTAGATTGGGATCACACATAGCTGCTAAATGTTTGAATGAAGTACAATGCAATATAATGTCACTTCTTAGCAACCCCTAAAGCCCCTGTCACACTGTCCCGAAATTGACACCCGATGGACACACGATAAAGGAAATGTTCAAATTCGGCTGTGATCGTAGCAACATCGGGCCATTCGTGAGGGCATCTTAAGCCTTCGTATGACCGCCGGTGGAGTTTCTCAGGCTCCGGCAGCAACTTCGTGAGCGGCAACTTCGTAAGGCACTCGTGAGGGCATCTTGTCAAATCGTGTCATCTTCGTGTTATCATCGGTGCATTCACCCTCACTCTGATCGGGGCGAATGCCCGATGGCACCGATGATAACAAGATGCCCTCACGATGGCCTTACGAAGGGCAAAATTGACACACAAATTCAACACGAAAATGAACCTTCGCAAGGTCCTTGGGCAATTTTTTGCCATGCCAAAGATTTTGCCACCGCTCACGAAGTTGCTGCCGGAGCCTGAGAAACTCCACCGGCGGTCATACGACGGCTTAAGATGCCCTCACGAATGGCCCGATGTTGCTACGATCACAGCCGAATTTGAACATTTCCTTTATCGTGTGTCCATCGGGTTGTTTTATTGCACAACAAAATCATGTAAATATATTATGTAAATAACCCAATTTGTGTTCTGTGAAACTAAAAAGGATATAATATATTATTTTGAAGGAGAGTTGACAGGAAGTTGTTGTTGCTATGGAAACAACATTGCGGAGAAAACGTAATATTTTCTACATATAAAGACGGATAAAGTAAAGAACAAAGTCTGAAGATATCAGTACAGTATCATAGTACTGTAACATAATTGTTTTTGGTACTTTCATTGCAGTTGTATGTCTTAAATGTAATGTAAATGTTGCCTTCGTGTGTGGTTCGGGGCCATCTTCGTGCGAAATTCACAATTCCATATTCGTGTGTCCATCGGGTGTCAATTTCGGGACAGTGTGACAGGGGCTTAAAAGAAGCCATTTAGAAATGTGTTTGGAGAAAATAGATAGCATACTAACAATTTTTTTTTTACTAGCAATGTGTTGTGTTATGCAACACATTTTATCTTCCCAAATTATACAAACGTATGTCAAAATTGCTCCATTGCATGGCTGATGTGTAAGGCTGCACCTGTGATAGTTAGGGGACCCTAGTTGTTTTATAATTAAATATTGAGCACTATTGCTATTGAGATTGTCTTAAACACCATATATGCAGTTGAGACAAATGTAAAAATGTCTGCCCAATGGGAATACATACCATTGCACTGGTCAGCAGCACCTACTGTCAAAGTGTTAAATTGCATTTTTCCAGATTACATTTCATTTCACTTTTTCAAATGAATTCCTTTATGACTAATACGTTAAAAGGTTGCTAGGCGCAACTTTGTTTCTAGCAACTGCATTTTGGATGTGTACTCATCCAATCACAGTCCTCCACTGGCATGCAATGCCTCCTTGCCACGTGAACAGGGAACAGCACCTTAGTCATGTTTCTTTTTCCAATAAGCTGGATGTGAAAGAAGTGCCCAGTCCCAAGATAATCACATGTATTGTGGTGATTTAAATGCTGGATCAAAGGGCCAGCTGCTTCACGACATTTCAGTCAGTGATACAAAAAATAAACAGACTGGCTTATTACCCAGTGAGCAAAGCGAGGGATGACTACCTCCACCACCCTCTCGACACCCAGTATCCAACCCCACATTGTAGGGTAAAAGGGCAACGGCAGGAAAACAAACCAGCCTCGTTTAGTGTGTGAGTGTGCACGGTGCTCCTTGCGTTTCCACTCTAGGTTATAGTACTTCCAGCTCATCTCCTTTTACAAGGCGAGGCCATTACCCACTGTCAATTAGATCACATCCTGTGCGGCACTGCCGGCTGAAGCCATGTTAATTAATCATTGGTCCCCAGAGGTAACTTGCTCTTGCTGATGTCATGGCTTCAGCAACCACGATTGGCTGGAATCTTGGAAAACGCGTGTCTGTCACCACAGGAAACGGAGGGAATTCCTCACACTGTCTTGGGTATAAGAGGAGTTTGAATAGTGTGTGTGAAAGTGCTTCTATGTTTAATTGTTCTCAGTCTTAATAGGCTTATTGTCTCGTTATGTGACGTCAAGGCAAAATGTGGTCCTGGAGACACTTACTGTGCTGTATCCGGAACTACCACAGAGTTTTGGAGTCTTGGCCAAGTGATTTCATGTAAGCAGATATTGTCACTATGATAGATCCCAAGTAAAAATGCCAAACTTCATACCAGATACACATATGTTTACAGCCTGGTCGGTGCCTTCCCATGCCCCCGGCCGAATTTGGCATTGCAAGTGGTATAATCCAATCGCTAGATGGTCTCTAGCTAATTTGAAAGCAGTCGTTGATAGTTTGAATTTTTCTTCTTTGATTTATGTATCTTTGGGAATCCAATTCCTTGGTGTCCCAATTATGTTCAGAACTAATTCATTGATAAAATCAGTTATCTACCTAAAGGGGATCTCCAATGTTACAGTCCTTATTGTAAGTGTTTTGGTGTTATACATTCTGCCGTCTGTATATATATTTCTGTAGTCTGGATGGATGGATGGATGGATGGATGGAGGCTTCATTTATCCCAAGTTGGTAAATGATTTTGTTACAGCAGCAGTGTCAAGCATTACACAAGTTACAAATGTTTAAAAGATACCAAAATAATAATACATTCAATTGACACGAGCAGCAAGTGTATACATATGTGTGTATAAAGTTGTATACATTTCAGATAAATATCAGATAAATTCCCTCACTTGATGTCACTTGAGTCAGTGCTGGTTTCTGCTGAATAATGAGCCTACAGTCTTTGAAGCGTAACGTAGTCGGAATCAGGCAAAGAAACAACTACTGTGCTACTTCCAAAATCATACAGCATGCTCTTATTGCGGGTACATTTTCCACCAGTTTTTGACATATTCAAGAATACAATAAATAATAATCTCAGGTTAGACTGTATCGATTCAGGTACTTTTTTCAAACTGTCCATCATGAGTCTTACAATGTAAGATTTGCTGTTTGTTAATAGGGTTAGGGTTAGCTCCCTAGGTGATGTTTTCACAAGACACTTAAACTTTGTTCAACAGTTAACACATGTATTATTAAGCTATTAAATCCACAATGGGTCAAACACTTGCCCCTCCTAGTGGAAATGAATTAAATATCATTCAAATGTAAGTGAATACAATTACAATACCGCAATGATCTGTCAGTCTTATCTCAGTGTTCATGTGTCCAAACAGTCATTGCACGGATGCAGACATGGTGCTGCGCATAGCTTTGATAAATCTCTAGTGTGTATGTGTGTGTTTGTGTGTGTGTAGTCTTGATCTCCCAGTGCCATGATCAAAGCAGGTAGGCCTGTGGTCACACACTCACTCATACACACACGACAGACAAACATTCCTCCAAATGGTTGTTACATGCCAGAGTCAAATTAGTCCATGGGCTTTTTAAGTGCCACAAAAGGTTCACATTAGAGACAGGACTTTGAAGCCGTACAGTTTGCAGGGATAGTCTATAGCCCCTCGCGGTTTTGGCCTCCATATCATTCCCTCAGAAAAGAACATGTTCACATCAAAGGTTAACTGGGGCATGTGGACTGTAACTTGTCACCAACATAGTCCTGATTTCCAAACAGCAGGGAATTGGGACATAGCGGTATGTGGAATGGGAAGAAGCATAGTGTGTAATTTCATCGGGATCTGCGGGTTGCTCTCAAGCCCCCTGACTGCATATTATAGATGGATGTTGGTAATTTGATGAAAACACATAGATTATTGTAGATTATGTTCATATAGTAAGAGCTCACCTACAGAATATCCATATAATGGTGCATGGTAAGAGCCCGGGCCGCTGCATTAGTAGTCGCTCTGTGGTATTAGTTTAGGAGTTTATCCCACAGTCGGGTTATATGTACAGTCTCTGTTCTGCATTCCCATGTTATGTTGTAGCATGAAGCCAGCCGTCACAATACATTGATTAGGAACTGAATCCAACTGCGGTTTTCACTTTTTATTTGTCTGCTTATTATTATAATGAAACATATCAGAAATTAGTGAACAATTACAATTTCACAGATCATAAGTTGACGTCTTACATTTGATTGTTTTGCCAGACCAACAGTCCCAAGAGAAATGAAGATGAGAATAAATCGACAAACTGTTTGAGCACTCAAATAATGATCATAATTAGATTTAATGAATGTACTCATTCCCCTCTTCAGACAACTCTGATTAAGAAACAATAGTATTTGTATATACATGCACACTATATGGTCACCAGTAACAAAAAAAGTATATTTTTCAAAAGTGTTTTTCACCAAAATCAATCTAAGAAAATCCATTGGGCATATGTATGTCTTTACCAACATGTGTCCTCTGGGGGGGTGTTTGTTTTCCCGGTGGTGTCCTTGCTATATGGGGTTGCTCGGCAGCATATGGAGCCTTTGGGTGCTGCAGGGAGCTAAAGGGCACTACCACTGCATCGGCCAATCGTAGGCAAATAGTGGTTGTTCATTGGAATAAGAGAAGACAGAATAATAGAGAGGGATCACTATAACTGATTGTGAACGTTAGATTGTATTTGTTTTTTATCTGCTTAGGAATTCAAAAAAAAGGCAAATATTTGATAAAATAGTTTCCTCAAACGTTGTGGTTGAGTGTAAATGAGATGCTACTTCCCCTGTTGCAAATGATGTCTGGTTTTTTAATGATATTGAATCAAATCATTCAGGAATCGATGATAGACATTTGTGCCTCCTGTCTTTTGACTCCACCCGCTATAGAGCAATGCAGGGATCATGTATGTTTGTAGGCCGACCCAAAAGGAATTTGATTTTTCTGTTGGATTTTGAAGATTCCAGAAAATAAAATCTTTCGCAAACACATTATTTTACTTACACGTTTTGTTTGGCATATGATCTCTACATGTAAACACCACTTTTATGATTTTTGAAGAATAAATGCAATATGACTGGAGCCATACCTAGATTGATGATATCCAAACATCTAAGAAATGCTTTCCTTTTGTTCCCCTTTCTCAGCTGAGTCATATTTCTGTTAGATATGTGGCGCAATTTCCCAAACCCTTTTCATGAGAATTACTACATGTAGGCAGCATAGTCCAGCTACTCCCTCACCTTTCTCAGTTGTGTGTGTGTGTGTGTGTGTGTGTGTGTGTGTGTGTGTGTGTGTGTGTGTGTGTGTGTGTGTGTGTGTGTGTGTGTGTGTGTGTGTGTGTGTGTGTGTGTGTGTGTGTGTGTGTGTGTGTGTGTGTGTGTGTGTGTGTGTGTGTGTGTGTGTGTGTGTGTGTGTGTGTGTGTGTGTGTGTGTGTGTGTGTGTGTGTGTGTGTGTGTGTGTGTGTGTGTATTTGATAGTGTTATCTCCATCTTCACCTTTCCTGACACTTGTGTGGCTCATCAGCGGCTATGTGAAGTGACAGGCCACATCCTGGGGCAGCTGGCAGGAGCTGGCGCGCCGCAAAAGAGCAGCACAACTCCATAAAGAAACACACACAGACACACACAGACACACACACACCTCGGGCCATTCCCCAGTCTTAATTCCTAAACGCATTTGCTCCAGTTCCTGCTGAGGCGCTGCAGGGGAGACTGTCGGGGGAAAGAGGAGGGGTAGGATGCTCTTCACACACTATTACTCCTATCATACAGACACACAGAGAGTAATTTACCGCCACTGACATACATACAGTTAACGTTGACATATCTGTGGAGATTTGGCTGGAACAGGCTGGTAGAGTCCAGTACAGTCAACATGCACCCACTGGCGAGGAGGTAGGTAAGGTGGCAGAGCCCACTTACAGCGTATGGGACATAGGAAGTGTCAAAAGACTGACTTGGAGACTAATAGAGACGGATTGTCTAGTATAAACCCAAAGATCCTCCTGCTTCTAAAGTATGTGTGTTAATTGAACAATTATGTTTTTTGGTTCTTTAATGAAAATATACCAGTATGCGCACAGAATCAAGTGAGTAAGGGTGTTAACAACAAAAATCGACATTATTGTTTTTTTCCCTTTAATAATCCAACCAGTTTAAAATTAAGATTTTGTTGTGGTCAATTAAATGTAGGATTTATGTTTTCTTTTTTATTTATGAATTTAGCGACTGTGGCACCACATTTTGTCCAACTCTTCCAATGATTCAGACTTAACCCTCGCCTCTTCTTTGCTATGGCAACAAAGCAGAGGCTTGTCATCATTGTAGTTTTAAGGTCTACCCACTTTACAAAAGTGGGTGGCATTATCCAGAATGTGTCCATATAACTATCAGTACGGAAAATGTACCTAAAGTCCAATTTATTTTCAAATGATCTTCTATAGTTTGACCGTCTCTTATTGAAGTTCCTGAATAAAAATAATATATATGTTCTGAATTGTTAAGCTGTAATTATAGGCAGAGTTGTTGTAAAGCTCCTTACATTTGAATTTGAAAGCTTTTGGTTCTTTTGGGATTTTCCACTGCTTCTTGAGTTTCGTATAGACCAGGGCTTTTCAAAGTTGATCAGGAGGCCACCTTTTCAGAAAGCTAAGGGCCCGGTGATGGACATTTCCCTGAGCTGCTTTTCTGGTGGGGGGGGGGGGGTAAATGGACCCACTGAACACATCCCTCTGACCTCATAAGCACCTTTCCCTTTGCTAATTTGTGTTTATTGCGTAGCATTTTTCATATGCATTCAAGGTACAGCACATATTTTCCATATTTCAACTCCCAACTATGGGGTCCCTGGTTAAGTTTCAGGAGACTTGGAAGAACAAAATACATTTTTGTCAAGGTCCAAAGATTTCATATCAACATGGATTGAAATGGCACGGCAATACCCGGGTCTTCACTAACACACATACCACTGTGAGGTAGATTTGTCCAACCATTGGCGAGATATCGAAACTCAGCAATATATGCACTTACACAAACACACAAGCGTTTGTTATTTTAGCATGATTTTGATCGTGTTTTGAAGAAAACATGCTCATGTTTCTTTAAGTTATGTGTTGTGTTGGTTCCGAGGATCAGGTATTCTAGCCTATTTTCTCCAGTGTCTGAACAATCAGCCTTATCATTGCTGCATGTTTTGAATACAGGTCAGTAATAAGGAAAAACAGTTTGCAAACTCTTCACAGACTTAAATGTGTTACCTTGATTTAGTTTAGATCAGATTGGCTCTAAAACCCGCGCTAACATGCAGCTTTTGTTTTAAAACTCCAGACTAACAATATCAGCTCTTGCCTTCATGTTTAAACTATGAGAAACATGTGTTCATAATATGTTCAACCTTTTAATGTTTGCTCTGTGACGACATATCTGATGACATTTACACTTATGTTTGTATTGATAACCTTGTGGGAACTCAAAAATTAGCTTTCAAATATCACACTGAATTTGCCAAAATTAGCTGCACCTCCCTCTGCCCGCCGGCTAGACTCTTTGGGATTTAGTGAGGAAGAAGGAGTAAGGGCCAAAGATGAAAGTGTCTGGGGATCTCTGCAAACTAAAAACAAATCTCTGGGAGCGTGGGGGTTAACCCCTTTGGCCGTCGAGGGCTTTGAAGTGCTCGGCCATACAGTTAATTGTTAGAGTCGGGATTAGAGAAAGGTGGTAACAATTTAACCCGGGCAACGAGAGGTTCGAAGGCCACTGCTCGAGCCTATCAGGTGTTTGCAGATGATGTGTGCGCCTCAGGAAAGCGACAGCACACTCCTGGAGATGAGAGGAAGGCTTAACCGACCGATAATGCTTTGTTTGCTCAAGCCCCATCAAATTGTAATTGGCTGGGAGGGGGAACAGAAGCCAGCTGATTGGACAGCTGGTGCTCTTAACTGTTGCTACTTTGGATAGTATGCTGCCCCGTGCTGATAATGACCTAAATATTTCCTGTTCAAGATTTAAAAAGAAGGATGTTATTTTTCCAGATCTGAAGACACTAAATAACATAAGAAAGTAATATACAGCCTTCATCAATCAATGTCACTGCCATCTAATTGTATTTATTTATTTTGTATTAGGAAGTGTTGGGGGTCATTGTAGCACGTGTGCACCTGTCGGCCACCGTCATTTTCAAAGACAACTGAACAATGTCATCTTAGAAAAGAAGAAACCAAGATATTTATTATCAAAAATGTATCAGTAATTGTATTGTGGTATTATTGTATCCTGATTACGTAATCCTGTGTAAGCCTGGTTTACATAATACCTGCCGTAAATGTCAATGTCGCTATCAGTAGTATATCACACACAAAAGAAGAAATTAAGCACACGCTATTCAACCCTTCTACTATGTCCAAAATCAATATAAAATGATTTCAATGAAATACTTTATTTTATATTTGTATCAATCTTCACTTGGAAAAACTACACTACAAATGTCACTGTCTTTAGAATCAGAAAAAAAGAACATGTCAGAAATGTAACAGACATAAATGCTTTTCAGTCAAATCCATGGAGGAGCAGAAATACAACTGCAAACTAGCAGTGTGATTCTGTCTTCTGTTGTTGCATCTCTCTTGTGAAGAATAACGTTTTTGAGTATTTCCATTACCTGCTCGATGCTGCCTCTGAACATCACCATCGAACTTGCCAACACACTCATTACTGTCAAGTTGTTGTACCTTCCTTGTCTCTTTCCTTTATCTTTTTTCGATGGGCGTGACATTTGATGTCTTTTTTCTGCTGGTACTGATCCCAGCTGCCACCTTTGCTTTCTGTTGGCCCTCTTCAGCTAAAGCAGACCATATTTGACCCAGAGCTGAGTTTACATTCAAATACACTTGAATATGTTTGCTCAGTATTTTCTGTATTCTACCTGGCTTGTGGTTTTCTGATAAATCCTTGTCGTTTGTTGTGCATCACAATCTGTCTTATCGTCTTGGCTCCAGATTGCTGGCAACAGTCAATGTATCTGCCATAGCTGGGTGACCAGGAATACATGGCTACATTATTGAAATGTAAAAATATATTTACACACTTGTGAACTGAGAAAAGTTTAAATTCATCCATTCTGTGTCTATAACGAGTGTGTTTCATTTCCAGTGTCTCTAAGAGTTTACTTTGTTTATATATGAAAACCTTTTTTGTTTATTGCATTTTAGGTTTAAAAAAGAAATATTATTGAAAGATTACACTTATTTCTGCAATAAAATGTTTATCCCAATGACTTTACCATCAGATATTACATTTGACCAACTGGTACCAAATAATGGTTGAACTTGAACGTTTGTTTGAAAGAAACAACTGAACAGAAATAGTCATCAAAAGCCTTTTTCTAGTGATTGACTAATCTTTGAATAGAGTGGTGCAGTGATGACATGTTTGTAGGCCTACCAGGAAGTTAGCATCGCATGAGTTTTGGATTAAAAAATATGATCTTTGGCAACCATGCATCTTTGATACTTCCATGCTTTGTTCAGCAGGATAATCCCCACATATTAACATCACTTCTATAAGAGTAATGCAATGGCCAGAAGTTAATAACTAACATATTACTATTAACAAACCACATCACGATCACACTAAGTTGAAGCGGGACTGATGTTCGACGTGTTGTTCAGTAGTCTTATTTAGCCACTTGTTAGCAACCTCTGTAATAAAGACATTAAAGCCGTATCTTGTGTCATTCAAAAACACTTGAAAATCACGTAAGCTTGTGTTAACCTCAGACCTTATTCGGGCATAATACCAAAACTCATTCATAAAATCATTGACTTTGAGACGAGGGAACCCGGGCGTGTTAAAAAGCCATTTATTGGTTGAGTAATCATTCCTCCACCAATCTACTCATATTTTAAGGAATATATAATATAATATGTATAATACCATGAAACGTAGATATCAGCATTTAGACCCACTTACGCTTTTAGTGATCTTAGGAGTAATGACACCCACTATCATTGCCTTCTCATACCTTGCCCATTGCTCTTGAGATGCCTGGCTGCACCATGTTAAGTAAGGGATCATTTGCAGCAAGTTGGTTATCAATCATCTCTCCATGGAAGTAAAAATACATTATACATATTCAAAGAGTATTTAATGGTGTTTTGTGATGGAGAAAACTGATGCTTGTTGTCGACAGCTGACGTTAAGTGGAGCCGGACTTCTTTATGCGTATTGATATGACTGCACAGAGTCCCTTGATCCTCCTTAGCAACGGCCTTGTTCTCGTTAGCAGCAGTCTGTTAGCAAGTATTAACAATCTTTGAAAATCAGAATGGAGAATTCATTGTGTATCTATACACTTTAGAACAACTATATCTGCTCTCCGTCTCACAGCTCTCCCTGGTTATATGGTGCCAGTCACCACAAGGTCCATTTACTGGTGGCTTTCATTACCCCCCCACCCACTCACCCAACAGAGTCAGACCCTTATTTACTTGTTATCTCCTCCACACACATCCCTTCAGTATCTGTCTCTCATCCTGTTTATTTAATTTTCACAACGGCTTTTTATTTTCCTTCTTCTTTATTAGCATTTTTTAAGTTTAAAGTTTGTTATATAAATGTAAGGCTGGTTAATTAACAAAGTCTTTAAGTGAATTTCTGTGTAATTTCCTAACCGTTCTATTTTATTGTTTAGCTGTGTTTAATAGCATTAAAAGCCACACTTGCCAGCTGCGTTTTATTACACTTAGGTCTTAAATATTCAATTTGATAAACATTAAAAAGCTATTGTTTTTTTTCTTCTTTATTTTTCCCCCCCTTGTTTTATTTGTACATGTTTTGTTACTCCTTCCACTTCCAATGCCTCTTTCCCTAACACCATTCTCTCCTTACAGTCTACCCCCGCGTTGTTTGTAAAGCATTATAATTTATAACGGAGTAGAGTGGATTTAATTTCAGTGCACGGGGGCTCGCCAGCAGGGCGCCAGCCTGCAATCAGGGGAATCAGCAGCTCACACACACACACACACACACACACACACACACACCACACACACACACACACACACACACACACACACACACACACACACACACACACACAGACCCCACATAGAGCCCACATAGAGCCAGCTAGAATGGAAAGTATTATCAGTGGCCACAAACGGACAGTGTTTCTCGTCACCCAACTCCCTGGATGCTCCCTCTGCAGCCCGGCACCTTCTCAGCTTCACTTTAAGCCCCGCTGCAGCTGCTCCCTCTCTCTCTGTCTCCCCCTCTCCCCCCTTTAACCCCCCCCCCCTCTTTCTCTCTCTCTCTCTGTTCCTCTGTAATTTCTCTGTTTGCGTCTGGCTTACATTATCTGCGTCTTCCTCCCCTTCCCCTCCCCTTTCTCTCCCTCTCTTACTCATTGTCTCTCATTACCACTCATTACCTATTTGTTCGGGGGGGGGGTTGTAAGAGGCGTTCTCATCATAGACTCCGCTGCCTTCCAAAGACAATAAAGGTTCACCAGAAGGTCAAATCCAACTATTAGTCCTCCGCTGTCCTTGTCAAATATGTGCCTCCCCTCCCTCCCTGTATCCCTCCGTTTCTGCCCCAGGGAGCCTTTTTTTTCACCCTACCCATTTGCCAGTTGCAATTTTCCCCTTGATAAATCCCGCTTCTGTGGCAAACTGCCAGACGGTGGGATGATCCTGCCTTGGACAAGGTCAGAGACCGAACAAGAGGAGGAGGAGGAAAGGATAATGTTTCTCTTCAGCCATAGTGATTTTGTTTTGCGTTCGACACTAATGTCAATTGGGCATCAAGCTTTGAAGCTAACATGGCAGATACGAATGATCTGACGTTACGTACAGAAGAACTGGAGTTCGTTAACAGTACTTTTGGTTTCAAACTGTCCCGTGAAATGATATCAAAATGAAAAATGTCCCTAGTTAATACAGACTTTAGTATGATATAACCAATCAGTGTCAAACAGTTGTAAAGTGGCTCTACAGGGCAGCTGGGTCGACCAGTGTTTGTCAAGATGCAAATATATATGTGTTCAGAGAATACCCTCACAACCCCCTGATTAATAAAAAGCATGTTTTACACTGGAATACATTTAATGGTTCAGCTTCATTCATAACAGTGTAGTCTATGTTATTATTTCTAGGTTTAAAATGAACAATGTACATGTTCAGTGCAATAGTAAAAGATAAAAGTGAGTTAATATATTCTGAAAAACCTCAACATCCAACATATACTGTAATACATTGAGCAAAAAGGCACTTAAATATGTCTATTTAAGTGTTCAAAACAATGCATGTGAAGATTGCTCAGGGGCATACTTTGTCATTCTATGACTTGAAATACACGATAAGTTTGGTAACCAAATTAGTGTCCACACTTGAATACATTTTATTTCTACCTTTCCCATCACTTGTTGTTATGTAAGAGTAAGCTACTAATGTGCCTATTTGATATGAATTCCTCTGTATGTGTTTCACCGTTTGTTTTACTGTGAGCAATTTATTATATTTCTACAATCTAGATGTGTACCCAATTTAAACTCATAGTCTGCAGTTACAGCATGGAGTAGTTGATTCATATTCTCAGAATCAAAACGTGTTTTGAAAGGACACTCTGATTCGTCCTCGGTTGGCCTGAACTCCGATGGTCTTCCTCTATTATTGTATATATATATTCCAAATAGATTCCAAAAATCTAGTGGTAAATAAATCAATAGTACAAATTGGGTGTTTGTACCAATACTATCACATGCTTCTTGTAAGGACTAGCTGTACAAGTGTATTTCGCCTCATCTTGTTCATATTAGTTTGTTTTGTTGCTGCTGTGCTTTATCCTCTGGGATGCAAATAGTTTGAATCTGAAGCCACTGTGTTGTTATGTTCCTGCTGTTATATTAGAATGATTGGACATATGTTGCGGGAGTGCTAAGCTGGGAAGACTGTTCCAATCTCTAATAAGTTCCTGTCTGATATTGAAGCATTATTCTGTGTGTGTGTGTGTGTGTGTGTGCTGCAGTTGCTGTGATAGTTACACACACAGGGTTGGTTTATGATCAGAAAGTTGGAATAGTAATATGCAATCGCATTTCATGTATGGTGCATGTGTATTGTTTCTGTTCCCTTGTTAGGGGGAAAAGCACATCTTTCTCCATTTATTATAATTAATACCCTGCCTTTCCACTCTTCCTGGATTAGCTCACCTTTATCTAACCCCAACTAACGACTACAAGAA